>NC_045681.1:2505377-2814846 GCF_003331165.1 Xiphophorus hellerii
GGGTGTTTCCCACTTTGATCTCGGGGTTTCCAGTCCATATTCTGCACAGATGTTTCTGTACACTATGCCTGTAACTTGGTTATGTCGTTCCATGTACGCTTTCCCTGCCAGTATCTTGCACCCTGCTGTTATGTGCTGGACTGTCTCAGGGGCCTCCTTGCACAACCTACACCTTGGGTCTTGTCTGGTGTGGTATATCTGGGCCTCTATTGCTCTGGTGTTTAGGGGTCTCACTCCCAGAAGGAACAATAGCAGACATAGAGGACAGTTACAAGTACCTAGGTATACCACAAGCAAATGGCAACCTCGATGAGGTCACAAGGAAAGGAGCCACAGCTAAATACCTCCAATGAATAAGGCAAGTCCTGAGAAGCCAGCTCAATGGCAAGAACAAAATCCGCGCAATAAACAGCTATGCCCTGCCAGTAATCAGATACCCTGCTGGAATATATATATATATATATATATATATATATATATATATATACACACATTTTTTGTGTTTTTTCAAGTGGAGTTCTAAAGTAACAATTGAGTTAACTTGGTTTAACATACACAATTTTCCATTATTGTAGGGGAATAAAGCAATAGAAAACTTGTTTAATTTTATTTTATCTGTTGCTCATGTGCCCCTCTTTCCAATGCAGCCCTGGGCAACTGCCCATTTGGTTCATGTCAAGAACCGCCATGCTAATTGTTTAAACATTTTTAGCAGTAAACAACAATCAAGCTAGCTCTCTGTTAAGCTAGCTAGTGACCTGCCTAGCAGTTCACACTAAGTCCTAAACCCTTACACTTAAGGCTAAATTTGAGCCTTAAATTTTACAGCCATGGGTTCCCCAAGTATTATTTTCTGACCCAAATTATGTCCTAAAATGTGAGAAACAGAACAGAGAAAAACAAAACTTTCAGAGGAAACTCGTATAAAGTATTAACAAGTTTTTTATTTTATTATTTTGGTTTGTTGTTCCTTTTAATCAGAGATGAAACTCGTGTCTTAAAAAAATGCAAAGAAATCCTTGCAAATTGGTTTTGACAGGACAGACCTGTCTGACCTTGAAGGATCTCCTACCCCTGGATTTTACTTTAGATTAAATGGTTTTAAAATCTACAGGTATTTATGTGAAAGACTGTGTTGGTTTATGGTTCATTATGAGAAATGTTTAAGTACAGCAAATAGCTACAATCCACAAATATTTGAGACTCCCTCTAAAAACGTTTATAACTGCCTTTTTTAATAGTTCGAACAGAAAATATAGCTTAATGTGCATTAACAGTGGAGACAGTTTGAGCACTTCTGCTCTTGGATAAACAGCCAATCAGCAATAATGTAGTGTTCAGTTAAATGTCAGTGAAATACTGTGAGATTAGAGTTGGTTTAAGAAGGCAGAGAGGATTCTGTTTGGAGAATCAAGCTGGTAATTTATTAAACTTTCTGCTCGAAACAGATCCAGTCATTTTCAAACAACTCCAGTCTCAAAAATATCTCAAAAAAACTCTTTAGATCAGAATGGCTGTCACATCGATCCTCTTTTAACTTGTATTTTATTAAACTCAGCTTGATCAGGGAATACCTACTATATTTAAGACGCTGACTGCTTATAGCAACTCCACAGAACCCCACTTCTACACATAGACAGACACTGGTATCTTGACAATATTTGCTCAGCTTTTCTTCAGTAGGTAAAATACTGGACTTGAACTGTATTTTTATAAAGTTAAGGAGAGTTTATTTCAGCTGACCAACAGGGAGACGAAAAACGGCTTTAAATTGATTTTGGGGACTAAATCAGGACGGTCATCTTGAGTGCCTGGCGGCTGCAGTGTGCTAACGTTGTGGGCAAACACCAATACATGCAGTAGACATTATTATAGACTTCTGTCTGACACAACAACTTTGAATCCTTTTCGATGCTGGTCAATTCAAAACTTTGCAATTTTAGTTATTCTGTTTCCAACTTTTTGTTGGTGTTTTTTTTACCGACTTGAATTTGTACCTGTCAGGTAGAACTGCCAGCAAGAAGTCACTTTTGATTACGTCAGGCTTAATAACCTGCCACATTTTTTAGAGTAAACTGATCCAAATGGATATCAGAACAACAATAAATGAGAAAACTGCATAATATTGTTTTGGGGAAAAATAATATGCAATGAAATGTAATTATATGTAAAATGTAAGTATTTTTGTCACTGCTTAATTTACTTAGTGACAAAAAAATTAATTGATACCCACACAGATACTAAATGAAAGTTGCATAGGCAGGAAACTGACCTGAAGTTGAGCTTTTTTATGTTCAAATAATAAAAAAATTGTCTAAATGTTTGGGGGTATTAACTTTTTACACAAACACATGCATTCTTACATTGATTTTTACATTTCTATTCATAAGATGTCTTCCTTTTCAGGGAGTTGTAGTGGTTGCAGTGATTTATTAATGTAATACAATTGTGTAACATAAAAACCGGCAATTAAATATAATTTTTGTGACTTGTAGGACTATCCAGCATATTATTTCTACACTTCTCACTACATCCTCTTGGTGGTGCTTGGTTTTTGACCGAGTGTCCAAAGAAACCAAAAACTATTAGTTTAAAGACAAATAAAGAAAATCTGGACGTCTTTTTGCTTCTCGTAAATGGCCTTTAGGTTGAACCTACTGGATGGTTATTTATTGCGCAGCCGGATCTAATGCTGTCACAAAAGCAGATGATGTGTTATTAAACTACAGCACCATCATTTATTTAGAGCTGATTCAATTGAGGCGTTATTAGTTTGGCCTAAGGCTGAGAGCATTAAGAGTTAATGTCGCCTGTTTGTCTTTGTATGCTTGTAATTTGGTGTAACTGTCGTCGGTTTGCAGGGTTTCACCCTCTCACTCTCTCACCTCTCAGTCAGAAAAGTGATGAGAATTTAAAAACCGCCCTTGGTGTGAAAGCGGCTGCAATATGCTCCTTTAACACCTAATGGCACGCTGTTGAGCTTTATAAAGACAAATGTGAGACTACTCCTCAAATAACATACATGTTTGGTTTTAGTCAGAAAATCTAGAGACTGCAACTTTGCACAGCGTTGCTCTGAAAGCCAGCCAGCCTCCTCCGGTGTTGAAATCAATAATCATTTGCCAATTGTATCAGTTCCAAGAGAGCATCATTAGGAAGACCTCTGAGGAGAATTCAGCAACTGCTTTCAATATTTAACACACAAAGCCTGACATTACTCTTCTTGACTCCTGAATAAAGCATCCAACTTGCTGAATGAGTTTACATGCCAGATTAATGTGCTCGATGCGGCGTAGAAAAACAATCTAATTGTATTGATTGGTCCAATTTTGGTTTCCCTTGGGGCCAAATTCAATCCTTGATGCTGAGGCAACTTCTCCAGCTGAGGATAGAAGAAGAAGAAAAGCAAGATCTTCCTCTTCATCTCTGCTCGAATGGATCAGAGCGTTTACAGAGTAAAGGCGACACAAAGAGTAATAACTCAGCAACAACTGAACCTTAATATTCATGTTGGGGAACATTGCATCATTAAACTGATAGCTCACTGCAATGCTGCAAAAAATATTTGCCCCTCCTTTCTTTCCCTGTTTTTGGTGACTACCTGTGTTTGTATTACAAATGTGTGTAAAACTTTGTCAATATTCCTCTAACGTAAAAGAAAAAATACAATTTTGCAATTCTGGTGTTTCCATTAAATAAGAGACGCAATTAAAATTCACAAAATAAGTAATTAAAAACCATGCAGCCACTTCCTGTCCTTGTCTTCTTTGTGGTTTCCATCAGCAGTAACATCAAGTTGTGACTTGTGTGATGAGAAAAAAGTGTTTCCATTAGTTTTGCATAATAAATCAATTTCAATATGGTGAAAAAACTCATCCTAGCAACAAAACTTTTTTATGGAAAATTTGTTTTTTCAAAATTAGCACGTTTTCGTTAAGTAAATTTATTTTCAAAATGTCAAAATCTGCAACTATCTGCTCAGGTAGTTCCTTACTCGTGCTTCTCCTTGGAAATTCACAGGAGAAAAACAAAATTTGAAACATTTGTTACATTTTCACAAACTAACTTAGATTAAACTACAATTTAATCTGCCCTCATTCAAATGACAGAGAATCACAATTAGACTTAATTTAACGATGATGATAATTACATTTTAGACACAGAAAACCTAAAAATCCTAAAAATGTGAAATCAGATATATCACAATCATCTTTTACACTGTTCTTCAAAACAGAAAGACATTTGACACAAAAGTTCCTGCTGGACCCAAAGACCGTCTAAAACAGAAAAAACTTACCATCCATAATGACAACGAACCAAATGCAACAGCCGAGTCGAATGTTTTCAGCAGCAGGACTTCAGCTTTATGCAGAATCCTGACTGCAAGGAAATAAACAGAAAGCTGGGAAATAACAACATGGTTAAATTCACAGCAATGACAGATAGCTCCCCTAAGGCAACAGCAGGTGTTGTTTGTGAGCATAAAGTTGTAAATATGCTGTTTTACTATGATTCTAACTTTTTTACGCATCTTTGGTCTGCACAAAACATCTGATAATATTGAAGGACCTGCTAATAAAAACATGTATTAACCCTTTGCAACTACGTCACTAAATCATTCGAGGCGCCATGATGGACGTCGGAAGTGAGGGACGGGAGTGTTGAACAGAGCGACTGAAATTGTTTTCCAAAGTTGTTTTTGCCAGTTTATTCTTGGCTTCTTCTGGTTCGAGTCGAACTAATTTGTCTATGAACTAACACACCTGATTGGGCTCATAGGCGGCGGTTTTTTACAAAAGTTGGAAACAGCTAGCTTAGAAACCGACCCGTACCTCCTCCCTCCTGATGTGTTGATCAAATTACTGACTTTTCCTCAATTCACACGTTTTATATCACATCTGTCTGCGTTTCCACTTACACCGGTGAAGTATTTAAGCATACAAAAGATGAGATGCTAACCAGTTTTTTTCATACATGCTAGGCTACATGACAGTGCGGCGTTGTCTCCATGGTTACACGTACCTTCTCCATAATGCAATATTGATATCAAATTTCTAATCATACTTACTTGCAAAGTATATGAACGTTAATATTCTTACCTTGTAAAAAGTGTTCGCTGCAAATCCGCGGTTATATCGATTGCTGACACTCAATATGATTGTCATACAATAAAATGGCAAGTTTGGTTTCTATCCTTTTCTTTTTCAGCTGCCGACCGCCGACCGCGTCCGTCATGGCGGAGTGGGCGGAGTTTTGAGAGTGTAACGTCACACCTATAAGCGAGCATTAGCATGTAAGCTAACGGCTTTCTTTCTCATCCGTTCTGTTGCCTTTTGAGATTTGAGCCTACTTCATGGTCAGACAGGTTTTGATTTCTTGAATCTACAATTTTGGTATTAGTCCTTGATGGGGCTATTGGAACTGAAAATAAAATTAAATAAAAATAAATATGTAGGTATCATTTAACCAGAATTAACTGGGAACCTTTTCATTCCAGGTCAGGTTGGGTTAAATCATTTTTTCCCCTCAATAAATGTAATTATTTGAAAAATGCTTGGCTTCGTATTTACTTAGATTATGTTTTTCACTCAGTAGAATTTGGTTGATCTAAAACATTTAAGTGTGCCAGAAAACAAAACCAAAATAATAAAATAAAAAACTTGTTAATACTTTATCTCTTCATCAGCAAACATCTTTATTGAACCACAAACACTGAAAAACTTGATTCCTTTCAATTGTTTTTCTCTATTTATCTCTAAATTGACCAACCCTCTTTTTTAAATTTAAATCACCTTATTAATTCATTATAATAGCATAAATATGTAACTTTCTGTGTGTAATTAAATGGATTCTCAGTGTAAGAAGTTTTTTTTCCTGGTAAGTCAAAAAACAATTCTCTTGTTGGACGATCGAGTCCGTCAATTATTTCTCTCCTCTGGAACACGGTGATGGAGTCCGCTGGTTCCTTTTAATCAGAGATGAAAAATCTAGTAGCCCCTCAGTGCAGCGGAGTGGAGTGGAGAGCTTTTTAGGTTCCTGCAATATACATGACGAGCCATGTAGGACATCCATGGCTGGGTTACGTAACTCCAAATGGTGTCTTGGAAACAACCAGATCTCACAGAAAGGCTGCGCTGTTGTTCAGTTCAGGTATTCAAATAAATCCTGTCATAAATGAATAATAATCACCATAGTAACTCCTCGCTAACATCTCACAGGTTTTATATTAATGAATCAATTCGCAGGAGAGGAGATTCTCATTAAAACAAGCATGAAATCTCAGACCCAGCTGCCATGTTGCTTTTCTCCGTCTCTCCTGCATAATGCAAATGGACGCGCTGCTGGAACAACGGAGGCTCATCAGGAATGCAGGGGGAGCAAGGTGTAAGGTGTCAGAGTCGGACACGCAGCCCGTGCGTGTCTGTCGTACTTCCTCCGACACCCGTCCTACGCCATCGGCCGTGTGAGGAGTGATTGACTGGGAGGGTGATTATGCGTCTTCCAGCCAGGTGGTTGGCAGGCAGAGAGGCGCTCAACACCAGATTGCTGCATCAGCCAAAGTGTGAGGCCACGGTTTCTGGGCGAACAGCGAGTCTGGACGAACATCACAGGAATAATAAAGCGATGCAGCGATGTCAATCATCACCCAAAATGTGTCTGTTTGGTTGCTCATCTTTCTTTTTCTCCCTTCCCTTCCCTGTTTTGTTGGCAGCAGCCTCTCCATCTTGCAGCTCGTATCATTAGAGGCTTTTGCCTTTTGAGCTCGAGCAAAGCTGAGATGGAAGACAGATGAAGCTGCGCGGGTAAAAAACCCGAGGTTCTTCGGTTCTTGTGGGACCGGAGGGGGAGTCTTTGATGTTGTGGAGTTTGGTGGAGGCAAATAACACACTTTGATATTTTTCACAAGCCATATTTGCTCAGAAAAAAATAAAATAAATAAATAAAAGCATGCCCAAATAATCCTGGGAAAACATACTCCATCGAAGATGAGGCTTGAAGTTGCAGGTATTTATCTTACAAAGAATCTGAAAGCTCCAATTTTCTTGGGGAATCGGTGAACGAAGGCCTGTCCTGTTTTATTACACGAGCGAGAAAAATTAATGTTTAGATGGACATAAAAGGTAATGCATTCATAAAAGTTGTGATGAGTGCATCTGTCTCCCGCGGCTGACATCCAATCTGAGACAAGCTGCCCCAGGAGATTGGATCCTTCCACAAAGTGAGTGGATTACTCTAGTGATGGAATGAAAAGTAGACATTTGTAAAGGAAAATAATGAATGCTGGACCAAAATATGGATCAAAAAAGCACTTAATCAGGGTTTGATTATGGTTACAAATGGCCTACAGTCAAAATGCTATCACATTACCGTCTAAACTGAGAGTTCTGTTTACTTTTTGTATCAGTGTCAAGAAAAACAAAACCAGATTTTGAAGTGAATCATGTAAAAATATCTCTGAAAACTGATAAATTATTCAGAGGCCGATGAGATCGTCGAGATATTCTGTTCACACGATTAACATCAGGGAGAAAACATTCAATTCAAATATTATAGATTTTAGATTTTTGTGGTCCTTGCAGCTATCAGTGCAACAAAATGCAGTTCTGGAAAGTTTTTGCTCAAAAGGGTTAAATACTACGGAGCCCCTTAGGGGACATGGGGAAACATTTTTCTTTTGCATTCCCTTGTAATAAGTTTTATGTTTCTCTTCAACAAATTAGTTAATACACCCTGGTCTATTTGGTTTTATGTCACAAATGTCAATTAAAAATGGCAAACATTTCAAGAGCCTCCGCAGTAAAAACGTTTTAACTCTTTAATGCAAAAAATTGATTGAAAATTAATTTCTTCACTGCATGTTTTTGTCTCTGTAAGGTTGAGAAAACGGCTCTTTATTAACCATTCAGACTAACGGCACAAAGAAAGAGACAAACCTGTCAGATGACTTTATTACCCCGTGAAAATAACTCACGGGGTAATAAATAAAAACTTTCTTGCGGAAGGTTTCTGTTTAAAGCTTAGAGGGGATGGAAATCCCATGTTTGACCTGCTTTGCTTTTGTATAAAGGTTTGTGGTGAAATTTCAATCCTAAAGAAAAAGATATAAAACTTCAGATATCTCACAAACGAGATATTAACATACATGGAAAAACCTTATGAAAACCTTATGTTGTAGCTGGACGTACGGTGGCCACTGTAAGAAAGACTTTCACTATTAAATTATGCTTCATGAACTGATTAGTACATTATAACGAGAATGCAAAAAAAAAAAAAAAACCTCCCCTATGGGGCTCCGTCAAATACCACTTAAAACTCCAAGTTAAAACTTTCCAGCCACTTCATTATTATACTTTACCATGTATCGCTCGGACACAAAAAAACCCGAGAAAGCACATGGAGGTGCTCAGGTGCGTCTGAAGTCCGGAGCTTGTTGCCTCGTCTGGAGGCTTGTTATTCGTTCTCAGTGAGATGCGAGGCACACGCTCTAATTAGGACACATCTCCTGGTGAGACAGACTGAGGTTTGACTACTCTTCCAGTCTAATCAGCTCTCCATCTCACTTTAGCTACTTCAGAGAAGACTCTCAGCTGTCAGACAAACAGACGAAGAGCTGGAGCTGAATAACGCTTTCTTCAGTTTCACAGGTGTGAAACATGAAAGGCTCCGGCAGGAAGTGGCGTGTTCACCGTTTAGCCTTCTCTGTTTTTCTGTTAAAAACACATCCACAGGTGGCGCTAACAACACTCTGACCTCTATGACTACAGATCTAACAAGACTGGGCTGAGAAGGATTATTGTTCTTAGCTGGTAAAAACGTGATTGTGGCCAAATCTGCTGGCTAGCCTAGTTAGCCTAGTTTCCTGCTAATGTGACTCCAGGTCAAAGTTGAGCGTTGGCTAACTTGGACTACCATTTTGTCCCCTTCTGCTCGGTGAGAAAGTAAATGAATTCTGGAGGATTTTTCTTCATTCTTGCAGCAAGATGCCAAAAATGGATTTCAGGAAGACAGTGGACCGACAGTATTAGTGGTAGTGAAACTGCAAAAACACAAAGTCTCAAGTGTTTTTGGTCTAGTTTCTCCTGCAAATACCTTAGTACGTTTGAAATAAGACAAAACTAACTTACAAGTAACTTGTAAGTAACAAACCAGGAAATAGAGTTAAAAAGCAATGCAGCTAAATATTTCAGCTCCTAGCTGCATTATCTTTTTAATATTTTAGATGTGCTCTGGGAGAAAAATCCTCAAACAAGTGGAAGACCATATCAAGAAGCTACTTTTTAAGTTTTCCATACAATCCAGTGTGATACTTAAAACTTCTGAATATTTGTGTCAGTTTTCAGTGAATTTCTAATCTATTTTTTATGCAAACAACCATTTTTTCTGGGAAAGCATCAATTTTGAGTCATTAAAAAGCAGAAAATCATTAGATTTTATTTTATTTTGCTTTCAAAGCATTTTATCGTGGAATTATTAGTTATTTTTTTGCAATAGGATTATATTTCCTCTCAGTCTTTAACTTCTTTGGCGTATTTAAAAGTTTCTTCGCCCCATCACATGGCGCTGCTCGTGAAGAGTCCTCTCTGCTGCCCGCTGCTCTGACTCTGGTCTGCAAATAGTTGTAGAGCATGCACCATTACATGATGGTGACTGTGCCATAGTTGTCAGCACTTCATTTTAATTTGGCTCCTACGCCACTGGTGATTTCGACCACTGGGACACCCTGTCGGCTGCAGAAGCTAAACTATTCTGAAACATTAAGACTGAATGAGGTGCACTGCTGAATCTCTGCCTCTGCAGTGTCAGCTGCTGTCTCATTCAGATAGCAGGGAACTTTGTGCAATCCCAAGAGAACATCACAAGCAGACGCCGAGAGAGAAAGAGAGAGAGAGGAGAGAGTCTTAAAATTTGCTGCTGCTTAAATAGAGCAGTATGTAATTTATGTTTTCCTGTAGGCGTGCATTAACACTCGCTACAGCATTGTTAACAAGTACATGTAAAAATGATCCCAGTGCTGCTGATTTGAGGGAAGATTCCTTTTCGGGAGTAAGCCTCCATCTTTGCCTCCGTCCTCATTAAAAATCTAAAAATGCGAATGGTTGAGGCGACATTAAGCAACCGGGATTATGCTGGAGATGAGCTACATTATCACCAGGAACATCACCGTCACCTGAATAAATAAAAAGTCCGTCTTCAGCCTCTGTCAAGATTTTGATTTGGTTCATGTAAAAAAAAAAAAGGGAACAAAATAAAACAAACTGATAAGAAGTAGGTTTTTACTTTCCTAACTGATTTCATTTAGCATGTTCTCAGTGGGGAAAATCTTTGATTACAAATTTAATCCAAACATATTAGCATGTTTGCGAAATTGTTCCATTTAATCAAAATGCTTTACAATACAAGGTGATGCTTATCAAATTATCGTTCAGAATAATGAGCCCCTCATTAGTGAAATGCATATAGGTCATATCCCGATGCGCAGAAAGGCGAAGGAATTCACAAATCCCGAGGGGATTTATATCTGAAAGAGGAAGCTGAGTGTGTGTGTGTGTGGGCGTGTGTGTGTGTGTGTGTGTATAAGACGGAAAACTAAAAAGAAAAAGAGAGATTTGACCTGCAAGCAATCTCTGGAGAGCTGTCCAGTAGCAGAGCCTAATCAGAGCCCGGCTGGTGCTTGTTCTCGGGGATTGCTTTCCACCAGCTCTCAGGCCTAATTAGGACCCCCGTGTACCGAGCAGAGGGGGCTGCAGCTCATCACCGCCACTGGGAACAGGCTCACCTGTGCAGGCTCAGAGATGGAGAATCAAGCCGTCGCCGAGAAATGATGACAAGGAGGCGGTCGGAGGTGGCGGCGGTCGGACGGTCCACCTGGAGGTCCTGTGGGTTTAATGAATGTTGGGACAGAGAGACACTCTGAGGGGAAACGGAGAAGATAATGCACACGTCTGAGTTGAGGGAGGGTCACAGAGGCAGGAACATCTTTTTCTTCTCTTTTTCTTCTTTTAACAATGCACCGGCTGTGTGAGCTAATGCAGAAGACTGGAAGAATGAGAATAAGAGTCTAAACATAGCGCAGATGAGAAGTTTCCTGAGCTCGACTTTCTGGATTTCAAACGTCAGACATGGGAAATCTTCAAAACATAAAATAAAATAAATAAAAATAAGAAAAGGAGGAGGGAGAAGAAACAGTACTCATACAAATTAAAACACTTGGCTTCTGAGGTATGAAGAGAACAGAGTGAAAATGGGTGTTAATTAGTGTAATCAGTCAGTAAAACATTTTCAGAGCTTGAACATCAGAAACGTCTCAGTTTTAGGATTAAAGGGTAGGGTCTATTTGATTTGAGCCCTTTTTATCTTAATTGAGCAGTTTGGAGATACAGACTTTAGCTGTTAGCCAACAATCGAGCTAACAGCCAGTCAGCAAGATGCAGGTATCACTTCCACCTCTTCTCAGCATCAATAAAGAGTTATTTTACTGATGATATGAAGTCCACTTCAGTCCTGACGTAGAATCTAACGGTGCGTTCACACCAAACGAGTTTTGAGCGTCAGGTTTACATTCAGAGTCTATGTGGAGGCGCGTCCAGGGCCTGTTGCAGCCGTTTCAAGCATCCAGCACGGCACGATTTGAACATGGCAGGGGTAGTAAAAAACATGTTACCTGAGACATTTTTGCCTCGCCAGCCAACACCGATGCAGAGATGGTGGGCAAGAAAATTCTCCAACGAGTCGTACATCAGGACTGTACGGTTTTGTGGGAAACAACAGATAAATCAACGATCAAGCCCAAGAGGAAAAATTAAGAGGGACATAAAGTCTGGTTGGAAGTGAGAGTAAAAATCTTTTGAAAATCTGCCTGCAGCAAAATGCTTAAAAAATAAAGCGAAGCATAAAACTGCGCAAATGTAGATACAGCAGTTACTGCAGTCTGTTTTCATGCGGCCATAGAGCTACAGCTGGAATCTATCTACACACTTAAAATCCAGCATAGAGCTTCACCTATTAATCTGGAAATGACTAGATCTTTAGCATGGTATATTTTTTAGTAACCTGAGACCCCAAAATGCACTGAATTCAAAGAATCACCCGGATGATGTTTGTAAAATTACACATATAAAAATTCACAGCAATAGTTTGACTGTGAATTTTTAGGATTAAATAATTATTTAATCCTAAAGCAATCCTAAGCAAATGAACCTTGCTTCATTTTTCAAATTCATTTGGACTATTCATTCATTTATAGATGTCAGTTTTACGTAGCGCTGAGCTAGCTAGGTATTTAGCTTAGCTCAGAGCCAAATATTTAGCTTGGAACTAAATAGTTAGCTTGCTCCCTAAATATTTAGTTTGAAACTGTGACATTTATATAAACAAATGAATGACATTGTAAAAGTTTGAGTTTGAAAAACAAACCCTTCTATTTATTTTTCTCTTGTCAGGCTAAATAACTCAAATTACTGATCATTTTTGACTGTGTAATTTTACAAACACCATTCATTCCACATTCCCTTTGTAAAGCTGCACCTCTTTCACAAACAGAAAATGCAACACACACTTAAAACAGCAGAAAGTCACCAAATAAGTCACAGAGCTTTAAAAATGTGTGTTGAATAATCTGCATAGTCATATTTAGTGTCATATTTACCCACACAACCCACCTCTTCAGAAGATAAGCCCCTTGCTCATGCATCAGCAAGTGATATTCTTCTGCAGCAAGCAGACAAACATGGACGTTAGTATTCACAGAGCGTAACCAAATACAAACTTTTCGCTGCTATAATGTGACACTCGGTCCCAGAATCTATTTGATAACCTCCAACCACTCAGTGTTCCTTGCTTTGTCTTTGAGAAGTGATTGAAATTCCTCCCACCTCCACCCAGTCATACACCCATCATCAGCCTCTAAGCTCACAACAAACCTTACAGAACGCGACAAACCTCAAACGAATTGTGAACCCAGCAGATATATGGAGAGCCAGGAATAGTAAAGATCCAGACGTTCTGAGTGTTGATCTAACAAGGTCGAGCCTTTTAATATAAATAGTCATAATGAGCGCTTCCTCCTGCTTTATTTAATGAAACTTAGAGACAAACAAGTGATTTGATATAATTGCAACAGAAATATGAACACATTTAGAAAAGTAAACATATTTGATGCTAACTGAATTTGCGTCATGCTGGGCAGGAACACCGTGGGTAATAATCGCTGTACAGATTCTTTTCCGGTGGTTTTCTCCCGGTGGCCTTGCGGTTTGGACGTCCCACCATCGTACGGCAGCTTAATGCTTCCTTCCCTAAAGACTTCGCTGACATTTTCCAAGGTCTTGCTTTCAAGGCATGCCTTGATTATTCCCTTTTAAAGCCTGGGAAGCTGAGTTAAAGAGGAACTAATCCTATTCCCCGGAATCTCTTCCCTTTGTGAGAAAGTCAGCAATCTGGTCAGCAGGAATCTGCAGCGGCACTAACTGAAATAAGTGATCCAAGAGCTGAAAGGGTTCTTCTGTCTAACAACAAACAGGACGCTGACGCTGGTAACGGACCGCTGGGACTACAAGGTCCCATCAAAAAAAGAACCGCAATGGCCGGAAAAATGTCTGGAGACAAATGACTCAAAACATCCACTTCAGCTGTGTATCAAGCAAACTGCATGTGGAAAACAGCTGATATGAAAAGTCTACCCATCTTTGTTGAAATGTCGGGTTTATTGACTTTTAGCCTGCATTGATAAAACTTGTGTAGTTAACATCATTTTAACTTTGTTTTATGTAACCTGCTTGTTTTTAGAAGGCAAATTACTCATTATTCAGGAAAAACGGAAGAAAAATAGACTTTTGGCGAATTCTGGAGCATTTATAAAAATCTTAATGAATGTGCATAGTTACTGCTACATAAATTAAATTAATCTTTCCAAAGGTATTATAAAAAAAAAAACAAATTAATGTGGTGCTATAAATTTGCAAACCTTTAGATTAATACTTTCTTATAAAATATTTGCAATATATTTAACTTTTAACATCTTTTAATAAAAAACATGGTGGACTGCTCCTACCACAGGTTTTCTGGGTAATTGAAAAAAAACAACATATCTAGTTATGAGATGAAATGTTTTAAATTGTTTTATGTCTTCCCCAAAAAGGTTTTAGTTTTTAACTGAGTTGTACTGAATATATTTCATATTAAACACTGTAAAAACATTTAGTTGTGTCTACTATCATCCACTATTTAAGTCAAATAAATTTAGCGAGTTTTGGATTTTGAACCTAAATGTTTGAGTTTGTGAAAGATAAACTTATAGAGCAGTAAATTGTTAACTTTTTATTAAGAGTTGAATAAACTAGAGTTTTTAGGTTAGCACTTAAAAAACTGAAAGATGAAAAAGACAGGAGTGGGAACTATTTCCCAGAATGCTTAGCGGCGTGTTTTTGTATCCTGAGATGAAGCGTTACATTGATCTGACTCTTGTGTTATTAAGGCAAATGTTTATTTTAATGCAGCTGACAGTTTGCAAAGCTTGAGGATAAAGTCCTGATCACACTAAATGTTTCTGAGCTGAATTCATTGAGATGTTTCATAAAATTCATCATCAGATCAGAAATTTGGTTCATGTGATTTAAAACAAGAATTTAAAAGTAAAATAAGTTGTTTATACTTTATATTGTGAATAAATAGAGAAATGTGTCTCTTTAACTGGGTGAGGACAGTTTTTTTTTCTTGCATATTGTGAAATAATTATTTGGTTTAAATTGTTGCATTAATTTAAAACTCACAATTCACGATTAATGAACTTAAAAAACAATGTTTAGACAATTTGTCTCTTGTTGTTAAATCAACTTCATGAACTTTAATTTATGAGTTAAAACCAAAATAATTTTCTTGTTGAATTAAATTGCATTTTCCAGGCAGCAGGTGGACTTTCATTTTCTAGTTAAACCACCTTCTAATGTTTTACAGTGAATGTGGAGAAAGTTCTGAAGTTACTTTTCTTGGACTCATTATTTACAAAAACCTGGCATTGTAACGCAGCTGGGTTGACGTTTTGTATCTACTGTATTCTGTCCCTCGTAACAATAAGTCTCAAACAACTACTCCCATTTAAAGTCGTGTCCCACCATTTCGTAGAACTTGACGTTATAAGGCCGGTAGAAATCTCTCAGTTGCTCGATGGCGTCTCTGTCTATCTGGACGTGAGTTCTGCCCTTGGACTTGCCCAGGCAGCGAGGCGAGCCGCTGCTCTCCGGCTTTTTAAGGCAAGGGAAGCCCTTGGTGCGATTGAAATAGAAGTGCTTGTCGGTGACGATGCGCTTCAGCCCGAGGAAGTCCTGCACCCGGGCCAGCTCGCCGGCCGGGTCCGTGATGAGACGCTCCCCGCTCACAAAGTGGATCTGAGCCAGGGGGAAGTAGCGCAGCCAGTTCTCGAGGTGCAGCGCGTACAGGCCGATCCGGATGGCGTTCCATGACACGTCCACGATCCCCAGGCTCTGGTTTCTGAAGGCCAGGTCCTGGAAGCTGGGCAGATCCGGCGTTTTGGATAAAGTCTGGGTGTAGTCTGATATCGCTCGAGTGACCGGGTCTCGCACCACAACGATGAGCTTAGTTTCCTGGGACATGGCAGAGATCCGGTGCGGAGTCTCTTTGGTCACAAAGTAGCTTGGTGTCTTCTCCATTGTTATTTGGCTTTCAAGGGTCCTTGGCATTAAACCTCTGAATAAAAAGAGAAAGTAAAGAACATGGCAGGATTTCTAGTGAAAGAAAAGCTTCTAATAAACAAAACAATGATTATTAACCTGTTCAAAGCTGCTGAAGTTACCACCAAAAATAAAATATTAAAGCACGTCAATATATTTAGGGCAGGATTACAGTGAGGGAATAAAGCCACTCAAACTTGGCTTCATTTTGAGGATAAAACCAGTTTCTTAATGTAAATGAACAAAGTCATGGAGGCTTGTTGTCGCTTGAGACTTGTGTTGTAGACAGCTTCCCTGCACATCATCCCAGAACTGTTCAAGAGTAATAAATCACCATGAATGCAATAAGAACATGTACTTGTATATATATATATATATATATATATATAGATAAGAGGTTAGTTCTGGGTCTTTAAAGTAGGCCACGGTGGTACGGATAATGTTTTCTGACGGTTTGTTCTGGCAGAATAGACTGAGCTGCTTATGGTAACCAAAGATTATTTACATTAGATTATGTTTTTATTTTATCAGCAAAAAATCAGTCAAACAAACAAAAAACCCTGAAATGTTTTATTATTATTATTATTATTATTATTATATCTGAATTGATTCCCATCAATCAAATCACAAGTATATTTTACAACAGTAAATTCCTGGTTCAAGACAATCTGCAGCATTTGTTAAGATTTTTCTTCCAAATCCAGCACCACTAAAAGTAAATGTCCCCTTATAAGTTTATTCTGCTTGTATGTTTGTTTAATTTAAAATCTAAATGAATTTCAAAGCAAACCTGGCCTGTGTGAAAATATAATTGCCTCACAAATTGGCTGATCAATCATGTTTTTTGGGTTTGGGTTCAAAAGATTGAACAAGTAGAACATTAGTGACAGAACCAGGAAATAATAATGCAAAGCAGATTCACTCATTGTAACCAGTGAGACCATTCAGACTAATGAAAAAAGGAACAAAGAGCAAATCTTGTTTTTAAGGATTTAAAAAAGTACATTGCAATCATAAACTAGTGAATGAGAAACTTCACAAACACTTTTAAATAATCTGCCTTTCTGGGAGATGACATTGTTTTATTACTGCATCACATTGGATCTGATGCAGTAATGAATGAGAATACATTATAGATTATAGACACATTATCAGGTGTCTAGATTCACATTGGTGCATTTTAGTTTTAGAAATTCATACATTTTTACTTCAATAACCTCTAATAGAATTTAAGTTAAATTCAGAAAAATCTTTGATTATCTATTTTAACATTTAATAATTGGTCCCTGGTTAATCCAGTCACAACGATTTTCTGGTGCTGCATATGCAGCGTGAAAAATAAACTTTGGTATTCATCTGTTCTCTGAAAAAATTAATGACTCTTGGTCTCTTAGCAACCAACCTATCTGCACATTTGGAGATGTGTGCAACTGCAGATGTTGACTGAGGAAAAGTTTGGCACAGAGTTTCTGTCTGGACAACTCTGCCGTGAATCCACCACCAGGCTACACTGCAAAAAATCTTACCAAGTAATCTGGTCCAGGTTCTAGTGCAAATATCTTATCAAACCTGACGTAACACAGAACAAACTTACAAGCAACTTTTTTTAGAGAGATAGAAGCTTGTTTTAAGGAAATAATTCCTTAATATTGATGAAGAAATTCTTGTTAACAAAGTCCAATCTGTACAACGTTCGGAACAAGAACCGTTTTAGAAAAAGACAGGAGTGGGAACTATTTCCCAGAATGCTTAGCGGCATGTTTTTATATGTTTAACTGGAAGAGGGCAGTTTTCTTTTCTTGCATATTGTAAAATAATTATTTGGTTAAATTGCAGCATTAAGTTAAAACTGACAATTCAAGATTAATGAACTTAAAAAACAATGTTTGGACAACTTGTCTCTTGTTAAATCAACTACATGAACTTTAATTTCTGAGTTAAAACCAAAACAATTTTCTTGTTGAATTAAATTGCATTTTCAAGTTAAACCACCTTCTAATGTTTTACAGTGCACCATCAATGCTCTGGGTGGTTTTTAAAGTGAAGGTTGCCTCATGATCTGGTGCTGATGTCATCAGACTTGTTTTCAATGTTTCCCTAACACATCTGAATCCATGAGTGAGTCATTAGCGCGTTCCTGCAGAACATGATGATGTGTTGACGGAGTAATTCAGACATTTGAATAATCCGGGTCATGTTTAAACATACAGGATGTCGTATGAAGAACACAAATTAAACTTTATGGAAAACAACTAAACCAGCACAGGGCAGAAAGACTGAAAATGAATGTCTGTTTGCTGGTATTTGTTCTCTGCAGGAGAACCTGGCCAAGCCGGTTCTGCTCTGCGGCTTTTAGCGCGGCTGAGACTTGGCCAGGAAAGCCACCATCTGATGCTTGGCAAGTTCACTGCAGCAATCTTTATTCTTTTGTTTAGATATTGCTTAAAACAAGCCGTGCACAAAGCGCCATCAGTTACGGATTTAGAACGAAAAGATTCCTGACAACGAATTGGACTTTGTTAATGAAACAGCTGTTTTATTTCCAAAGCCTCCGTCGCCTGACCTTTTACCAGTTTTGACAGCTGACAGTCAAACGGCCTGTGGGATCACATCTCTGGAAGACGTCTGTGAGATAAAAGGGCTTCAGCTGCCAAACATCCTGAAGAGTGCCAATTAGTGGAGATACTCTCACTCTGTAATTATTGTATACACATTTCCCCCGCAGACTACAAGACAGCAAATCATTAAAGTAGCATGTCTTTAAAAGGAAATGAGAGGGACTTGTTGTCGTACATATTTTTCTTATCAACAAACAAACATATTCTTGTTAATCTCTAATGGGGCTAAATTAATAATTAAAGATATGCTAAATGTGTGGGGTGTTAATCAGCCGAATAATGTAGCATCACCATTAGGTTTTATTATATTTTGTTTTATTGAACAGCAGCGGTGTCAAACTCATTTTGGTTTTGGGCCAAATCAAGGTCATGAAAGCTCTTAAAGGGCCGGTTGTGCCAGAGTGTAGTGATAAAACCTGATCACAAAATGTTAAAATATAAATTAATTCTAAAAATTAAATACTATTGACCATCTTTTCTGTCCTTCCAGAATTTTTTGATTCTTTTTGTGATTTTTTTCAATAAAAGTCAAAGTGTTTGTGGTACTAATTTGGAAATATTTGTGATATTTGTGTTTATTTATGACGGTAAACGTGACTTTTTATTACTTGCTGTATAGATCATGGGCTATAACCTGACATTAATTAAAGCTGAGGCAGCTGTTTAGTACAAGTAAGAAAGTTTTTAACAATTTTTGAGAAAAATCTGCAATAGACTCCCAATTATGTATTAACGCAAAAAAGTGTGGGGATTTGTTGATTTTGCATGAATTTCCACAATAATTCTCAAGAAACTGGAGGGACTGATTGATGTAATTTGGCAGTAAACAGATAAAAACTGCATTGATTTGATTGATAACATGATATTTAAGCACACTTCGTGTTTACTCTAGAATCTAGAGGGCCACATAAAAAGCTACGGCGGGCCGGATTTGGCCCACGGGCCTTGAGTTTGACACATATGTTTTACACAGACATTCAAGATGGCTGCCTTGCCTATTTAAAGTGAACTACTTGCATTTCTCTTGGGTTTTTATCAATAAACAACCAACAGTTCAGCCTTAGTGTTTTTGTCTGTTGCTGCAGTTTGAAAGCAGATTTAAGGTGAAGTTGCGCCAACAGGAGTTGGGAGATACTGTAACTCCAAAATACTCTAGAAAAATGTTTTCCACTGGCAGATTATTTCACTATAAAAAGACATTTTTACCATAAGTTAATTTATCTGCCAACGGAAGTAGAACTTTTTCATCAATATTAAGGAATTATTTACTTAAAACAAGCCTCTAAATCTTGCTGAAAAGTTTCTTTTGACTCAGTTTATCTTATTCCAAGTGTACTAAGATATCTGCACCGGAAACTAGACCAAAACTAATGGGATAGATTTTGTTTTTGCAGTGAAGTTACAGATTCCAGGAATTCAGTTTCACGTCTTTTCCTTCGAAAACTTAATAAAGAATAGTAGAAATAAAATTCCACGCCTAAACATGTCCATTGATCGCATATGTTTGGTTCTTACCTGTACCACTCCAGACCTCGATCATAATTTCGATCGAAGAAATGCGTTTCGGTTCCAGCCGCTCGGACGTCCGGATGAATCCTAATGAACTCCAGCACCGCCCTCGTTCCTCCCTTTTTCACGCCGACTATGATGGCGTTTGGTAACTTTTTATTGCCGAACTTCAGGTGACTCATCGGAGGACTGGGGGTGTTCTCCCTGCCGGTGCGGGCCGCGGCGGAGCGCCTCAGCTCGGCTTGAGGAGCCTCATCAGCAGCGCTGCTCTTCCTGGCGTCCGGCGGAAACAGACAGGACGGGGATTTCTGAAGGCGCCGTTTGGCTCCATCAGCTTGCAGACAGCCGGGCGTCGGATCACCTGACTTATGCATGACAGCACCGCCGGGGAACAGCGCGCAGTAGCACAGAAACGACAGAAAAAGAGATAAGAGACAAATTGATGTTCCTCTGAGCCGGTGCGAGAACGGGAAAAGTCGACTGAAGATGAGCACGCATGCCATCTCTCCATTTAGACAAACAGTGCATGGTTTTCTAACTGACCAGGCGTCCCATCCTGACTAACTACTTCACCTGCTTCAGCGGTGGAGCTGCCAATAGACTCCGAATCAACACAGACCTTCAGAAACACTGGCGGGTCAGTACTTCCATCCCCACAGGGCGGGAGGCTGTATTTCAAACAACCCAGGAATCCAGATCCCCATCTCCTCAGCTCAGTACCAGGGAAGGTGTCGGGTCGCTTGGAGCTGACCTGGAAGGCGACATCCTGTTTTAAAGCTCCTGGAGGTCTCCGTGATCATTACGCACGGCTGGGGTGCCGGAGCGCTGCGCAGCGCGCTCTGTGGAAACATGCGCGGACTGGGAGCTCCAAACCAGCTGAGTGGCGCAAAAATATTCCAACACGGTGACGTCAGAGCACTTTTGCTTTTAAAAAGAAATAAACGATCCCCTTCCGGTTATCTGCGTTCACCAGGTTACTCGTTGTTGGAAACTTTGTGCAATCAAGCGCAGCGCTGTTTGTCCCCTTTGAATGAATATATGAACATTTTGAAAATGGAAGTGACTAAATATCTAAAATTTTACTGCAACAGTAAAATAAATAACAGTTGAAATGCAAAAATAACCAACAGTAATTAACATTTCCACTCATATAGATGTACACTGGAAAAAATATTCATTTGAACCCACTTAGAAAATTGCTACATCCAATGTTATTAGTTTTGCCCATTGTGGCCTCAGAATTATTTAAATCAGAATTATAGCTTGACCAAAAAATAATAATAAATAATTAGCATTAACAAATTACAGTCATTTTTTAAGTTGATGGAAGGAAACATTTTTTTTAGTGCAACAACCCTGCTGATCCACAAAAATATTTCACGTTTTTCACGTCATGCTAAATTATCTAAAAGTGAACTTATTTCAATAATTTAATTTAAAAAATGAATCTCATTCTGTCGATCCACCTTTCAAAAATTATTTAATTTGCTACAAGTAATCAAATAAAGTTTATTTAATGTGCAATGTTAAACAAACATAAATAAAATGTTTGACAAACTTAAGTTGATGAGATGCAACAAATTAACTCATTTTTAAAAGTTGGGGTTCAGTTCTGTTTTTTTTCAGTGAAGGTTCTTAATGACATTTTATGTACCACACTTTTTCCTTCCACTAAGTGTCATGCAGCGGTGTGGTGTTGGTGGTGAGGCAGAGGCAGCGGACCCAGGAATGATGAATATGATGATTTTAATTATAAATAAACCCAGCAACAGGTAGTACACACACTGACAACGGATAGACTAGACATTGACGAGGACCCGACGAGGAACAAGGAACACAGGTGGAGTTAAATACACGGGAGGGTAATCACAGAAACGAGACACACCTGGGAACAATCAAGGGGAGGACAGGACAACGAAGAGACTTAGGGACACAGAACACTCTAAACAAGGAAAAGCACAGACCATGACAGTACCCCCCCCTCAAGGGCGGCTACCAGACGCCCAAGAAAAAACCCCCCAAAAAACCCAACAAGGGTGGGTGGAGGGGCGCTGGACGGCGGGCCAGAGTCCAAACTAACAAAAAACAACCCACCATCGTGGGCGGAAAAACAAGAAGGGCCAAGAGTCCATAAACAACAAAAAAAAACTACCCACAGGGTGGGCGGAGGCAAAGGAGGCGGGAACCACGGAGGTGGTCCGGCGGTCGTCCGCGGCGGCGGGAACCACGGAGGTGGTCCGGCGGTCGACCGCGGCGCTGGAGGCGGGAACCACGGAGGCGGTCCGGCGGCCGTCCGCGGCGCTGGAGGCGGGAACCACAGAGGCGGTCCGGCGGCCGTCCGCGGCGCTGGAGGCGGGAACCACGGAGGCGGGAACCACGGAGGCGGTCCGGCGGCCGTCCGCGGCGCTGGAGGCGGGAACCACGGAGGCGGTCCGGCGGCCGTCCGCGGCGCTGGAGGCGGGAACCACGGAGGCGGTCCGGCGGCCGTCCGCGGCGCTGGAGGCGGCGATGATGAGTCCCGGGGGCCGCCCACAGACGGCGACGACGAGCCCCCCGAGGCAGGGTCTCGGTCGGAGCACAGGGGGTCTCGGTCTCAGGTGGAACACTGGGGGTCTCGGTCTCGGGTGGAACGCTGGGGGTCTCGGTCTCGGGTGGAACGCAGGGAGTCTCGGTCAGAACGGATAGGGACTGGGTCTCGGTCGGAACACTGGGGGTCTCGGTCTCTGGAGGAACGCTGGGGGTCAGAGTCTCTGGAGGAACACAGAGGGTCTGAGTCTCGGTCGGAACACTGGGAGTCTCGGTCAGAACACTGGGGGTCTCTGGAGGAACGCAGAAGGTCAGGGTCTCGGGTGGAACACTGGGGGTCTCGGTCTCGGGTGGAACGCAGAGGGTCTCGGTCTCGGGTGGAACGCAGAGGGTCTCGGTCTCGGGTGGAACGCAGAGGGTCTCGGTCTCGGGTGGAACGCAGAGGGTCTCGGTCTCGGGTGGAACGCAGAGGGTCTCTGGAGGAACGCAGGGAGTCAGAGTCGGAACGCAGAGAGTCTCTGGAGGAACGCAGGGAGTCTGAGTCGGAACGCAGGGAGTCTCGGAAGGAACGCTAGGGGTCTGGGTCTCGGAAGGAACACTGGGAGTCTCGGAAGGAACACTGGGAGTCTCGGAAGGAACACTGGGAGTCTCGGAAGGTGCGCCGGCTGGAACGCCGGCTGATTCGGCCTCGGGTGCGCCGGCTGGAACGCCGGCTGATTCGGCCTCGGGTGCGCCGGCTGGAACGCCGGCTGATTCGGCCTCGGGTGCGCCGGCTGGAGGTGAGCCGGAGCGGAGCCTCGGGGCCGGCTGCGGGGGCGAGCCGGAGCGGAGCCTGGGAACCGGCTGCGGGGGCGAGCCGCAGCGAAGCCTGGGAACCGGTAGCGGAGGTGACAGCTCCGGAAGGCGACGAGGGGCCGGGTCTGCCGGCGGCTCACGTCGCTGTCTCCGAGCTGGCAACGGAGGTGGCGGCTCCGGAAAGCGACGAGGGGCCGGGTCTGCCGGCGGCTCACGTCGCTGTCTCCGGGCAGACAGCGGAGGTGGCGGCTCCGGAAAGCGACGAGGGGCCGGGTCTGCCGGCGGCTCACGCCGCTGTCTCCGGGCAGACAGCGGGGAAGGTGTCTCCGGAAAGCGACGAGGGGCCGGCTCCACCGGTGGCTCAGGTCGCTGGCTTCCCGGACGGAGGTATCGACGGGGGCCATATCCGGGGGGTGCCAACACCAGTCTTGTCCCCCGGAATAGCTCCCGCTGCAGGTCGGCGAGGGCTTCAGCTAGCTCCCTCTCCTCCCTGCCAGATCTCCGCCTCCCTCCGCTCTGCCTTTTTGGAGGGAACCTCACTCCAGCTGGGTCCATTCTTTAGCAGCCTCACCGTTCGGTATGGTCGGGTCCTTCTGTCATGCAGCGGTGTGGTGTTGGTGGTGAGGCAGAGGCAGCGGACCCAGGAATGATGAATATGATGATTTTAATTATAAATAAACCCAGCAACAGGTAGTACACACACTGACAACGGATAGACTAGACATTGACGAGGACCCGACGAGGAACAAGGAACACAGGTGGAGTTAAATACACGGGAGGGTAATCACAGAAACGAGACACACCTGGGAACAATCAAGGGGAGGACAGGACAACGAAGAGACTTAGGGACACAGAACACTCTAAATAAACAAGGAAAAGCACAGACCATGACACTAAGCTTTTCATTGATATTATTGAATGCGCTCTATAAATGACCTGCTTCTTTACATTGCTGTGTTAAAAAAACTTTAATTTATATATTTTATGTAGTATTTACTTTTTAATTTGAAGATATTTCGGGGGTTTACCTGCTTCCTGCAATAATCTACTAAAATAAACACTTGAAAATAATCTGAGATTCACTTTTTAAAACTAAATTACTGAAATAAATCTACTTTTCATGAGTTGAGTATTGCATCTTTTCATTTTCCTCAGGCTGATGTGGCAAAGCTTCAAAACAAACTCATGTGGTGAGAATTAATTCTGCGTTTTTGTGTTTATGAGCTTTTTTTATTATTATTTAACTCCAGTTAATTACTTTTTGCAGCAAACCAGGCCAGAAACACCCGATCTTCATTCTTGCTAATTAGACTATTTTTAAAGAGCAAATCTGTCAAACATTTCATCAAAATTAAAACCGTCGCTTTTGGAAGATTTCTTTTTCCATGAGCAAAAAATTCTGTACGTGCCAGAAAATATGTGATAATTGTTTCACTTTTCACTTCATGTCATAATTGTAAATATAAACATGTGATTATGAGGAAAATCAAAAAGATTCTGGAACAATTTTGTCCAGATGTTGATCAGAAATTGTAGCTAAAACAAACCTAGAACTTTTTTTTGTTTTATAATTTTTTCCCATCTTTTTTATCTTAAGAAAATCAAAAACACTGGAAAAAAATCCTGACATAAAGGATCATAATTCATGCATGACGGGGTTAAGGAGTTTGTTGAGTGTTTATTTCTCGAAACAGAACTGCGTAAAGTGAATTCTGAATCCCATCGGACTCTGTTTGGACTGTTCCTCTTTCTTGTTCTGGCATGGCACCGCCATCTTTATTTATGTATTAACTGGCTATTCTTAAGGATAACCAGCAGCGCCCTCAGATGGATGGAGGCCAAATTACAACACTGAAAGAAGGTCTAAGCAGAGGTAAGTCGATGGATTTTAATTTAATAAACCATTAACAGCTCCAAAGATGATGACGCATTAACTTCTCTTTACAATGTAGTGTGATGAAGTTATGGTAATGCAAAATGGATCAGCCCATCATTCCTCACAGGTTGCGGACACAACATAAGACCTTTAGGTCGACCTGAACTCCTGAACTCCAGAACTCCAGCAGAGTTTCCCTCATTTGGGTCTGAACTGATCTCATCTGGCACAACTTTCCCTCCAGCAGAGGAAGTGTTTGAGGACCAGTGGGCGGTCATCTCTCTTCATTTTTTCTGATGACTGGTACAAATGCTGACAAGGTCCAAGGTGGAAAACAGTGGAGGGTAAAAACTCCCCAGACTGCAAAGACACACGGGGAGGAGTTGAGACGTCGCCGCGGAGCTCCTGCGGGTGTCTGCGCCCAATCTCACAGGCCTCTGATTAAAGAATGATTTATAGAGGCGAGTCAGAGGGAGCTGCTCGGCAATCCGTCTACTGAATGAGATTTTTCCTCAGGATGAGGGCGGGTAAATCAAACCTCGAGGCGAGAAGCCTGCGAAGCTCTGCGATAGGGCGCTGTGATTAAATGTTATAATCGCAACTCTCTGCTGAGACCACAGCTTGGATTTTCGGTGTCGCCGTCAAAAATAATAAAATCAGTTTACCCTTTGTCTCATTCCCTGAGCATAAGTCTTATTGTAGCTTATTACACAGCAGCTTAACCTTTCCGACCTCCATAAACCATAACCGAGGCGCGGTGCAACTCTCGGTTCAGCACCGTCAGCCAAAAAACTCCACGATAAACAGGAAGCATTCAAATTTAACAAACTGAGGCTGAACTAACAAAACAGGTAGGAATCTGAACTACAAAGACAATAAAGATGAAACAACCGTCTCCATGTGAGCAGCCAGCACATTTTTCACTCCCTCCACTCTAAATGTAGGTTATGTACCCACTGACCACTCCATCAGACACGCAGCTCATTTATCAACGGCAGAGAGGCCTGTGGAGGGGAAGTCTCCCTGTCCTGCCCTGATCAGACACTCCGGGCAGATACAGATGATCAACACAGCTTTACGTCGGCTGGATGAGGAATCGCTGAAGATTCAGTTCAAACCCAGCACAGCTGTACGCTGGGAGAGAAAAACAAGCATCAGCTTCCATGTTCTGAAGGAAAACTCACTTTAAAACTTAAAAAAAAAGCAAGTACAGATTCAAAACAATGGCCCAGACACAATTTTTCATCTGATATTCAGAAAGATATTTTAAATATACACAATAAAGGTGAAACAGGTGTACAGCTAAATGTTTATTTGTGTTATCTGGAGAGAAAAAAATTACAAAAATCTGTTTTGAGTTGATTTTACTTCGAATTACCGACAGAGCAGCGCCACCTGCTGGACAGCCGGTGGTACTTCAGTGACTTCACCTCATTGTTTTTCCTTCTAAGTGAAAATGAAAGTTTTCAGTCAGAAAGACAGAAAGGACAATCGGACAATTCAACGGTAAGTTCACCTTTTCACAGCAGAGCTACAGAATAATATTCCTTCTGCAGAGATGGAAATCTGCTCCGCTAAGCTTCAGGATTTGGAGAACGCGTTTTAAACGACAGGAAAATTAGTTTAATTTCTTTTGTGACGAACTTTGTGTGACGTCAGCGGCTTTCTTATCTGCTTTTTGGGCATAATTAACACAATATGACGCGTTTTGTGATTGTTTTTGTCCGGTAGTGAAACACAAACCCACAGCGGATAATCGATGCCCTAATTATTTTAACACGAAGTTTCTTTATTGAACCAGTTACTCATGTTGGCTCACATTCCGCACCTTTACACAAAGTTAGCTCTGAATTAGCTACTGCAGCATTTTATGTGCACTGGTGAAATGGAAACAATAAAACTGGCGAAATCATCTCATTTGATAAATGTTAGTAAGCATTTTTAGAGTGGAAATGTAATTAATTTAGACTAATAATTGCATGACACAGACATCAATTCTGCTGTTTTAAACATACTATATACCATAAATATATTTGTAATACTTTCTTTCGGACACATACAGAAGTGTGATTTGTATCACTAAGCTCCACACATTATTTAATCATATTTTCAAACTTAATGGTATTTATCGATAGTCTCGTTTAACAAACATGAGAAACAGCAAAAATAATCCTGATAATTTGGGGGAATTTTAAATATTAATTTCCATTTACCATGACAATGACAAATAGAAAAAGTATTTATCAAAAGAAATTTATTATGATAAGCGATATGATAAATGAACATCCCCATTTAATCTTCCTTCATTTCTTCCACTTTCACTGTATTTCTTCTCTTATTTTGTCCTTGTTTGTGTTTTTCCATCTTCTCATTTTTTCCTTCTTTCTTTCTGCTTTTTGTGCTTCTTAGTTTCTGTCCTTGCATCGCTTCTTGTTTCATTTCTTCTTTGTGTTCTTCCTCTTTCTTCCTTCCTTGAGTTAAAATTTTCAAATAGGTGTAATGGACAAAGAACGCCTATTTAATAAAAACTATTTTAAGTGTTCTGATTGAGTTGAATTAAGTAGAGTTTTTAGGTTAGCACTTAAAAAACTGAAAGAAGAAAAAGACAGGAGTGGGAACTATTTCCCAGAATGCTTAGCGGCGTGTTTTTGTCTCCTGAGATGAAGCGTTACATTGATCTGACTCTTGTGTTATTAAGGCAAATGTTCATTTTAATGCAGCTGACAGTTTGCAAAGCTTGAGGATAATGTCCTGATCACACTAAATGTTTCTGAGCTGAATTCATTGAGATGTTTCATAAAATTCATCATCAGATCAGAAATTTGGTTCATGTCATTTGAAACAAGAATTTAATTATTCTAAAGTAAAATAAGTTATTTTAATTTCATATTGTGAGTAAAATAATAGAGAAATGTGTCTCTTTAACTGGGTGAGGACAGTTTTTTTTCTTGCATTTTGTGAAATAATTATTTGGTTTAAATTGTTGCATTAATTTAAAACTCACAATTCACGATTAATGAACTTTAAAAAACAATGTTTAGGCAATTTGTCTCTTCTTAAATCAACTTCATGAATTTTAATTTCTGAGTTAAAACCAAAATAATTTTCTTGTTGAATTAAATTGGATTTTCAGGGACTTTCATTTTCACGTTTAACCACGACTATTTCCATATTCAATCCTAAATTATCAGTAAAATAAAATCTGGTTTCATTCAAAGTAATAATAATAAATACAAAACTTTGAAAAAATAAAAATAAAACATTGATTTTCAAAATGTAGAAAATGCTATAAAAAAAAATTTGGTTTTGAGTCTAAAGTTGCAAATGTAATCCAATACACAAAACACGAAGAAGTGTTTTGTGTTTTATTTCCTTCAAAGGTGTCAAAACAGTAGAGAATTATAAATAATATCGGTAAATATCGGTTATCAACCAAAACACCAATATCAATATCGGGTTTTGATATCGGCCCATATTTTCACATCGGTGCGTCTCTAGAAATATTTAAATGAAAACGTTTTCCTTGCTTTGGTTGAATAAACGTAAATGACTGCGTTTCTTTTGTCAGGAAACATGGTGACGGTTTACTCACATGTTGCTGGAAACACCTTAGGCTCTCATCTCACAATAGAAAAAAGACTCAAGAAAAGAGGAGCAAAACTGCAGCGCAGCCCCGATCAGAGTGATTACACAATCGTCTTCTGTCCGATCGTTAGTCGTTTTGAGACGGACATCCAGGCAGCGTTGTCCACCGTCCCAGGTAAATAAATACGCACCAGGATGTCACTATAACAGGTTTGTTCTCTTTTAACTGCTTGACTCACGCGTCGTCTTCACGCAAAGGAAGTCGGAATGTGATTCTGGTGGCGATGCATCACACTTACGACCCGAACTACACCTTACCAGACAAACGGAGCTGCGACAACACGGCAGTGAAGCTCCTGGTGGAGTTTTTGTTTTTTGAGAAGAAGGGACTTCTGAAATGTCCGCGCAACTCAAAGGCAAAGAAAGCAATCTGGAAAGAGGTAATCTCAAAGAGCCGTTGTTTCACGTTAGTCTTCATGACTAACAGTCCAGTACCGGGGCGTCCAAACTTTCTGTCATGTGCAGCAAAATCGTCAAGATCCCAAGAACATACTGTATATATATTTTTTAGAGTTAAAAACATAAAAGATGTTATTGTTTCATTATTTTACCCACTCAATAATTAAAAGAATAAAGTAATCCAATATGTCTTGGGATGAAATTAGCATTTTTGTCTAATTAAAGACAGGCAATCAGTTTGCAGATTTGAAAGAAAAATAAATTGTGTTCTACTACCTAACAAGAGATAATTTGTTGCTCATAATTTTACTCTATTTAATACTTAAAGTTTCTACTTGTTGAATTGCAGTTGAGGACCGCACAAAATCATTCCAGGGGCCGCAAATCGCCCGCAGCCCGTATTTTGGGCACCCCTGGTTAGATCTGTCACAGTAGCAAATTGTCCCAGAAATGATTGAGATAAACGATAATGTTGTAATATTGTTGTTTTGAGACCAAATTCAAGTAATGTATTAATAATGGCATAATAATGCAAGATGAAAACTTTTATTTTGTAAAGATTTGTTAGCAGAGGAACTGCGAGATATTTTAAATTTCCAAAATAAAGCACAAAAAATACATAAATAAATAAAACAGAGACAAAAACCAACAGAATGTAAGAGGTTATGAAGTCTCTGGAAGTAAAACTGCCCTTCAAAAAATACTAATAATCAGAATAGAAATGACTGATCTCGTTTTAATTTACCATGTGAATAGCGCCCCTGCAGGCGCAAACGGGTATTGCTGATTGTGATTTAAATGGCGTTTGTTTGTTTTTCCGATCAGATAATCAAAGCTTTTCTGTATCTGATCATCAGAGGGGAGCAGCACAGCAGATCATGTTACACATATTTTTAATTCTTTGCATTTTTTAAGGGACATTTTATTTTCACATTTTTTTTCTTGTTAAATGTAGAAAAAAAAGACAATTTGAGTTTCTGATGCTTGAAAGGTCGTGATATAAATGTCCTACTTGTTCATCAGATCTTTGGTGTTTAAAATTTTTATTTCTGTTTTTTTTCTTACAGCTGGGGATTTCAAACTTTCTAAAGAACAAGAATAAATCCTCATGAGAAACTCTTGAAGCTTCAGCTGATGTTATTTCTTTGTATCAAAAATAAAAGTTTGTGATTTTAAATCTAAATCTGTTTGTGGTGTGAATAGTTTTAGCTTGTCTTGTGTGGGAAGCGCTGAACCATTTCTTCCTTTTTATTATGAAAAAATAAACATGTTTGCTAAATTACTGGACCTGGAACCTTCTGCATTGGCTTTATGACACTAAAATGTATTTTCTATGTAAAAAATAACATGAATTTTGATATAAAACGGATTTTAACAGCCGACACTGACTGAGAAATTGTTGGAATCCAGATGGGTTTAGTTCAAAACAACAGCAAAGAAATATATGATAAAGCATCTAATATTCATTGCTGAGGTATGGTGTGGGGTCTGTAATGCTGCGGGACTTTTTCTTACTACATAATAAGCCAGATGATAAGAAAGATAAAAACGTATTCAGAGGTCCTTGTCATGTTATCCCAACATGAAATTCTGCAGGAATAAAAGTTAATTTTATTTTTAAGTTGTTGTTTTTTTTTCATATCTTCACCAGAGCTTTAAAATATGGAGATTCATATGACTTATAGTTATTTGAAGCATTAATAAATGCAGAAAATGTCCTAAATATCATAAATGAAGTACAGTACTGAATTTATTTACATTATGTTATAGTTTATGGATTATCACATGAAATACAAGCTGTATAGAGTCCAGTAAAAGTGAATAAAAATAGTAAAACTGATGTTGCTTTTTTGAATGCTTGGAAAAATCTGCAAAGCAAAAACAGTTGGGAGTGTTTGTAAAATACTACAGGGTGGCTGCAGTTCACCTTTTTGCTCACAAGATGGCAGGCAAGGCTTTGTTCATGTTAAAAGTAACAGCGGAAGGGGAAAACATGAACACAAAGCAAGAAATTATCCAAAAATTAAGCAGCTTTGTAGAATCTGTTATGAAGGAAACATTAAAAAATGCTGCAGTAAATCGTGTTTTTTTTTTCTTCAAAAAATGAAATAAATAATAAATAAAAGAAATAACATAAAAAATGTTTTCCGCCTATTCATGAAATGGGTTTTACAGAGCGAAACAGTTAAGCTGTTTCCAGAAAACTAACACAGCCTGAACACATGAGCCCCACTGTGAAACATGGTGGTGGCAGTGGCATGCTGTGGGGAGGCTTTTCCCCAGCTGGGACAGAAAAAAAAAATCACAGCACTAATATCTCACTAATTAAGTCTTAGTTTTTGGATTTGTGGAAAACTGGCTGAGCCCTGGGAAATCCAGAAAACAGAGCTGCAATTACCCATTCTGTCCACAAGATGGCAGTCAAAGCTTTGTCTCCGCTCAACGCAGCGCCTCCTGTAATGGCTGACCTGAGCACAAACAAGAAATCCTCAGAAACGGACAAACTTTCCAGAATCTTTCCTATCAAAGCCCGAATATGAAAAACTTCCTTTATATTAGATTTTCCTGAACATGTGAGTCGAAACGGTGAGAAAAATGAGAAAGAGAGTTTTTTCTAACCAACCCGAGCCTGGACCGCGATTCCTGGAAAACACGTCACAGCTTCAACAGTTACACGCAACAGTTTCTGTTGTTTTTTTTTGTTTGTTTTTTTAAGGTTAGCTGACCCTAACCCTATCCCTATCCCTAACCCTAACTCCAGGAAGCTCTCGGCTCTCCGTCTCCGTGCAGAAGGCCGCTCACACGTCTGAATGTTTACTTGGAAATCCTGGCTCACGTACAAACACCCACACAGCCCGGCATATACAGCCATGTGCACAAACACACCGTGTACAAACTCAAAGCGAGTGCTCGCAGACAGGAAATGATGTCAGCTCTCGTCTCCAAGGAGATGGAGGCAGTTGCTAAGATACTGTGACACTCGGATTTTTCACTCTATTTTCTCTCCTCTCCACTCTCTCTGTCACACACACACACACACACACTAACGGATGTCACTGTGAATAAGTTGAAGCTCTCTCTTGTATCTCTTTTATTCTCTTGGACATAAGTCAACCCAACGTTTTCAACGGAAACGCTAAATATAGCCTCCCAAAAAAAAAATCACTTAGTTCAGAATCCCAATTAGGAGGTCAGAGCCGTTAAATAGAGCTTAAATCTCTCCCCCCAATGAGCGCCTCCTGCAAGATGCAGTCTTTGAAGTGCGTCGCCCGGTTTGGGATTGGGGGTGTAGCAAACGCACTGATTGATGGACGGGAACCAAAGCCTCTCCTCAGTGTGAGCTGCACCTCTCTGGCGCTATCAGCATGCCACATATGTCTTGTTGCTAGCATGTTGCTGCCAAATCCACATCACCCTCCTCTTCTCCTCCCCTGTGGCGTCCTAACACACCATTAAGAGTTTATAGGGTTTGGGTTTGTATTGGAGATGCAGTGCACTCATCCTCTGGATTGGGGGATTAGCCGTCTTCCCTATATTTCTACTCCAAGACCCTCGCTGTACTGATGACACAAGCAATACAGCAGCGAGTGTTTGTTCATTTACTGTGCACAAATGCATGCCCTTCTCCATTGCTCCTATCCACTCCTCACACACACACACACACACACACACACGAGCATGCCATACATCCATAAGAGGGATATCAGATTCAATGTGCAATGACACAGAGAGGACACAGAGTGGAAAGAGGGGAAGGAAGGGGAGCCGAGGCGCAGAGTGGGTTTGGCATGGAATCTCTTTAAATGGTGCGGAAGGCAAAAAGATGTACAGACGAAACGAGAGGCAGAAAGGGGGAAAAAACGCTGAAAGGCAGTTTGGATCAGAACTGGATATAGGTGAAGATTTTTTACCATGACTGAGAGAGAGAACGAGGAAAGAGGAGAAGGAGGAGGAGGAGGGTAGGAGAAGAGGGAAAGGAGGAATATCCTCTGCACCACTGTGTGACTGGAAATTTAATAGAGGGGGAGAGATAGAGAGAGGAAAGGAGTGAGAGGGGGGAGGGGAGAGGAAGAGAGAGGCAAAAAGGCACAGAGACCTCATTGCTGTGCAGCTTTCAGCAAAAGCTAGTGGATGGAGGACAATGGTCGCCACGGCGTTCACAGAGAGGGGCGGGGGTGCAGAGGAGGAGGAGAGGGAGTTCATATCTTCAGGGTCTTTCTGAAGCATCACTGGCCTTTTCGCTCCTTTGACCTTTAGTGTGCTGAGACAGAGCAAAGATGTGCACAGATTTATTTTTACTCACAAACTGGGATGAAAAGCTATAAAAGGAAGATTCTCCTCCTTCCAGCTACGACCTGAACCCGGAAGGATCCGTCCACATGTGGAGTCAGACATGGCAGAGAGCAGGGAGGGAGGCCGCGCTCTGACGCAGGAGTGGCGCCTCTTTACGGCACAAACCGTCTCTGTTGGCTAATAAAACATGGAGCAGTGTGCTGATGGCACACTGTAAAACATGTGATTCACATGTCTTCTTCTCTTTAAGTCAAATAAATTTAGTGAGTTTTAGATTTTGAGCCTGAATGTTTGAGTTTGTGAAAGATAAACTTACAGCAGTAAGTTGTGTAAACTTTTTATTAAGAGTTGAATAAACTAGAATTTTTTGGTTAGCACTTAAAAACTGAAAGAAGAAAAAGACAGGAGTGGGAACTATTTCCCAGAATGCTTAGCGGCGTGTTTTTGTCTCCTGAGATGAAGCGTTACATTGATCTGACTCTTGTGTTATTAAGGCAAATGTTTATTTTAATGCAGCTGACAGTTTGCAAAGCTTGAGGATAATGTCCTGATCACACTAAATGTTTCTGAGCTGAATTCATTGAGATGTTTCATAAAATTCATCATCAGATCAGAAATTTGGTTCATGTGATTTGAAACTAGAATTTAAATTATTCTACAGTAAAATAAGTTGTTATTTTAACTTGATATTTTGACTAAAATAATAGAGAAATCAGGTCACATTTTATTGCATATTGTGATTTAATTTGGTTTAAATTGCAGCATTAAGTTAAAACTCACAATTCACGATTAATGAACTTAAAAAACAATATTTATACAACTTGTCTATTGGTGTTAAATCAACTTTATGAACTTTAATTTCTGAGTTAAAACCAAAATAATTTTCTTGTTGACTTAAATTCCATTTTCAATAAAAACCTTTCCATGTGGACTTTCATTTTCAAGTTAAACCACCTTCTAATGTTTTACAGTGTATCTCAGAACGCTTCCTGTTTGCACTTTAGCAACAGAAGTTTTTTTTATTTTAGTCATGTGCAAAGCTCATGAGGGCGACCGACTTTTTTCTTTTTTGTGTTTGGATGCTGACGACAAGGAAACGCAGCGGCGGCTTTGTTTATTCACAGCGTTGTGTTTACTGTAGAAATGGACACATGCAAAGTCTGCAGAAATCAGACATCATTAGTTAGCAAGATTTAATCCTGGCTGGCCGTTACCAAAATGCTCGCCGTAGCACTGGGCATTCATTATGAACATCTTCTGTGTGTTTTATTGGGATTGCATGATAGCGCAGTAGAAAGTAGAGCATCATTTTAGAGTGGAAGGAAAATGATGCACGGTTTTTAAAGTTTGAAATAAAAAAAAAGTTTTAGCGTGTCAGTTTTCAGCTCTCCTGAGATTAAAAGTTTGTAGAACCACAGCTTTAAGTTCTCTGTGGTTTGTTTCTACCAGCTTTGGTTCAGCTAGTTCAGATTTAAAGGACAGCGTCTGTAAATACTCATGTTCACATCTTGCCTCAGATTCCCAGTTGGGTCTAGGACTTTCAGCAGAATTCAGTTTTTATGCTCCACAAATGTGGAACAAACTTTCACAAAAATATTACCAAGTATTTTTGTGAAAGTTTCAAGGGCAAATATCTCAGTACACATGAAATAAAACAAAACTAACAAGCAGCTTTTCAGAAAGATACAGGAGTTTGTTTCAAGTCAATAATTCCTTAATATTGATGAAAATCTTCTAGTTCAACTGGCTGATTATTTCACTTATAACATGTAAACAATGTCCTGTTTATAAGTAAGAATAATCTGCTATTAAGGAATTATTTACTTGAAACAAGCTCTGATATTTTGCTGAAAAGTAACTTGTAAATTAGTTTTGTCTTATTTTGAGGTTGCCCAGGTATTTGCACCAGAAACTACTTGGTAAGATTTTGTGTTTGACTAAATGTAATTTTTATGGATTGTTTTAATAACTGGTTACTGTTTTATGTCCTCATGGTATGAACTGTCTTGTTGCTGAAATGTGCAAATAAATTTTACTTAAAGAGGATATATTATGCAAAATTCACATTTTGTACATTTTTGGTTTTCTACTGCTTCATAAAACATCCCAAGTGTTAAAAAAAACACACACACCTATCAAGTTTTTGGCAATAACTTAATGTATTTTGGATTCTGGAAAATGAGCCGTTTCAAAAACTTCTGGAAAGTAACCTCACAAATCAGCAGACAAATTACCCAGCAACCAAACCTGAGCTCCAGAATGTTTGGTCAGCTGGTTTTCCTGCTTTATGCGCTGTACAATGGCTGCTGAAAAAGACAAAGTGCTTTTTTTTTAACTAAATGTCTAGAAACCATTTGCTGCCTTCTAGTTGGTTGCGCAGGAGGCTCCGCCTCTGCTTTTCAAAGACATATAGTTGTGTTACTCCACATCGGTTTACAGTCATTTGCGAATGTAAACGTGGAGTTTGGATTTAAAGTGACAGGACGCCTTAAAACATCTCAAAAGTTTGATTTTGTGCAAAACGTGTAACAAACATGTTTTTCTTTCACCCATAGATCTATCCTGACCTGATCTAGAAAGCATAATAAGGTCACCTTTAAAACTTCCATACATATTTTCTGCCTTTTGGTCAAACAGTTCAGTTTTTTCTCATCTGATTCAGAGCCCCTTCTCCTGTGTTTGTTCTCCTCTTGTGTCAGAATATTATTCCTCCATATCTGCGATGACTCAGAGAGAGAACGACATCTCTGCTGCGATCCTTGGTCTTCATGACCACTGAGGCCTCAGCAGAACAGCTGCAAGTATTTGGAGATAAAATTAGATGCCAGTAAAATCTTTTTTACTAATCTGGATCTGACGACACATCTGGATTTTAAGGACAGAATAGAATAAAAAAGCCCTTTATTAATCTCACTAGTTACAGAAGCACAGTAACAAAATATAACCCACTGAATATAAAAATAGCTATAAAAAAAGTACTCAGGAAAAAAATACATTAAATTTGGACTTTTTTAAATACAGAATTTATACTGTATGTAAAAACATTTTTTTTAAATCTGTATTTAAAATTGTCATATTAAAAAAAAATGATTGCATGAATTTTAAAATGCATGGCCTTCATGTACCATATTCTACCATATTTATCTATAAATAAATATAGATAAATATAAATTCTGTATTTATCTACAAATAAATAGAGAATATGTATATTTCACATGAAGGCAACCTAAAGGGAACATGTGATTTACTGCATGCGATTATTAAAAAGTCTGATGGCAGATGTGATGAGCGACCTCTGGAAGCGCTCAGCTTTACTCTGTGGGTGCTGAGTTTTATTTAGGGCTATCAGAGTAAAGGGGGGAAGGAGCATCTTACTCTGATTTTTAATTGGGGAAAAAACATTTTATTTTTGTTTCCAGGTTTCATGTCATTTGAGCTCCGTCCATCTCGTTATCAACTCTGAAAAGCTTCCCACAGCATAATGCTGCCACTACCATGCCTCACCATAGGGATGGTGCTAAGGGTGATAGTAGTTTTGCATTATATGCAAAACAGCTTTATTTAAACCAAAGTAAATCATCTTCAACCAGTCTGGGTTTTATTTAGGGGCCTCAGAGTAAAGGGGGTAAATCTGATTTGTATTTATGCAAAAATATGAAACCCATATGTTGTTTCTTCCTTTTCACAGTTATGGACAACAATGTGTTGCTTGGTCACGTTAAGTTTTTGGTAAAAATGTGAAAAAGAAACGTGCATACATATATATATATATATATATATATTTTTTAACAGAAAACCAACCAGAACCGAACAATGTTTACCGGAGACAATAAACTGAAATCTAAAATCTCATCTTCTCCGCAGAAAACACACTGACTCACAGTGTCCCACTGATATTTCAGTGCTGCTGAGTCATATTAATAAATATGTCCATACAGCTGCTCGTTACATGCACAGAGCTGATGTTGCAGCAGGAACCTGCACGGTCAAATAAAAACCTTTCCATGTGAAAATCTCCTTGATTAATGCTCCCAGCATCAGACGGACGCAGCCACATATCCCCCGCTCCAATTACGCCTTAGTGGGATTCAGTCGGAAACATACGGAATGTGCGTAAAGAGCCGTTTATGCTGGACGCAAGGCGCTCTGCCCGGCGGGCGACGTCGCGTTCGCTGCGCTCCTCTCCAAGGATAAGACGCATCGATGCGCTCGTCCCCGACCTCGTTCCCTAAATGTGACAATTATAACATCATTTTCTCCAACGGCCCGTAATCTGATCTCTTCTTTCTCTCGCTCTCTCCCTCGCTCTGTTTTTTACCCCTCGCTCCTCACCCACCCCCACCCCGCCTGCTCGGTTCCGTGCGTGTGTGTGTGGATTGTGTTCATCTTTAACCTGCCAGCACTGTAGCCCCCCTGCGTTGCGTTGGCGCTGCGGATCTAGCTTACAAGAACAAGAGCCAGCTCACAGCCGTGGAAACAAGCGAATCAATTTAGGGGAGAGACAAGGAGAGACAGATAGCGAGGTTGTGGAGGGGGGGGAAAGGCACGATCGCAGAGGGGGCACGAAAGGGAGAGAGGGGACGCAGACATTACGCCGCATGCAGACGCCGAACATTAAAGGTATGTACTGTTTTAAGCTTTTCTTGGACGTACAGGTAGAAAAGGGGCTGAAATGTTCGGCGTGTTGTGTTGTCATGTTGTTTGTCTGTAAAGATGCCGAAGTCAGTCATCAGCTGGGGGAGAAAAATACCCGAAAAGGTTAAAGATGCATAACATTTTTGGTAAATAATTAATAGGATTTGATCATCTAATGTAATCAAATGATACACTCCCTTATGTAAGCCCGCACTCACGCGCACTAGGCCTGTTTTTCTGTTAAAAAAATTTTTTTAAAAATTTTTAATCCAGAATATTTGTATCGTGGGTGCAGACGTGTTGTCATTACCCCGAAGAGAGAATGGATGCAAGCCATTTTGTAATGCAGCATGTGCAGAATTAGGCCTATTCAGAATTTCAATTGCGTCCCGAGAAGGTGCGCCGTGCAGTGAGCGCAGCTGCAGATGAATAAGGCCATTCTGTGCTATTGTAAGGAGATATCAAGCTGGCGGCTATATGATGAGGTGAGATTGCAGATTAGGATGAGGACTGGAGGAGGAAGCGGTCCAGTTGATGCATTTTTATCACTATTTTCGGGGGATTATCTTTCACACTTCATGTGTATAGAGGGAAAAATGTTGTCATCAGCCAGAAGAGAGAGAAAATGTTGTTTTTTTTAATGTGGATGCTGGTGGAAATGAGCCCCATCCTGCCTCGATTCCCACGTCCTGAATCAATCTAGCGTTGTCATAGTTACAGTAGATGATGTTGGCCCTGCTGCACCTGTGCAGCTTTGCGCTCTTCTCCATCATTTGTAAATACATGATATGTGACTGGCGGCTCCCAGCCTCTGTGTGTTTGTCCTCTTTCTGATTTGCCTCTTTGCAGACCTGAAGGAGAAGCTCTGTGAGTGCAACCAGATGCTTATGATGATGTGATTGGGCCTGGAGTAGTTGGTCAGCAGCTTGGAGCTAATTTGTCTTTTCACGACCCAGCGCTCGCCTTCGGATCAGATCGAAGAATCGATATCTACATGGTTGCAATCTGCTCTTGACATGTTAAAACAGCTCAGTCCACGGAGGGGAATTCATCTGAGTGAAAGTGGGAAGAAAATCGCAGGGGTTGAGGATGAAGGCCAGGTTTTAATGGTTCTCAGTTGAGTTGAGGAGTGATGTAAATATTAAAGAACATCAGCGTGTGCTGCTGCTGCTGCTCTGGTGGAGTGGAAAATTTCAGGATGGCAGGTCAAGTCAACAGGTGTCCATACAGTTTCATCCTCTGCCAAGGAACTTCTGGTTCAAAAGACAGAAAAATAACAAAAGTAAACGGCTTTCTATGAAGAAAAGGATTTATTTATTTTATCACCATTTTCGAGGCTTCGAGGCGATTCTGGTCCACCATCCGGCGTCTCAGGGGGGGGAAGCGGTGCAGCACCAACACTGTTTATAGTGGGGATGGTGTGCTGCTGACCTCTACTCGGGACGTTGTGGGCCGGTGGGCAGAGTACTTCGAAGACCTCCTCAATCCCACCAACATGCCTTCCACTGAGGAAGCGGAGCCTGGGGACTCTGGGTTGGGCTCTCCAATCTCTGGGGACGAGGTCGCCGAGGTGGTTAAAAAGCTCCTCGGTGGCAGGGCCCCGGGGGTGGATGAGATCCGCCCGGAGTTCCTTAAGGCTCTGGATGTTGTAGGGTTGTGTTGGTTGACGCGACTCTGCAATGTCGCATGGACATCGGGGGCAGTTCCCCTGGATTGGCAGACTGGGGTGGTGGTCCCCCTGTTCAAAAAGGGGGACCGGAGGGTGTGCTCCAATTATAGAGGGGTCACACTCTTAAGCCTCCCTGGCAAGGTCTATTCAGGGGTCCTGGAGAGGAGGGTCCGTCGGATAGTCGAACCTCGGATTCAGGAAGAGCAGTGTGGTTTTCGTCCTGGTCGTGGAACGCTGGACCAGCTCTACACCCTCGGCAGGGTCCTGGAGGGTGCATGGGAGTTCGCCCAACCAGTCTACATGTGTTTTGTGGACCTGGAGAAGGCGTTCGACCGTGTCCCTCGGGGAGCCCTGTGGGGGGTTCTCCGGGAGTATGGGGTACCGGGCCCTTTGATACGGGCTGTCAGGTCCCTGTATGACCGGTGTCAGAGTCTGGTCCGCATTGCCGGCAGTAAGTCGGGCTCGTTTCCGGTGAGAGTTGGACTCCGCCAGGGCTGCCCTTTGTCACCGATTCTGTTCATCACTTTCATGGACAGAATTTCTAGGCGCAGCCAAGGTGTTGAGGGGATCCGATTTGGTGGCCTTAGGATCTCATCTCTGCTTTTTGCAGACGATGTGGTCCTTTTGGCTTCATCAGATCGTGATCTGCAGCTCTCGCTGGAGCGGTTCGCAGCCGAGTGTGACGCGGCCGGGATGAGGATCAGTGCCTCCAAATCCGAGGCCATGGTCTTGAGCCGGAAAAGGGTAGAGTGCCTTCTCCGGGTCAGGGGGGGTGTCCTGCCCCAAGTGGAGGAGTTTAAGTATCTCGGGATCTTGTTCACGAATGGGGGAAGAAGGGAGCGGGAGATCGACAGGCGGATTGGCGCAGCGTCTGCTGTCAAGCGGGCGCTGTACCGGTCCGTCGTGGTGAAGAGAGAGCTGAGCCAAAAAGCGAAGCTCTCGATTTACCGGTCGATCTACGTTCCCACCCTCATCTATGGTCATGAGCTTTGGGTCATGACCGAAAGAACGAGATCGCGGATACAAGCGGCCGAAATGGGTTTTCTCCGTAGGGTGGCTGGGCTCTCCCTTAGAGATAGGGTGAGAAGCTCAGTCATCCGGGAGGGACTCAGAGTAGAGCCGCTGCTCCTTCACATCGAGAGGAGCCAGTTGAGGTGGCTCGGGCATCTGGTCAGGATGCCTCCTAGACGCCTCCCTGGTGAGGTGTTCCGGGCACGTCCCACCGGGAGGAGGCCCCGGGGAAGACCCAGGACACGCTGGAGGGACTATGTCTCTCGGCTGGCCTGGGAACGCCTCGGGATTCCCCCGGAGGAGCTAGAAGAAGTGGCTGGGGAGAGGGAAGTCTGGGCCTCCCTTCTGAAGCTGCTACCCCCGCGACCCGACCTCGGATAAGCGGAAGAAGATGGATGGATGGATGGATGGATCACCATTTTCTCTTCTTAGCATTATTTTAGAACTAACAGGTACAAACTGTCATTGACTGGGGATTTTGGAACAGCTTTTATTTAATATATTGAGTCAGTAATGCTACGATATCTGTGTCTCCATTGACCACAGGGCCGGATTTAGGAGATGAGAGGCCCCTGGGATAGAGTCGAACTTGGTGCCCTGTTGACATGGAAACTACACATGATAAGGGCTACGTTGTGACACAGAGTTTGAATGTTCTACCTCTGAATATTTAGCTTCTCTCTGGGTACTCCAGCTTCCTCCCACAGTCCAGAAACATGCATGTCATATTAATTGGTCTCTTTTCATCTCCTTTAGAGGAAATGCACAAGTTCATGGTTGTTTGTCCTGTGCAGTAGAGTGATCGGTCGAATTATATCTTAGCAGTCCACATAAAAAGTTGCTTAGAAACATTGCATTATTTCTGGAAACATCCAAAATGCCAAGCCTGTAAAATGCATCGCCATTTTTGAAATACACCAAACATGTGACCTGGAGGATGTGGCTAAACATTGCTGTCATGGCTGACCAGGGTTTCAGTTGAAGGTGTGACGTTTGCAAGGAATTTCACAATGATTTTCTACACGAAAATCTGACGGACTAAAGCGCCTCACCAGAAATAAATAGTTTCTGGAAACATAAATATAAATAGTTTCTGTAAACCTTTGTAATGTTTGGCCCTGTCATTGTTAGCAAACAGATTTTATTCCCTGGGAAAGCTGGTGATCTGTAACTGGTTGAATATTAATAATGTTTTGATGCTTTCATGAGTCACTGTAACAATACAACAACCATCCTGGATCCCTTGATCTTAAAGAGATATTTTACCATTTTACCTTCATTCAGCCGTGTTAGATGTTATTACTAGAGGAGAGTAGGTGGAAAAATATGTAAATAACACCTTAATAACAAAACAATTTAATAGCGTGACGTTGAAATGTTATTAGTTATGGATGGGTGTACGTTTCTGTGTCAAAGAGAGGATGTGGGATGTGCTCAGAGTCTGAAAAGGCCTATTTTTTATCACACTTTTCTATATGAGCTTTTATAAACGCTGCTTTATCACTTCGGAGAACTATAATTTCAATAATGACTCATCTTGACTTCAACCTCAGACCTCATAGAGATGCCAGATCTGCTTCCTCTGCTCTTACTGAAGGCCAAGGTTCAGACTGATCAGATTTAGAGCCACTTCTCGTCTGTATCGGCACCGTCTGACCAGAAGTCTCATTTTTCGGTCTTCCATGATAACAGATCAGGACTGAGGCAGATATCTGATGATTTGGACCAAATAGGTGCTGCTGGTCTGTTTTGCAAAGCCTCATCAAGCCCGGCTAAACACAGTAACGTTGAATAGGGCGACTGGACAGTAAAAAAACACAAGATGGTGAGTGAGCAGGTTGCCACAGCAACCGTGTTCCTGGGAGTGAATGCATCGCTGCTGCACAGGAAAGCAGATGCTGAGAACTGGCTATGTATGGATGCTGACGAAAGAACCCCAGTTTATTAAGGGAATTAGAAGCAGCGGCTTCTAATTCCTGGTTTTCATCAACAAGGATGATGAAAACCAGCGGCTCTTGGATACAAGCACCTTCTTGTTGACTTTATTCCACGGACGTTGCAGCCATGTGACCATTAAAGTCACAGTGTCAAGCATGAGGTGTTTGAGTAAACAACAAGCACTCTATCTATCGAATCATTACGGCGCAAACAGCCCAGGGATTTCTAAATTTAGAGAGTCTGCTGATCCATTTCTGTTTGAAAATGTTTTTGTCACCCTTTTAACCACAAATTGCAATGACACAGTGCAGATTTGTAAACCCTCCCTTTTTAAATACAAAAAAATAATTATGTTTTTTAATAGTTTTACAATTTTTGTTTGAAAATCTTTGGCATAGCATATTATATTCAACATATGCATTAAAGCAGCTTGTCAGGTATCAGTTATTACCCTCCAGTGTAATTAATGAAGCTGTGACATTGTGTACTTTCTTGTTCCTACTGCTATATTCAGGCCCAGTGATTGATGAGTGTGTGCAGTGGCACCACAAAGGGGGGCTGCGGGTGGGAACAGCCCCCCTATGAATTTACTGCTACCCCTTCCAGGCATACTATTTTTATGGATGAATTCTATGAGTTTAAAGGCCAGGCTTTCTTAATAATATTCTTTATTTTTTTTTTGTCCTTCACGTTGCCTCTTTTTGAAAGCCAGGATCATGTGTTTGAAATAAAAAAAAATACGAGTTTTATTTTATTAAACATTGGTGCTAATTTTTTTAAGTCCAGGCCTGGAGAGCTACTATCCTGCAACTTTTAGATGTCCAAACCAAAATTAAATGGCTGAAATCCCTCATCAGGAGGTTATTTAGTCCCGGTAACACAACGTTTGATTCAGGAGCGTTGGATGCATGTAAAAGTTGCAAAACAGTAGTGGATTTGGGCATGTCCATTCTAACAAATCAAATTAGTTGTAACATTTCAACATGACAACAGGGCCTTACCTACTATTTAATTGTTCAGACATTAAATTAAAAAACAACAACAGGAGGTTATGGGATCAAAATGGAATCAAACCAAACCAAAATGTCAGCTCTGCCTAATCAATGCCTGAATAAAACTCCTGAAATTCTCTTATGGCTTCGTTGATTTGTTGAAATACAAACCATGACTTTGATGATTCAACATATGAAAAAAATGGCTCCAAACCACTAGCCCAGTTTGTGGCACCAAAAATAATATATATTGATTTAAGCCTGGCTTTTTAAATTGTTGCACCTAGACTGATGTTCTGTGCACTTACTGTCTCTCTTTTCTTTGTGTTTCTCTTTCTTCCCACAGTAAGAAGCAACAGCCTCCGCACTGACAGCCGTTCTCAAGGACCTCTCCCTCCTAACTTGATAGCTACTTTGGTGAATGTTATGGGAGCAGAAGTGCAGGACTTCTTTCAGTGAAATATCGAAAAATCAAGTCTGATTCCCAAGAAAGAATGAGCAAAGTTAAGTAGGTAGCTTTACTTACCAATCGTTACTGTAACATTTCAAGTTTTTGAGTCTTCAACACAGAAAAAGTCAGATAAAACCATGAATGTCGAAAGAAGCACTTAACTTACCCTTTTGGAGGTGACTAATCAATATTCCAGAACTAGGGGTGGGTCATGACTCAGTTGCCATGCGTCTTGTCATGGTGACCAGCCCCTGCACCCCATCCCCCCTCCTCTGGTTGGTCCAGCTCCTGTTGTGGTTTCACCACCATGGACCCCAGCTGACAGAGGCGGCACCGCCATGCCCCAACCCCTGCACCTGCTCCAACCAGGCGAGCCGGGTCATCTGTACAAGGAAGAGTTTGGATCAAATCCCAGACAGCATTTCAGAAAACACAAGATACCTCAATCTACAAGAGAACTCAATTCAGGTAAACATGGTTTGACCTTCAAAAGTCAAAGAATCAAATGACGGGTTTTGATTTCAATAATGCTGATGTTGCCACCATGTGTCCCTTTTTGTCTTCTTTGTTTACACAAGGTGATCAAGTCTGACACATTCAAGCATCTGCGGCATCTAGAAATTCTCCAGCTCTCTAAGAACCACATCCGGCAGATTGAGGTGGGAGCTTTCAATGGCCTCCCCAACCTCAACACGTTGGAGCTTTTTGACAACCGTCTTACAGTGGTACCAACTCAAGCTTTTGAGTACCTCAGCAAACTAAGAGAACTATGGCTACGAAACAACCCCATTGAGACACTGCCAGCCTTTGCTTTTAACCGCGTTCCCTCATTAAGACGTCTGGATCTGGGGGAACTCAGGAAGTTGGGTTTCATCTCAGAGGCTGCCTTCGAAGGTCTGGTAAATCTGCGTTTTTTGAATCTTGGCATGTGTGGCTTGAAGGACATCCCTAACCTTACCCCGCTTGTACGACTTGAGGAGTTGGAGTTATCAGGGAATCAGCTGGGGATTGTCCGTCCTGGATCATTTCAGGGACTGGTGTCACTTCGAAAGCTTTGGCTGATGCACTCCAGAGTGACTATCATTGAACGCAATGCTTTTGACGACCTCAAGAACTTGGAGGAGCTCAACCTTTCCCACAATTCTCTGCATTCTCTGCCCCATGATCTGTTCACCCCTTTGCATCAGTTGGAGAGGGTACACCTCAACCATAATCCTTGGGTTTGCAACTGTGACGTCCTGTGGCTCAGCTGGTGGCTTAAAGAGACAGTTCCCAGCAACACCACGTGTTGTGCTCGTTGCCATGCCCCACCAGGCCTGAAAGGGAAGTACATTGGGGAACTGGATCAGACCCACTTTGTCTGCTATGCTCCAGTGATTGTGGAGCCGCCCACTGATCTGAATGTCACCGAAGGAATGGCCGCAGAGCTGAAATGCCGTACCGGAACCTCTATGACCTCTGTGAACTGGTTCACCCCAAACGGCACGCTGATGACACACGGATCATACCGAGTTAGGATCTCAGTGCTTCATGACGGAACACTGAACTTCACAAATGTGACCGTGCAGGACACCGGGCAGTACACCTGCATGGTAACCAACTCTGCTGGGAATACCACTGCAACCGCTGTGCTCAACGTCTCTGCTTCTGATCCTAGTAACAGCTACAGCTATTTCACCACTGTCACAGTTGAGTCAGTGGAGCCAAGTAAGGAGGAGAACTCAGCAAGACAGTATGTGAATGAGACCTTTGTTGGTTCCCCCAAGCCTCCTGGTCATGGAGGGGTAGACGGTCTATCTAGCAGCACTATATCACCATCTCTGTCTACTCTGTCACCACTGTCACCCAGAACTACTGAAAATTCAGTGACTGTGTCTCTAATGGATGTAACTAACATTCCAGGCCTGGATGATGTAATGAAAACAACTAAGATCATCATTGGTTGCTTCGTCGCCATTACTTTTATGGCAGCTGTGATGCTGGTGGTCTTCTACAAACTCCGTAAGCAACACCAACTACACAAACACCACGGCCCTGCCAGAGCAATTGAGATTGTCAACGTCGAAGATGAAATTGGAGCTGGGGCTGGAAGTGGCATCTCTGGCGGTTCGACGATAAATTCTGGGACTGGTACGGAGGGAACCTTGAGAATACATCACCCGGAAGTAGTCAACCTTCCCAACATTGGTCGCACGGATACCCTAAACCATTACTACAAGACACATCATTTCAACAACAATGTGATGGGTCTCAGTATCACAGAGGGGATGGGACCAGGTGGAATCCTCAACAGCAAGAACCAGCATGGCCAGGACAACCCTATCTCCTGCACATCAGTCCCAATCTCTACATCAAATCTGCTCTCTGCATCAGGCAACGGCACCAACACCAGCTCCATGTCCCCACCGCTGCCGATGTCTCTCCCCATGCCAACTATGGGCTTACACGGATCGATCAAGGGTTTCATGGGCCAAAACCAGAACCCCCAAATGGAGCCGCTGCTCTTCAAGGGGAGCTCCAAGGAAAACGTCCAAGAGACCCAGATCTAAAAACAAAAGCGAGTGAAGAGAGGGAGAGCGGGCAGGACTCAAAGACAGAGAGGGAATTGATGTCGGGTTAACGTGTGGAATGATAAGACACTAGAGCGCATTGACTTTACACCAGGAGAGAGGATAGACTGACACGGCAATACACAAACACATAGACTTATCCGTGACGGTGTACTGAGCCAAGGATTACCACAATGGCCCAACTGTGTTTGTAGAAGCGACCATGGCCATGGAGATCAAGGAGTGACCATTGCTACAATGTAAATCTGTGCCAAAGCAAATGTTTTTTGCAGTTTCTACAAGCTGTATTCTCGTAGGAAAAAAGAGACAAACTAGTCTGTCAGAGTAATTCAGTTCCCCAATTGTTGTTGGCCAGCAGAGATGAAAGATACGCACAGCACTTACCACACTGCAGAATGGAGATGTTTCAGAGTAAAATACAAGAGACATTTTTCTTCCACAAAAAAAAAAATACATGAGACACACTCTCTCAAGTGACTCAACAGACTCCCTCAAGGTGAAAATTATGTAGGCATAATAGATGGACATAAAGGTACAGTGCAGTACAAACTACTGTGAAAAATCCACAAATAATATAAATATATTTTCATCTAAATATGTATCATTGCAGACTCCAATGCAGACATATTTTGGGATGGATGTATAAGCCGGTATAGTTTGTTTCTTCTTTGTGAATAATCAAGGGCGGTGACAGGTGGACGTTTGTTATGTTTTAAATTTGGCTACTTCTCAGAAACATAAGGGCTCAATTGCAACACTCATTGTGAATCTTTCAATTGGCTTTCGTGACCATTTAGGTTGTAGAACGGCAAACGCAGATCTCCGTTTGACAAATTTTCATCTGTTGTTTCAGTAATAATAACCATTACAAATTTTTTTGTGTTTTGAGAGTGTATTATGTATTTTGTAAAAGCCAGCTATGTGGTATTTGAACTGGCAAATTCTGACACTTAAATGCCAGTGCCGAATGATGGTAAAAATGCTGTTTCACCAATATTTTAAATTAATCCTGTATGGATAAAAATAAAGTATTGACATTGTGGTATTTGAATCCGATCAGTAGCCGGATGATTGCTTTTAGGCTGGAATTTGATACGACCATGGAGCAAAATGCTGCCATGATGATGATTAGACATCTTCAGCAGCATTTAAGAAAAGGGATTACGCATCCATATTAGGATGATTGGAGTGAGTGAAAAATGTACAGTATATTAATAAATAATGTCCGGTTGTATGACAATTGTAAGATCCACATTTTTACAGTGTAACTTTCATATGTTAAATGCCATTTACGCTTCTTGCGTTTCAACTCTGTATTACTTTATTTTTGTTAGTTTGATATAATGTGTACAGTTGTCTAGCCATGTGTCATTACGTGTGAAATAAATCAATCATATATTGGGTTGTGGCGGGTCAATATGGCAACCACACGAGTAAGAAGCGAGACGTTATGGAGTCCCTCCTGCTCTAAACCTGGATTGAATGTATGGTTTGTGGTTTAGCCGTTAGTCACCCTGGTAATGATAGGGGCCATCTGTTTTGTAACGCTGTTCAGACAGGCTTTTAGTCATTCTCCCATACATGGGTCACAGACGCTACTGGTTCTGGAAAATAAACATTTCTATGAAGGCGATTTAGTCTGAAATTAGTCAGCTTGCTTCTCCCATGATCATTTGTGGGGTTTTTTGTTGGTTTTTTTGTCAGGTTACTGTTCTGGTGATTATGAATGAAAGAAAGATTGAAGACATCAATAAAATATATGCTTACATTGTTAAACAGGAACTAAATGTTTGTTGCAATTGAGCTCAAATTGAACTGGTGACCATTCAGTCTAGAGCTCCGTCGACACATTTGTGGCTTTTTTTGCACCCCTCCCTTGGAAATAGTGTTTTTAGCTAACAATGTACTTTCAGAAGCATAAGCTTTCAGTTTTTTATGTTATCTGGGAAAGAAACCTTTACTAACTGTAACAGGACATAAGAGGTCATAGTAATAATGATGATGATGCTAAAATGGGACATTTGTATGTCTAATATAAGTGATGGATTTCTGCCATAGAGGTTTTGAAAGGAACATCTTCAATGCCAGTGTACTCTTTGCTCTAAAATATCTTTAAAGATCTGTGAATTCCCATCTGCTTCTGTGAAATAACTGATCGCTTCTGATAGATTTTGAAATCTTTGGCGTTTACAGGTGCAAAAAAAAATCAGAATATCAACAATGGTATATTTTTAGAAGGTCAGCTCAAAAAGTAAAGTCCCTACATAGATTCATTACACACAGAGAGATATATGTCAAGCATTTCTGTAATTATGGCTTACAGCTAATGAAATCCGCAAATTTAGCGTTTTGAAAATGTAAATAATGGATAGTGAAAACAGCAAAGAAGGAGTTTAAAACTTAAACATTTTGTTATGAGCATGTTGCAGCATAAAGATCCATAGGGAAAAGTCCAATACACCAATAATTTATTAATGAAAGTTGAGTGGAAGGAAGAAGTCCAGAAGAAAATGGTGTTCAAGCAACAGGACAGCCTGTATTAGTCCTGCTAATAAACATGAACATTTTTTCAGAACCACAGGCCGATCACCTCCATGTCACGCTGCATTGATGCTGTAATTCATGCAAAAGGAGCCCAGACCAAGTGTTGACACTGCGTTTAAAGTCCAGTTCTTATCGGTCTTACATCCATTTTTTTAATAAGAAACAGAATTTTTGGTTTTCATTAGCTGGAGGCCGTAACCATGAAAAGCAACAGTCAAATGCTTACAGTATATCCCACTGAGTGTAATTATTCAATATAAAACCTAAGTTTCATTTTTGAATTGAATAAATTAAATAAATTAACTTTTCAGCATCATTCTAATTTACTGATATGCACCTGTAATTATGTGATCGTATTAACAGATCGGATGTTGACCCAATGAGAAACGAAGAGAAGAGAATTTAAAAACCAGGGTTTTGTTTCTCAGGCGTATTTTCATCTGAATGTTTCAGATAAATATTTTAGTATTACAGCCTGAGGTGAGCTGTTATTATCTGTGAAAATAACAGTTATCAATATTCTTAAGTTTGGAAGAACAATGCAGACTACTTGAATCCAGGATTTTAGCCAACATGTGACTCTTAATCAAGAACCAAATAACAATATACAGACATGAACATATTTCTAGTTTCCTCTGGTAAAGATGTCCAAAAGCCTTAAAGTAAATCAAATTTTCATTGCGGTACCAAAACCACCATGACAAACAGAAAATTACAACTATTGATATGAAAATCATCAGTGGCACCCCTGGCAATCATTTTAAAATAAATATTTTAGAATTTGTCATTTTAACTTTGTTGATTTCTAATTTGTGTTCTATGATTCTCAGTCTTGCAGGTTTAGAAATACGACACAGAGGCCCATTAAGCCAACCATCACTGATGTGAGCATGTGAAATTTGATTCCCTCTGCTGGGACTTTAACTGAAACCGTGTGGTCAGATGAGAACAGGGGCCTTTTCACGTCAAAAAATAAAAAATCCGGCTCAACGATTGGCTAGGATTGGAAACCTAAATCCATCTGTGTCAGCTGGTTTCCTCAGAATCAAAACAAATGCGAGTGAAACCCCAGAGGCATGCAAATGTGGATTTCTTTGCATTTATTTTTGTGTATTTTTTAAATGAGAAATTGATTTTCCAGGTGGACCAGAGTTTGGTTGTTTGGTCCAAGTTAAACTTTTACATCAGACTATTCGAGGAAACCGTCCTTTTAAATTGGACCTCACTGCAAAAACACAAAATCTTACCATGTACTTTGATCCAGTTTCTAGTGCAGATGTGTTAGAGACAAACTAACTTAAAAGAAACTTTTCAGCAAGATACACGCACTTGTTTTAAGTGAATAATTCCTTCATGTTGATGAAAAAAGTATTTGTTCCATTGGCAGACAAATTAACTGGGAAAAATGTCTTGGTATAAGTGAAATAAACTGCCAGTGGAACTAGAACTGGGTTGGCTGGGGTTGCTAGGTAACGGTAACTAGGAAGTAGAACTTTTTCAACAATATTAAATAAAAACAAGCCTCTATATCTCGCTACAAACCTACTTTTAAGTTAGTTTTGTCTTATTTCATGTGTACTGAGATATTTGCACTAGAAACTAGACCAGAAATACTTGGTAAGATTGTGTGTTTTTGCAGCGTAGCAACAAGGACTTCACAGGTTTAAGGAGAAACAAAAAGGGGATGACTGTTGGAGAAGCAGCTGATACACACTGCTAAGTACGGTAATGCTGTGGGCTTGGTTCTCCTCCAGGTAACTGTGCTGCCATGATATTGTGATTTTCTTAACGTAGATAAAAACACTCCAATTAAAAGCCAAGTTTTTCAAACTTATTCAGCGGGAGACGATGCTACAGCAATGAAACAGGAATTTATTTTGAGGCTTTTTACACATCTTCACCAGGGATGAAAACTAATTTCTGCATTTTGAGCGGCTCTGGTTACAGTTGAGGTATTGAGGCTTCAGCAGTCACTTAAACTAGATGATTTAGTTCAGATTTTTATTGGTCTGGTGAGGAAAAATGTATTAAAATTGTTTTCTGCAAGAAAAGAAAATGGACTGACCTTTAATTCCTGTGAAGGTAAGCTGCTCTGCTTCATAAAATCTCTAAAAAAACAAAATATCTGCTTTGAATTGTTATAGAGGGGAAAGAACAAAATAGAACAGTGCTTTTTTCTAACCAACTGGATGATTTAATTGCTTTAAAGCATCCGGCTGTTGCTTGTTCCTGGTATCAACGTCAGTTTGGGTTGTTAGAACTTTTTTTTTTTTTACATCAGATACTCATGCAGGTGAAAACACGTGGTGGACGACTGCAACGTCTTCAGGTCTGTCAAAATTGAGACGTGTTGTCCTCGCACCTCGGTGAATGACAAGCTAATTATTTCACTGCTTGCCTCAATTTTCCGCCAGCCATTAGAAGTTATTCAGCAATTAGAAACATATGCCACTTTAATTCATTGTTGTGATTTCATCCTGCAGAAAAACTAAACAGGAAACAAGCTAACAAGGTCAACGTGACGAATGACGTCTCATACAAGTTACTGCAGAAAGTTTTATTGTGAGAAATTAGTTTTATTTAATTTTTCTCACTATATTACATTTTGGAGGCAGGAGAAATTTCCTGCTTATTGTAACCAGGCTGGAAACAATTGTTTCTTTAAGGTTTCCTTACTATAAATATCTACATTTAGCTGCTTTTTGTTTAGCATGAATCTATCAAATTTCATTGTTTTGTTGTGGTTGGGATGATAATCATCACTCTAATCTTAGATAACAGGAGACAGATTATCTGAGTAACTCATTAAAAGGGTCAGAGGAAAAAAAAAGCTGATATTGTTTTAACAAAACCAGCAAAACATTAATACATCCCATAATCACTAGAGCGTGGCAGCTGCTTTAATGGATCAAATGGTCTGTCATGTTACATTAGCATAATTGCGCAGTAACCTGCACTGCTATTTTTATTAATGTTGTGAATGTGCCAAATAGGTGATGTGTGAGGCAGTCAGACAAACACAGGCAGATATTTCCTCTGGAAGACGGTCGGAAATGTTTCTCTGGCCTCCCATTTCCGCTCTTTTCCTCTGAAAAGGCCGACATAATGGAGCTGGAGTGCTTTGCCTCGCATGTTTTTGTCCTGCTCCGTATTATAACGTATTTAGAAGCCCCCGAGGTGAGGCGAATCTGCGCAGACTTTCACAGATGTCCACTTCGGAGGCCGCATTACAAAACAACTTCAAGGGATTTGTGTCATAAGCATTGCATCAGCCGTGGACCATAACCATAAATTTAATATGTTTAGATAAAACGTTTGGGCCCTACAGCTGGTAGATTGACTTTGAAATATCTGAGGGGACGCTGTGAAGTCATTTTGTTGAATGCAATTGTCCTTGGCTTGTACTCTGGTCTCTGGAGAACCTCCCACCCACGAGACGTCTCGGTGTTCAGAGGGCGGCATGGGATGAAGCTGGAAAAGTTGAGAGAGCTTCAGTAGGTTTTTGATTTTCTTAAGATGCTATAAAGAAAATATGGTTGAAAGGTGAAGAAAAAAGAGAATTCTTTTAAAGAGAAGTTCTGCAATTTTTGATGTGATTTGGTTCTACACCCAGGGTGGTATGAACCGGGAGGCAGTAGTGTTAAAAATAATCAACCTCAGATTGAAATTAACATGAAAAGGGAGAAAATGTAGTAATTTTTTTAAGGTTCATTCACACCAGTCCTGTTTGATCTGCCGTAATATACCTTCGCTTTGTTTGTTTAGGAGGTCAAAGTTCATTTGTTGAGGTGTGAATGCGTAATCAAACTCTGATGCGGATTAAAAAAATCTAACTCTGGTCTGTACAAACCTCCATCTCGGTCCAGTTAAAGTGAACTTTGATGAGGAACCGATGCATATGTGAACACAAAGCGGATCGGAGAGCTCTCCCAAAGCAGGAAGTGGACTACAGCGCAGGGCATTCTGGGTAAAAACAAACACACCACTCCAGGGCTAGCGGAAGAAATGGCTCATGGTTGGGTTTTTTTTAACCAAACAGAAGAAAAATCCTACAACCACTAAAATCTGACACCATTTCACTAAGAGGAAAGTTGTACTCAGTGTCCTCTTTAGAGGTGTTTGTGTCGTTTTCTTCAGCAGTTCTTGGTGCAGCGCCTCCACAGGTGAGGAGGGGAACAAATTACTCAAAAGGTTTAAATATACAGTGAACCCTCGTTATAACGCAGTTCACCTTTCACGGTCTCGCTGCTTCGTGGATTTTTTTGTGTCGTTTTTTTTTCACAGTGCATTGTATTCTGCGTCTCCGCGCTTCTTCTCTATATACCGTAAAATGCCAATAACGTTACGGTATTTAAATATACGTAATACAGCTTGGCAAATTTTGGCAAATATTTTTGCCCAGAAGAAAAAAAGAGCGACAACAACTACCGATAACTATGTTCTTCTCTCGAAAAAACACACCTGCACCACAGGCTTCAGAAGAAAAAGCCACTAGAGAGCGGAGTCAGGCCGCAGCGTCAGTCAGAGGAACAGTGAAATACGCGAGTCACAATTTGTCCTACTGTACTTTGTATTGATGATTAAAATTATTATTTTACTGTAGTTATTTGTAAGAAAGCGTTCTATTTGTTTAAAAAAATGCTTGGGCCTGAAAACAGGTTTTGTTCTTTGGATTCAATGTAGAGTATTTAATTATGCTTTATAATAATTGTAAAAACTACTTCACAGATTTCGCCTATCACGGGTTCTTTTCAGAACGCAACCCCCGCGAAAAACGAGGATTCACTGTATTGACACAGAGCAGCACAACACAGCAACTGAAAATCTAGAAAATACTGCAATTTTGTTCCCAATTGAACCAAATCTATCGTATTATCAGGTGTCAAAACAAGAGACTATTACTGAAAATTACTTTACAACAGTAAAGTAACACTAACACAGTCCACACTTTCCTGTATTTAAACAGACTGTTATTCATGTGAGGTCCTGTGACCCAACACAACTGAGATCATTAATATGCACTAAGACTGAAGAGCTAAAGGCAAACACGTTTTATGTTTTCGTGTCATTTCAAACGAGCAACGATGGAATTTTTAAAAATCCAGTTTTATCCCCTGCAGCAGGACAGACCTGTAATCCACTGGAGGTGGATTTAATAACACAAATCCCCCCAAGGAGTGTCAGCTTCTGTTTGGTAGAACCGAGGAGGAGAGTTTGATCTGTTTGCCGACTGCAGCATCCTCCCAGAAGTTGCGCCGCTCCCTTCGCTCGGCGCCGGTGCAGTCGCTCTCCACAGTTTCGCCGCGCCTGAACAATCGTCTCCTCTTCCCGGCGCTGTCTTTGCCTTCAGTTTCAATAAACCTCTCAGCTGTGTGTTTCTCCAGGGATTCCCCTGGCTCCTCTGGCCCAAGACAGACTGCAGAGTCTGTGGGGAACTTGACACAACATAAACTCTGCTGTGAAGCAGAGGTGTCACAGTCTGGGGGCCGCGTCGAGGAACCGGGAAGAGTGCAAAAGCCTTTTTCTGTTGTTTTTTTCTTTTTTCCTTTGATACCAACAAGAGAATGGGGCGTTTAATGCTGCTGCAGTCTGCAGTCCTGGAAGGAAACAAAGTAAAGACGCCTTGGCATCTCTGATATGATGAGAGACAAAATGAAAGCTAAACTCCCACAGAAACGCTCACTGGCATGGAGAGTTTACGGCAAACACAACAGCAATCCAGCTGGGTTTTATTTCTGGAAGATAGACAGTATCTTACTATGTTGGTGAATTATTGATATCCATTATTCCTGTCTCTTTTTTTTTAGAAAACATGAAGCGTTTTCCTTCCGAAAGCTATTTCTTGAACTTTTAAACGTTTTGTACCATCACAACTTCAAATTTCAGGGTAATTTTTTGGGATCTTGTGTGAGAAAAACACAAACCAGAGCATAAATGTTTAGTTGACTGAAAATAAGATGCTTTTCATTTTTACAAAAGAATATTTGCTCATTTAACGTAGCCCCTCAGATTGATTACAGCTAGATAAAGTAATTTATTTATATAGCACATTTTCAGCAACAAGGCAGTTCAAAGTGCTTTACATGAATTAGATGAAATGCAAACAAAACCACAAATACAAAAGAAAGACAAAAAGGTAAAAGTATAAAACTACATCTGGGTTTCCCATGTCTAATAACAAGTAGTAGTCGATAATTTTTAAACTAGTAGGTGTTTCTCTGGATTCTTGTTCTGATAAAACTAAATGTTGGTTTCAGATGTTGATTCTTGTTCTGGGTTTTTAAGTAGATGGTACTTTCTAAGTTTGTTCTACATTTGTAAATTACCAGGAGTTTCTCTACGTCTTGCTCTGACATCAAAAGTAGAACGCTAAATGTTGGTCTAAAGTAGTACTAAATACTTTTTTATACTAAAGTAATAAAAAAGTACTACTCCACAATTTCTAAAAGTACCAAAAAAACTAAAATCAAGCAAATAAAGTAGCTAAATTTACTATTGTATTGTTTTTATTATAAATTTCCACCAAAAAACTCATGTCAGATTAATCCCAGAAAATGGCTAAAAAAAATGTACAAAATTTTTGACTTTTGAAACTCCAAAATGTTCATGTTTTTTTGTATAAAATGTCAAATATTACTCTCAAAATTTCTCAGTTATTGGTGGAAATTTACTACTAATTCAATTTTTTTTCTATCTATGGTGACCCTAAAATGCCATCGTAGATTTTGTACGTTTGCTGTTTTAAAGAAATTTCTTTTCAGTAATAAGAACGAGATTTAGGTCGCTTTCTTTCAAAACATTTTCTATATTTAGTCATGTTTATTAAGTAGAATAAAAGCGGCATCATTTCAGTTAAAGTCTTTGAATAAACACGGTTTTATTGTTTGCTGAAACTTGGCTATAAAAAGACACTTTGTGTTGTACTTTACATTTTCCATTGTAATAAAATTACAAATTAAAAGTCTCCAATTGACCAACTTGTACCATTTACAAATTGATGTTGGGGTCCGCACAAAGTAACCCAAAGGCCACAAATCGCCCCTGGGCCGCATTTTGGACACCCCTGGTCTAAAGGTTACTATGTGAAAGTTTGAAAAACCTATTAGAAAGGAGTTTTTTGGGTTTTTTGCTGAATTTATTTAATAAGGGTAAAACACCTCGTCTGATGTAGACTCCAAATGAAAACCTGCCACTGAAAGTAACAATTAGTGGGAGGAGTTAGTTTTATAACTGCCAAAGGAAGTACGGCTCTCAGATATAGAGAGAAAGTGTTTCGCCTAAAGTAGTGGAAGTTATTTAAGGTAATTAGTTTCCTATTAATATTTCCTTTCCAGCCAACATAACAAACAGACAGCATGAATTTACTGGAAGGAGGTATGTAGCAAATTGTTCCCCAGTGCATCCCCTCCTACACACGCCGCACTCTTCAGGCTCTGCGCTCATGTTTTTATTAGATTATTACACTTACTTGAATATTGATTTACCATAACAGCAGATGGGAGGTAATGTTTTTACTTTTGCCTGGTAAATGTTGTGGCACTTTTTGCTTTTAATGGCGCCATGAATTATGCAGAGACTTTTACCCCACTTATCTTCTCGATGCCTCAGTGGCAATCATAGCTTTAGCTCTGGCACGAGTCGTTACAGGGACGAAATATGAAGCTGCAGTTCAGCTTGACGACTCGCTCCGAACACAGAAATGCATGCTGGATGTGCACAGAGGTCAACAAATTTGCCTTCAGTATTAAAAGAGTTTTTATGATTTGTGTCAGCAGAAGAAAACATATTCATGATACCTTCCTGCTAAACATTTCTGAAGAAATTGCTTTTATACATGAGTTGCTTAGTCATGAGTCAATGCAAAGTTTAAAAGAAGATAATGAAACCAGAAAAAGTTTGCTTGGATCTGATGGGGTCCTGTCTGGGAAGGCGGCTGAGATAGAGTCCACGTTACTGACCCTTTGCAACTACGTCACAAAATCATTCGTGGCGCCATGATGGACGTCGGAAATGAGGGATGGTGTTATAGATTAACTGGTGGCTAAATTAACTGGTGGCGGCATCTGGGAGAGACAGATGTTTCCGTGGGCGTGGCGTTTTAGGACCCCTTTACCAAACCAGGAAATAATGCGATAAGCTTAAAAAAACTACAAATTTTTGCAAAAATACTATCCAATTCCGTAAGACACCCATCAAGATCTCGGGAATAACTAATTAGAAAGACTTTTATTGGTCTTATATGGTATGTTGCCTTTTCTTTTTTACATTAATCTGCAAAATCACTAAAACATGTAAATTACACAGAACTTGTCCTGATTTATGTGTTGCTTCAGAGGTTGAAACTTGTCAAAGGAAGATCGAAATGGATCTCAAGATGCCATAAACAGATCTCAAAGCAAAGATTAATCCCTGAAAGCCGACATAAATGTTGAAGAGCCATGGGATTAAAAATAAAATGTTTAAAAAGATTGACTGGCTATGTTGATTTTCACATCTCCCTCATATTGTATGATATTTCAATTAGATATCCACAGAAACAACAGCGAAATCTTTTTAAACATTGTTTTTGTAACATGTTGTAGTTTATTTCCTAGTTCATTTACAGAAGACATGGCTACCGCAGATCTATGTGGCAGTCTCATTTCTTCTTTATTGTTGATATTTTTTCTCGTAATTTAACTAAACATCTTTATTCTTTTTATCAAGTGACCCTAATACTCAACCATAAGAGACAACGCTGAAAAAACAATTGTCTTATATACTTTTACATCAGAAATGGGTTAAAATCTTCACTCAACCTGAGATTCTGAAAGTGTCACCAGTTAATCCAGGTTTGCTTCTTAAAGCGCGGGGTGTCTGATAGATCAGAATCAATAACAGATACGATTATTGGACTTTCGTCGGCCGATATAGTTTAGTGGATAAAGCTGCGCTCTCAGTGCTCAGCGACCGCTGGTACGAGTTCAGTTAGAGATGTCGTCTGATTCACTTTTTGGACCAGTTTATTTTATTGTCTAAAAAAATAATATTCACTTGCTGTCAACATTTTGGAGGTAATATCATTTAACAGGTTTGCCAGGCAAATTTTTAACTGTAAGGACATTGTGAAATTACCAAATTGTACGCTAAACAGCTTTGCGTCTGTTTAGTGACACTTGCTGAGGGTAGTGTCGCTAAAAAAATTTTTTTTTTTAAAGTTCAGAAACAGTGTTGGATTGCAGGATCTGAGCCAAAAACACACACTAGGCTAGAAGTGTTAAGCAACTCACATTACAGGTACTCGAGAGTCAATTCCAATGTTTTTCTGATCAGTGCTGGTTACAAAAAGCAGAAACCTTCCACTTATGTTTACATTGTGTCTATTCATGAGTTGGAATTAATTTATTCTGGTGAACCTGAATGTGAATGGGATTGTGGTTTGATCTGGTTTTGCTCCAATGCAGTGTTTTCGAAGCACACTGAACGCTGCTCTGTAGAAACTTGTTTTGAAACATAATTTTCAAATGCAACATTAAACATATTTGCTTCAAATGGGATTTATAGTAAAGTTTTGCAAACGGTTTTGTCACGCAAGTAGCATTTTTCAACAGGCATCAACACAGCCACCTAAAATTTAGAAACATCTGCAGTGCGCATAGGTTTATTTAGCCACCAGTTAATCTATAACAGCGGGAGTATTGAACAGAGCGACTGAAATTGTTTTCCCAAGTTGTTTTTGCCAGTTTATTCATGGTTTCTGCTTCTTCCAGTCAAGCTAATTTGTCTCTGAACGTAGCACACCTGGTTGGGGCTCATAGACGGCGGGATTTACAAAAGTTGTAAACAGCTAGCTTAGAAACCGACCCGGACCTCCTCCCTCTTGACGTGTTCATCAAATTACCGACTTTGCCTGAATTCACACCACATGATTTATATCACTAGGTAATAAACAGGGTTTCCCTTTACACTGGAGCAACATGAAAACGTACAAAAGAGGAGAGGCTAACCAGATTTTTTGCATACATGCTAGGCTACATGACGGTGCTAGGCTACATTGTCTCCATGGTTACTAATGGTTAGACAGTACCTTCTCCATAACGCAATATTTGATATCGTTCTAGTCATACATACTTATAAAGTATCTGGACGTTAATCTTCTTACCTTGTGAAAAGTGTTCCGGGATTACACCGAGGGCTGCCAGTCGGTATTATTCACAGCTGATATCCATCGCTGCCGCATCTTTCCTCATTAAAAGTTATAAAATAAAATGACAAGTTTGGTTTTCATCCTTGTCTGTTTGTGCAGCCGACCACGGAGCATCCTATGACCATTTTTAAAGTGAAACCACCTAGATAGAAGCGATACTAGGTTACAGATGCCTGTTTTTAGACTAGCTTTAAAGGAGCGCATTGGTTGTTTTGATCCGTCATGACGAAGTGGGCGGAGTTTTGGATAGAATGACGTCACACGCAAAGGGTCAACAGTCAAAGCATGACTTATAGTCAAATACAGTGAAATGTGTTAACTTATCTGTCATACTTTAAAGTTTCAGATAATCAAAAACCTCTTTTTAAATCCTGAGAAAACATTGTTTTCAAATTAGGTTTTATTAAGGGAAAAAAACAAACCATTTTTTTAAATACCTTTTTTTTTTTATCAAACCATTTGGTTTGATAAAAAGTGATTTTCCTCTTTGTTAAATCAAAAATTCACTGATTACCCACATTTATTTTACGAGTCACAAGGAGATTACTGCCAGAAATCACTTAAGCAGAACCTGACATCACGAAGTAGGCTGAAAGATCTCAAAAACCGTCTTAACCCAAAATAAATATATTCAAGAACAGATGACAACAAAGTCTCTGACATCAGGCTGGAAACCATTTCCAAGGCTTTGGTACGGCTTCGAACGAAGCTATTATCCACAAATGAAGAATAAAGCACCAAAACGACTCCAGGAGGACATCCAGAACTCAACCAGTGGCTCATAAAAGGACAAAGAACAACATTGAAAGCTACAGACCTCCATTGCCTCAGGTCAGTTTTTATGATTCAGCAATAAGAAAGAGACTGAGTAAAAATGGCCTCCAACAGGAATTCCAAGGTCAGAACCACTGCTGACCAAAAGCACCACAAAGAACCTTTCCAAAATGTCCCATTCAGTTTGAGAAGGACTCAAACGAGAGCGTAATGGACAGCAAAGTCTTCAATAAAAAAAGAAACAAAAATAAAACAAATGCAACTGCACAAGGGAGTGAAGAATGAGATGAGAACCAGAAGAGCTCATCACAGGTGAGTTGGTGCAGCTGAGGAAGGGAGCAGAGTGACAGGCTGAGGGAAACAAACAGAGAAAACTGAAGGGAAAAATCTGAAACTGACATAAACGATAAACTAAGAGAATATATAAACTAACACAAGAAATAAACTAAGATGGAACAAAGAAGAGATCACAGAACAGAAACACAAATGAAACTATGGGTAGACTTTTTTCCTCACACTACTTATTTCAATGATTCTTGAGAAGAGGGACACAATGGGTTTACATTTTCCCAAATTTTTAAAAAGAAAATATTCCTCAAGCTTATGTATACAAATATGACAAATAATGTTTTGGAAATGTAAAGATGCTAAGGTGCAGGCTCCCAGTTGCAGCATTATTTTTAAAATTACATTTTTAATGGACCTGACCCAGAACTTTGACATCACCTTCTGACAAAAATAAATATAAAATTATTTTGAATGACCCTATTAGTGATATTTTTACCCAGGTTTACAGACAAATGCTTCTCAAGAGACAAAAGAAATATTATTTAAAACAAAAAGCAACATAAAGTCCATCTGACGGAGTTGACACAGAACTGAAGATGGTGACAAACTAGTGATACAAACTTGATACATGTGAAGTAATGCCATTTATGTAAAATACATTAAAATGAATTAAATGCACATTCAAGTGAGATTTGTCAACACTATCACTGAAAGAGTAACACTGTCCGTTAAAAACTTTGACGGAGTTGACAAAATGCCAAACTGCCTCAATTTATATGATGTTATTCTGAAGGAGGCCATATTGTAGCTCATCAGGTCCATGAAATCTTTACAGTTTACTAAAACGAAGCATTTAGTTCACAAAATTTCATCAAAGTTTGTCAATTGTCAGTTATGGTGTTGACACATCATGGTTGTGACGAACAATTTAGAAATAAAACGGAAGAAAAAGCTAAAGAATAACATAAGCTAACCAGAGCTGCTAGCCCTGTTAGCAAGGGAAGAGAAAGGAAGAGGTCCTGGGGTCCTCACAAGTCCTGATGCCCCCCAATAATGCCTGATTTGTTTTACATTCTTTTTATGTCTGACGGTGTTGACAAAAACTTGGGACAAATTTCAATTGAGTTGGAAAATATATAAAAATGATTTTTTAAATTCAATTTATTGATACTTTTATAATTATTTATTTGAATACTTATACTTAATTGTCATAGTTAATTATCTTAGTATTCCTTTAACTGTTTTAAACTACTATAATATATTGGGTTCTGCTCCAGAACAAGGGATTTTAAAGACTCCATCCACCTACTACAAAGTTTAAAATAAAAAATATTCAGCAAACACCAGGAAAACATACATTGCTGTGCTCACATGGCCCAGATTAGTTTAGTCAGATATTTAAAAAAAATTATATTTTGTGTATATTTTATTCAAATTTTGTGCTTTATCCATAAAACCTATTTTGTCCCTCTTCTCAAGAATCACTGAATTTTATTCCAAACTTTTGTTTGTGAACATGTTTATGTGTAAATGAATGAAATAAACAAAATAAAGTAGAATAAATCAATTCAGATGAAAAACATCCTGTGTGCAGGCAGTTCTTCCCTTTTGGCATGTTGGTTTCCTTTTTGGTCCCATCCTGCATGAATATATTGACATAAAGAGCTGATATTCCTGCCAAGAGGCCTTAATGCCAATTCACAGGCAGCAGAAAACTTATAGAAACTAAAGGTATTAAGTCTGCTTCTATGTCGGCTTTATGATGATAAAACCTTTCACTTCAGTCTGAATCTGGTTTTTGCACAGCTTGTTAAGCCCAACAAATGTGCAGAAAGTCGGAGAGAAGAGGACATGGGGGCTCCTTGCAGAGCACATGACTTTTATGGCCTGCTTTGCATCCTTCGATGTTGAGGGAAACAGCTTTATTCTAATGGCTTACGATATACATATGAGGAGATAATGAGATTGTGTTAGGTCCTGACAGAAGAGATGATGACATCAATATGAAACAGCTCTGGTCTCCTCAATGGTCTCCGTGTGCATTCTGCGCTGATTTATCTGCGTCCTGTGGGCCATTGGACTCATTGCGGCGTCTTAGGCGGATTGAATCACTGCAAAATAAGAAGGTCGCCATTCAGCTCCAAACTGCCCATTTCTACAGAGATGCGCCCGGTAGGAGGAGTCTCGTCTGTGTCCTTTTTGCTTATGATGCTCAGGAAATGAGTGAAGCTGCATGTTCTGCAGAGAAGGAACGGTTCTCTTCCTTGCTGGAAAGTGCTGCGAGAAGAGCATGTGTGACATGTGAGTTTGCGCCTTGCCTGGTGCAAAGAGGAAGGGGGTTTCACTGACACTGCTGCTACCATTAGCCGTAGCGTTGCTCACACATCTCCTCATCTTAGGCTGCCTCTATCCCCCCCAGCCCACCCCATTCTCCTTCCTCCATCCCCACCTTCTCACCACAACCTCCACCACGTCTCCATCCTCCCCCTGCTCCTCCTCCTCCTCCCTGCCTGGCTGCGTCCTCTCTTTCCTGTTCTTGCTGCAGTGTTGCTATAGCAGCGGAGAAATGTGGGAATACCTCTGTCCTTCAGAGCGCTGGAGAGGGGGAGATAGCAGCAGAGAGGAAGGATGGTAGACAAACAGAGGTGAAGGTGGATGGAGGAAGAGAAAAGATGGAGGGAGGGAAGACAGCTTCCAATGGGTTCCACTTCTTCTTCTTCTTGCTCTGCCCCCACATAAAGGGCGCCCTCGCATTGATATTCTGTCCCTGCGATGAAGAAGACGCCACAGTTGTCATGCTTGGAGGGCTGTTTGTGTGTGTGTGTGTGTGTGTGTGTGTGTGTGGGTGGGTGTGTGTGGGTGTGCGTGTGTGTGTGTGGGTTTTGACTGAGACGGCACATTGTCGCACGGCCGTGGCGTAGCTTCACGCCGAGCCTTTACGCACATCATTTGTTCGGCAATCCACGCGTTTCTGGATGTCTCCATTTGTAGTGAGGCTGCAGTTTCCATGACAACACCCAGACTAAAATAGCACCCCCCACACCTCCCTCCCCCCTCCTCCACTCCTCTACCTCTCCCCTCCTCGGCACTCAGAACCGTTCACGTCTGATCCCGGGCCGCAGTCTTTTTGGGCCCGTCACACGCAGGACAGAGGGACGCGTGTCGACTCTGAAACACACACACACACACACACACACCTCTGCCCACATCTTATCTCCCGCTTTGCAGTCTCCCCGTCAACATGCATCAACCTCTGGGTCGCCATGACAACCGTCTTGAAATGACTACAATTATTTTATCCATGATCAAAAACAAACATAAACACAACAGCCGCTTGAGGGACAGGAAGGAGAAAGACGGATGTGATTTTGGGTTGAGTTTGTTCTCTGGAAAAGGGAACACACTCGTTCTGTGACCCTTCAGTGAACTTGTGTGTATGTAGATATAATTTTATTTCCTTTTGCGTCTAAGCTATGATATGGGATGTGTGTCTTCATGTACCATATGGGGATCTGTGGCTGGTGTTTGTGTGAGCCTGTATGTCGCCTCCTGGATGGGTGCAGGTGGACTCACTGACCCAGTGGTACCGATGTTTGGCTTTGCAAGGCTAACCAGTGTCACCCTCCACGGTTCTGTGTGTGCACTTGCCAGCGAGGGGATCACTGTGCACTGCTGCGACAGAGAGAGAAAAATAGTCAACCAGATGGACATAGTGAGAGCTGTGCAGTAAAGACCCACGTTAAAATGAAACACAACTTGGCTATTCCCTGTTTGGACCCAACGTCGCTTTCAGATCTGTTTTAATTCATCGCAACAAAGACTCAACAAGGTGTCAGAAACATTCCTAAGAGATTCTGGGCTGAAATAAAAACAACAGTACACATCCATGATGCAAATCTCCGTTTCCAGCAGACCCAAAGGTGTTGTAGAGGCAGTGGAGTGCAGTAAAGTCACAGTTGTGTTCAAGAAACCAACAGATGAGTACACCATGGTTTAGTAGTAGCAGCTTAAAATACTGTTTTCAAAGTTGGGGTCACACATTTTCAGATTGTCTGCCAGTCAAATTCATCAAGCTGCTTTGCTAATCAAGCTAGCCTAGCAAGCAATAAATGGAAAATGTTTCTGCCAAGAAAAAGACCAAAGGAACCATCCAGCAGTTCAACTGTGGAGAAACCCCCCCATAAGAACTGGGTAAATGAAATGATTAGAAAATATGACATATTATTTAATCAAATGAGAGAATTAGGATGAAAAATTGCATTATTTGGTAAAGTCTTACTATGTTATGTAGCAGCTAGCAAACACCTGGTGGGACGGATGAGCTTATCATACGAATTACGTCACAGAACAGTTGTAAACGGCATAACGAGAAGTACTGTTGTGATGACATGCTAAAGTGTAAGAGTAGGAGTAAAAATAACCCTACCAAGCAATACCTTCCAATGGGCAGTTAGCGGCGGCTAACATCTCTAAAATTAAACACACCCAAATAGGACAACATTAATAATGATAACAGTTAAAACCGTTTGCAAAACATAGCAAAATTACTCATGAAATACTGTATTTTATTAAATTTGTCTAATTTATATGTAAAAATATAATATTTGTAAAGAAAACACAGAGCTGATCCTAACACACACACACACACACACCACAGAACGGCAACAGAAAAAGGGGCGGAGCTGTCAGTTACTGGTTGCGATGGTAACCAAAAAACAGCATAAAACAATAAATGTCTAAATGAAATAAATACAAAGAATACATTTTAACAAGCTCCACATGTATAATATTGTTAAAATTATTATAACTACATGATTGCGCTATAAAGTGGCACTATGTGCCCGGAAAATGCAAGTTAATGTCTTGTGTCGTTAGCAAGTCGAGTTAGCATTGAGCTATCAAGGGTATCTGCTAATATTCTTACTAAGTTCTGACTTCAGGTTGTTTTTTCTTCTAATATAAACTCCTTCTGCCTAAGTTAAGCTCCACAAATAGTTTCTGATAAAGCCAAGCTGCAAAACATCCACCATCATAGAAGCTAACTCATATTTTGTTTCATTTTCAAGTTTTTTAAAAATAAAATCATTCCTATTGTTCGCCCACAAGCCGTCTATTGACCCATATTTTCTAAATGACGTGGTCCTGCCTGTCTTACACATTTAAAACATGACATCAACACAGCTCACACTCAGTAATCTCATTCTATATCCCACAAAGCTGCTTTGATACCAACACATACTTAAATGCGTGCTAAGTAAGGGAAAACACCAGCGGCCCTGTCATTTTGGGCGAACCCGCAGCAGATGGCGGTCGGCTTTAATGACTGTTTGTGGCCAGGCCTTCATGTGTGTTTTTACTCACCAGAACACAATTGTTGAAGTCAGGTGCATACATCAGCATTTTGCTCATTTCTTTGTCACAGAGGTGTAAACACAGATTGACAACATGTGACCTTGCCTTTAGGGACTATACACTCGCTCCCTGAAGATCCAACTCTGACTTAAATCTGTCAAAGTTGCGTTTTAGGTCATGGACACAGAGAACGTACACTGTAAAACATTAGAAGGTGGTTTAACTTGAAAATGAAAGTCCACCTGCTGCCTTGAAAATGAAATTTAAGTCAACAAGAAAATTGTTTTGGTTTTAACTCAGAAATTAAAGTTCATGAAGTTGATTTAACACCAAGAGACAAGTTGTCTAAACATTGTTTTTCAAGTTCATTAATCTTGAATTGAGAGTTTTAACTTATTGCTGCAATTTAAACCAAATTAAATCACAATATGCAAGAAAATCTGACCTGGTTTCTCTATTATTTTACTCACAATATCAAGTTTAAATAATGACTTATTTTACTGTATAATAATTGAACTTCTAGTTTTAAATCACATGAACCAAATTTCTGATCTGATGATGAATTTTATGAAACATCTCAATGAATTCAGCTCAGAAACATTTAGTGTGATCAGGACATTATCCTCAAGCTTTGCAAACTGTCAGCTGCATTAAAATGAACATTTGCCTTAATAACACAAGAGTCAGATCAATGTAACGCTTCATCTCAGGAAACAAAAACACGCCGCTAAGCATTCTGGGAAATAGTTCCCACTCCTGTCTTTTTCTTCTTTCAGTTTTTTAAGTGCTAACCTAAAAACTCTGGTTTATTCAACTCTTAATAAAAAGTTAACACAACTTACTGCTGTAAGTTTATCTTTCCTAAACTCAAACATTTAGGTCCAAAATCTAAAACTCACTAAATTTATTTGACTTAAAGAGTAGACAATAGTAGGCACAACTAAATGTGGCTGAAATGTTTTACAGTGTGAAGGAGGGACAGAAAGATGAGGTCAGGTAGGACGACTATAAAAGTTCTGCTTAACTTCAACAAAACAAGAGCTTAACCAAAGTCTGCAGTCCTGATGCAGAAGATGTGGGATTCACAGAAACTGCTTGGTCAAGAATTTGACTAAAACAGCAACATGTGTGTCTGAGGTAAACACCGATGCGAATTTAAATCATGTTTTGGGGATTAGTTCCATTATGATTCTGTAACTTTTCCTCTTAAATTCAGGCGGGGATTTTTCAGACGAAGCAGCGTTTTGTGAGTCGACATGATGTGGACGACGTTGGGATGTTTCCACCTCCTCTGCTGCATCTGCTTGACCGAGTCCCAGCAGCTCAAGTTTGTTGTTGCTGTAAGTGAAACCATTGAAATCCTCAGCCATGACATGCGTTTTCTTTTTTTCTCCTGTAATACATCACACACAAGATGTTTGCATAGTGCTACTGATGGCATTTGTTTGTTGAACGCCATGATTTTAACATAGTCTGACAGCCTGCTTTGATTTGCAATGTTGCTGATTACGCTGCCGTAATCAGTTTTCTGCCCAGTGAGTATTATTTTATTTACACTTTTATCACAAAGGATTACTTTGAGCCTAGCCTCAGACAGCGGCGAGCATATCTCTCCCAGACACTGCGGCTTTGTTCATAAACCTCTTTATGTAACACTTCGGCACACAGTTGAATTACTTAAGGAGACACTACGCACAAAACAGTCTTGTATCCTTTTCAAGCAGTAGACTGATTTTAAAATAGTGTTTTTTTATTTTAATTCATAAAATTATGTTGCTCTTAGAATATTCAAATCCTCCAAATTATCTGAAAAATAAGTTCTTATCTTCCTGCAAGCGTATACAGGGACAAATTTTAGGTTGTTTTATAATTATAGTATAATTAATAATAGAATTAACAACATATTTTCCAAGAGACGACAGATAAAACTCCAGGTGTGTGATGGCGGTGTGCATGCCGATAAACTCCATGAGAGGTTAGGCTGTGTTTCACTGTAAGACACCAACTGAGAAACAAGCGCAGAGACATGAAAAGCATGTCCAGTAAATAAAATACCTGCGTCCCACTTCTCCACCACTTCCCCAGTAAAAGCAAAGCCATGTAGGACACGAAGTACACGAAGGTGAACTGACAAAAGCAGGAAGGGTGTGACGGGACAGCGGCTGCAGGAACCACTCAAGGTTTCACTGTAAATCATCCAATTCTTTAATGAATTCACACCAGAACCTGTGAGGTCATACATGACCTTATCATTTATAACTCATACGTAATTACTTACTATGCATAGTGTGCAGTACAGCTTGTTTTTTTTATTTACATTTGGTTGTGACGTTTAAAATTATTATTTTTTTGGTTCTTAAATGAGCAAATTTGTGCTCACTGCAAAAACACCAAGTCTTACCAAGTATTTTTAGTTTTGTTTCTATTGCAAATATCTTATTATACTTAAAATAAGACTGAATTAACCTACAGGTAACCTTTCGGCAAGATAAAGGAGCTTGTTTTAATCCAACAGTTCCTTTATATTAATGAATATTAATATAATATTCCACTGGCAAATAAATTTACTTAAAACAAAGGAATTTCCCCATTTTATAATAATCTGCCAGTGGAACTAGAACTGGGTTGCTAGGCGACAGGCTGGGCTTGCCTGGGGTTGCTAGGTAACGGCGCCAATGGAACTAAAACTTTTTGATAAATATTAAGGAATTATTTACTCAAAACAAGCCTCTTTATCTAACTGAAAGGCCAGTTTTGTCTTAAATCAAGTGTACTAAGATACGTCGACTTGGAAGAAAACTAAAAATATTTAAGATTTGTATTTTTGCAGTGTTAATCCTACAGGTTCTTTTTGTTTGGGGTCTATAGACAGTTAAAAACAAAACAGTTAATGTGTGTTTGGTGTGATCAGGAGCAAATCGAATGTTTTCATAATCCAGTGAAATGTAACTCTGGGTTAAACACCTCCTCACAAAGGTGAGTCTGCACTGTAAAACATTTGAGTCGCATGTAGTTACTATCTCCAACTCTTTAAGTCAAATAAATTTAGTGAGTTTTAGATTTTGGACCTAAATGTTTGAGTTTGTGAAAGATAAACTTACAGCAGTAAGTTGTGTTAAGTTTTATTAAGAGTTGAATAAACCAGAGTTTTTAGGTTAGCACTTAAAAAACTGAAAGAAGAAAAAGACAGGAGTGGGAACTATTTCCCAGAATGCTTAGCAGCGTGTTTTTGTTTCCTGAGATGAAGCGTTACATTGATCTGACTCTTGTGTTATTAAGGCAAATGTTCATTTTAATGCAGCTGACAGTTTGCAAAGCTTGAGGATAAAGTCCTGATCACACTAAATGTTTCTGAGCTGAATTCATTGAGATGTTTCATAAAATTCATCATCAGATCAGAAATTTGGTTCATATGATTTGAAACAGGAATTTAAATTATTCTACAGTAAAATAAGTTGTTATTTTAACTTGATATTGTGAGTAAAATAATAGAGAAATCAGGTCAGATTTTTATTGCATATTGTGATTTAATTTGGTTTAAATTGTTACATTAAGTTAAAACTCACAATTCAAGATTAATGAACTTGAAAAACAATGTTTAGACAACTTGTCTATTGGTGTTAAATCAACTTCATGAACTTTAATTTCTGAGTTAAAACCAAAATAATTTTCTTGTTGACTTAAATTTCATTTTCAAGGCAGCAGGTGGACTTTCATTTTCAAGCTAAACCAGCTTCTAATGTTTTACAGTGTGCAGGTTGATAACACTATGACTCTTCTGCCTGCGCCTTAAATCCGGCCTCATCTGTTCCTAATCACCACTTTCTGTCTCACGGAGAGTTACTCCTTTAGCTAGAGGGCGTGATGAGCGCAGGAGCAGCAGCGCGGCGTCTGAATTCATGCAATATAATCTGTTCTGACTTTTAAGGTGTTCCGACACGGCGATCGATCGCCTATTGAGTCATACCCCAGGGATCCGCATGGGGAGGAAGTCTGGGCTCAGGGCTTCGGACAGCTCACCGAGGTACATGTTGTTTCTTTCTGCTAAAACTTCCAGTTTTTAGCAGCATGAAGGGTAAAACTGGAACAAACCACAGAATGAAAACCTTGAGCAGAAGGCATCATTCAAAAGTGAGCCAACATTAAATCTAGTAAACCAATAAAATAAAATGTTCTAATAATATCTATTATAATATCTAATAATATTTTTTTAATATTTAAATTGGAGTAATTATTTGTCTATTTTATGCATCTAATTTGTATCAGTTTGACTGTCGTACATCTGAACCTCTCAATAGATGGACAAATTATTTTCTTCTGATTCTGATGAATTTCAGAAAAGCATTTTTATTTGTACATAAAGGCTTGTTGCATAAAATATGTCTTTGCTTGTGTTTTAATACTTTGAAAGTAACAAGCTAGTATCACAGGTTAATTAATCAGACTGTCAGCTGGCTGCAACTTCCTCCAATTTGATTATAAATAACAATAACTTGCTGTTTGTTATCATAGTCGCCTCACAGAGCTCGTTGCCTCCCCCACTCAACTCCTTCAGACTAGCCAGCAGCAATCAGCAAACATCTGATTCATACAAACTACTTCTCAGTTCAGCGCTCCTAGGAACAGTTATTAACGGCATAATGGAGGAACATTGCTGTGATGATTGCTGAAGGCAGAATGTTGGAAAGAGGGGAACCTTCTTAAAGAGACAGAGGCCATTTTCAAGACGTCAAATTGTAAAGCTAATTTTCTTCTAAGTTTGATATATGCAGCATTTTTTCTAACAACTGAAAGTAACATATTGACTTATATGTGCTGTAAAATAGCACTAAGTGCTGGAAAATACATAATATCTGCCCCTTTAAGAAGGAAACATCACCAAACAGACGGATTTGTCTTTTTTTGAGCGTGAGAAAAGTCTTTCAGCTTAAGACATTTTAGAAAACTGGTCACTCTTTACTTTCTCTGGTATCTTAATAGAAACTGCGACGTCTTTTTGTGCTTTTCAAAACATTACTTTTGTAACTTTTCCCTTAAACCAAGGTAAAAGTTGAGATTATCAAACTACTATTTAACAGAGAAAGACGGTGGATGAACTGTAAGTAAGTAGAACACAAATACAAAATAATTAAGCAAAAATCAACAAATATTTCACTTCTTAAACAGATGGGAAGCAAAGCAGGTTTTCTCTGCTCACAGAGATCGGAGTCACTTAAAAATGTCATTTTACTGTTAAAATTTCACAGGTTTTTCTCTTTATGCTCCACTTCACTGTCAGGTTGATCCAATTCAACTGCAGTTCTGCACAAGCAGAAAGACAAACGATTAAACATTAACAAACCTGCTATTGTTCTCGCATGCTTTCTGAAATATGTATTGTGTTTTCATGTCTTTTTCTATTTTTAAATGCTTGGTTTAATGTTCAGTAGTCCAATGTGACACAGCTGCTAACATTTAAATCCGACCATATAAAGTTAAATGACGACAAATTGCAGACGGGCTTACAGATTAACAGGAACAGATTTAATGAAAATTTACTGTAGATTGTAACTTTATACTGTTTCAAACAAACTAATAGAATAGAATAATTTCCTGTGCCTTGGAGGATTTATACTCCCTAAGCCACAAATTCAATATTTTTATTGTGACAAAAACACAATAAGGGGGAAGAAAGATGACAGTTTTTAGATTGTTGACAAATAAATGTATTAAAGTGGGAAACATATGTTGGTTTTTATGTTATCTCAGATCAGCAGCATTTAAATTCAGGTTAAATCACAAACTCTGTTTGCTAATGAAGTGATTTATGATGGAAGTGTGAGAAATCAGGGCCTCGGGGTCAAAGGTCATTCATGTTTAGAGGCTTCGCTCCAAGCTCCTGCAGAAACGCACATTTATTTAAGTCCAGTTTGCTTGCAGAGGTTTGTGGAGTAGACAAAATATTGTACTAAAATAAGAGTTGCTGTACTTCAACATATTTCTACTCAAGTAAAAGTAAAAAATAGACGTCCAAGAAATTAGTAAAGTAAGAGAAAAAAAAAAGTATTTGGTTAAAATGTCTGCTCAGGTGCTGAGTAACTGATCAAATTATCAATCATTAATATTTAAAAATTACACCACGAGAGAGAACAAAATATTAAGCTAGGTGGCAATTTAAATGACAATAATGACAAAATCAGGCAAAATAAATTGTTTTGCAAATCAGTTTCTTTCAGTAAAAACAGCAGGTGTGTCTCTGGTGGAGTTTTGGTTAAAACATGTTTGTTTTTCATTCAGTGGGAAGAAAATCCAGACATTTTACTCAAGTAAGAGCAGATATACTTCATCATAAAAGGACTGAAGTAGAAGTAAAAAGTACAAAATACACTTTGCTGTATTTAATGTTGATGTGTCATAAAATCCTGGCGAGACGTTCAGGGTGCATGTTTTCCACGTTCACCTCCTGCTCTCTGCTTCCCTTCCAGCTGGGCATGAAGCAGCACTTTGAGCTGGGCAGATTTCTACGCAGGCGCTACGGAAACTTCCTCAGTGAGGAATACAACAGCAAAGAGGTGTGTGTGACTCCTCACATTTTTTTTTCCAGCTCCGCTGTAATATCTGGATTCCCATGTACGCCGCAGCTGCTGCAACGTGCGACAAGTTTTGCGTGTCTTTGCCGTCTGCGGCGTCTGCGCTGCATGCAGTAATTTAATGAGGATGACACATTGTGGTCGTATCGCTGCCGTGGCCTTGTTATATGCTGAATGGGGGGATAAGGCAGCCCTGGGAGCCACAGTTTGTACTGTATATATTTGGCAGCATGTAGGGTTGAGTGGGGCTGCAGGCTCAGCAGACTGTCATCATCAGGGCATGATTTCTGCTTCCATTCCCTCTTATTGTCTCCAAACTCTCCCCTTCCGCCTCCTCCTGGTTTAAAGTAACATGTAATTAATATGAAAATACCAACTCTTCTCGGTACCTGTCGTTGGTAATTTGCCTCCGAGTCGCTCTCAGCTTGTACCGAGCTTTCCCCCTGTGCTGCCACGTCTGCTTTAATTTCACAAAACAGGGGAAAAGGAGGATTTTTGGTGTCACAGAAGCATCTGAGCTTATCAGAGGGATTTACTGTGTACAAGAACCTGACACAGGGTGACAGAGGGAGGGAGACGAGCAAAGGCTGGTGTCAGAGGAGATCACAGCCAGCCGGATCTCCCACCTTCCTGCTTCCCGCATTTTTTCAAATCCTTCCCTTCACTTGATGATGTTTCAGCTGACCCACATAAAGCAGGGCAGAGATTGTGCATAGAAATTCATGTTTTTATTGGACAGTGATAGAAATATAATCAAACTGATGTCTTTAAAGCTTGTAGTTGTGGTGTAATGTGCTATTAAAAAAAAAGATTTTTCCTTTTCCAAATCATATAAAACCCAAAAATGTGTCTGAATCCTACGACGGCGTGTTAGGGAATCTGTAGATGGAAAGAAATGGAGCAGTGAATTTAGAAATTTTGAAATGAATCTCAGGAATTTTCTAGTGAAAGCAAGAAAATTTCTGAGTTCAAAAAGTTGAAAATTAGCAAGAAAAAAACTGATGAATCTTAGATATGATCTACTATACTTTCAGAATTTTTGACTTTAGAAACTTTCTGAGATGAATCTCAAAGTTTCTAGTTTTTTTCTAGAATTTCTTTTGACTTTTCAAGATCAGACATTTCTGAGTTATTTTCTAGGAAATGAGTCTTGATATTTCTGAGGTTTTTTGTTGCAATATTTTTTACTTTTGGAGCTAAAAACATTTTTCTGTTTTATTTTTTCTAAAAAATTTCTTAAATTTTTCTAAAAATGTCCAAGTTTTTTTCAGAAAGTTTCTGAGATTAATCTCAAAATCTCACATTTTTCTAGCAAATCTTTGAGTTTTCAAGATCGGAAATTTCTACATTATTTTCTAGGAAATTAATTGTAAAATTTCAGATTTTGTTTTTTTTGCAAATTTTTCAACTTTTGGAGCTAAAAAAATCGTAGTTTTTTTCTGAGCTTTTGGGGGAAATAATTTTTTTTCCTATCTACAGTGGCACTAATACACCATCGTATTCCATCACATGCACCGCTGCGACAACGAAGGAAAACGTTGTGTTTCCTGTGTTTCCTCCATGTTTTCTCCTTGTTTCCTCCATGTTTCCTCCTTGTTTCCTCCGTGTTTCCTCCATGTTTCCTCCTTGTTTTCTCCTTGTTTCCTCCATGTTTCCACTGTGTTTACTCAGTGTTTCCTCCTTGTTTCCTCCATGTTTCCTCCTTGTTTCCTCTGCGTTTCCTCCATGTTTCCTCAGTGTTTCCTCCATGTTTCCTCCTTATTTCCTCCGTGTTTCCACTGTGTTTACTCTGTGTTTCCTCCTTGCTTCCTCCGTGTTTCCTCCTTGTTTCCTCCATGTTTCCTCCGTGTTTCCTCCTTCTTTCCTCCTTATTTCCTCCGTGTTTCCACTGTGTTTACTCTGTGTTTCCTCCTTGCTTCCTCCGTGTTTCCTCCTTGTTTCCTCCATGTTTCCTCCGTGTTTCCTCCTTCTTTCCTCCATGATTCCTCCTTGTTTCCTCTGTGTTTCCTCTGTGTTTACTCCGTGTTTCCTCCATGTTTCCACCAGCTTTATGTCCGGAGCACCGACTACGACCGCACTCTGATGAGCGCCCAGGCCTGCCTGGCTGGGATGTTCCCCCCCACCAGACGCCCGCCTCCCATCATGCCCCAGTTACTGTGGCGGCCCATTCCAGTGCACACAGTCCCCCGGGCCCAGGATAAGGTGGGCTGCTGAGCCAAATAAATATTTCCTTTTCATCCAGCAGCACAGCTGTACCCAAACTGCATAAATTTAGTGGGGTCCCCGGCTTCATGCTGCTGTCAGAGTTCCAGCTGAACTTGACGCCATTCAGGGCTTGTTGTTTTACAGTGTAAAGCGACGGTATATTTATACTCCGAAGACTTGCAGAGCTTAAAGTAAATGCTTCTTTACTTGTGTGTCTTTTTAATGCTTTCATTCTCTGTTGTTGAAGCTTTTGAAGTCTCCAGGCAAAGACTGTCCGAGGTTCAGAGCTTTGATGACGGAGACCTTTGAGAGCGCCCCCTACCAGAGGTTCGTCCGGGCTCACCAGGTAGGATGGACCCCCAAAAAATGACAAACTCCACCTGGGAAAACCCTTTTATCCATCTGTCTGTGTGTTGCCACAAATGTTGACATATTTTATTCAGATTTGATGGTTTTAATGGGCATAAATGTGTGAAAACATCAGGAAGTTTGAATAAATTTGTAAACGCAGTTTACAAATTCTCCAGACCAAATTTCATGCTAATTTTTAGACAGTCATATTACGGAATCATAAAAAAAAGTGTGATTTCACAAATCTCTAATTATGTTTTAAAAACCTCAGCTCAGTATGTGTCTTTAAAAACATTCAAATTCAGTTCAGAAACAGATTTTAATTCAGTGCCGACTTCACTGTGAAGCTGGAAATCTCCAGCGTTAGCCTCGTTAGCTAACCGCTGCATACAGATATAAGGCGGTAAAGTGCGATGCTCCTTTTCCCCCATTTATAAAATCCACAAATAATCAATAAAAACCCTATTTGGGGTGCAGCAGACGAAACTTTTCTTGTTTTTTGAATGCATGACGCCCCACAGGAAGTAGCGCCCTGGGTGGAGAACCCTCAGCATCTGCTGTACTGTCAGCTGCTAGAGGAGTGAGGAAATAAAAGCAAACAAATCTGAATCTGAATCGCTAATGCTAATGGAGTTAGCATTAGCATTGCATCACAGCTAGCTGCCACAAACCTCGGGATTAAAAGCAGAAAGTTAATTTTTTTTGTCCTACAGCAAAGAAATGAAGCAACTGGATTGAAATGATTCATACGCAGGCAGCAGGTTATCTGAAGAAAGCTTATTTACATCGTCTGGTTCCACCTTAAGAAGGTCGTCACCTTTCCTTTCTGTTTTTCTCGTCTCTTTCCCGGAGCCATGTCCCTGTGAACTTGTGAAATCTTGTTTATTGCTCATTAATTTCAGAGCAGATTTACACAATCCCGCTGGATTTACTGCTAAACACTATCTTCATAATTTCGGCTGTTTGGTATGTAAACTAGCACACAAAATTGCGCATTTTTTGGTGAAATCGCTGCAGTTCACAGAGGCTGCTGCCGCCGACACAATCAGCACTTCCAGTGGACGTGTTAGTTATGCACCAGGCATCGTGTCCTCTCGCTGATTTTCTCAGGCACGGTGACTCCAGTGCCTACAAAAAGCTGCACAGTGCAATTTCTCTCACATTCTCAGAGACACTAATTAACGGTTGGATTAAATTAGATAAGGAATTACAATGAAACAGTTTTAATTAAACCGGGTCCCATGCGCTGCTTGCTAAGGAGGTGTTGGAGATCAGGCCAGGGCCGCTGCTGTTAAATATGAACACCCTCTGCTGTACCTGCAAGAACCGGGTGGAGACGCTTCACACTGTCCGTTTTTCATTTTAGAACCAACACGTTTCATACAAAGTGATTCACAGCAACGAGTAAAGGTCAGAGAAACCTGCATAAATGTAAAAAAAAGTCAAGACTCAATGGGCGAATCTGAACAATTATGTAAAAATTGGAGACATATTTAAAATTTATTTGAAAAGAAAAAGAACTGCATATAAATTTGAGGCTTTTGTTGATTTATGGACTGATTTCAACGTCCCAATACAGGCCCAACTTTTTAGCTCAATCAATTCATTTTCCACCTGGTTGAGTTTTAGTACCATCAGTTACATTTGTTGTGTCCTTTTGAAAATCAGTTCATGTGTTTGACATCAAAGCATCCAAATATGTTCACGTTTGAAGCAGCTGGCTTTTGACTTTTCTCATTTAATTGGGGCCTGCCATGCAAAGCAATGGCAGGAACCTATTACTATTGTCGGAGAAAGTGTTTCTTTCTTCTTCTTTATTTTTCTTCCGTAACCGTTAATGCGGCTCGTACCGCTGGGTGCACACCTACAAATGAGGTATCAAAACGTGCAGAAAATTCACGCCATTCCAGCTATTACTTTTGGTGGGATTTGGGCTTAACGTGGCGACATAATTCGCAAAAAACTACGAAAAAAACCCCATTATAAGTCAATGGGAAAAATCCTAGAAATACCCTATTTTTGAGGATTTTCTGTGTCGTCACAATTTCACCTAGAAATGCCATTCAAATTTCATTTTGTAGATACGTCTGTGATCTCTTCGAAAGTGAAGACGGCTCGTCGATACCAGTTACGGTTTGTCCACAATTTGCCTCTAAGCGACCCAAAGTTTCTCATTTTTCCTAAAGTTAGAGTGCGTCTCTGGCTGCTTAGAGTGAGAGATGAAGACAACTTTTTCAGCCCAAATCATTTTTGAAATCGCCATCACGCCCACAAATATCGCACGATTAGTATCAAAATCGGTCCTGACATTGATACGCCTGTCTGCTCCGGTAAAATGTTTTCGAAATTTATCTAGACCGTACGGTTTTCTGTCACGGTGCTTCAGAGCAAAGTCATGCGACAGGATTTTCTGAGGCTGTCTCCCATGTATTTGAATAGAATTTCAGATCTGGGCACAACATTTCTTTCTCTCATCGCTGTAAATGCTCTGACTGAGGTACAGATATGAATCTCGGGACTATAGCAGAAGACACATTGCCCTCTTATACGCTCGAAACGCTTTTCGAATATGTATTACGGTTCCCGAACACGAAGGATTTGTTTCCAATGCTTTTTTTCAGTAAACCGTGTAGGCTCAAACACACAATTGTGTGTTTGAGCATGTATGACTCACAGCTCACACCTGCTGAGACCATTATTTACCATGGCAACGGATCTCAAGAGGCTATTGGCTGCTGATTTGGACTACAAATACGCATCGCTGTAGTTCTATCTATCCTCAGTTGAAACAGATCAGGACTGAACTGGCCTTTAGAACTACCCGCTGCTATGGGCTGTATATAATTGATTTAACTCAGTAACTGTTACACATGGGATTAGTTTGGAACTTTAAAATGGAGCATAATAATAATTTCAAAATAAAAGCCTTGAATATTTTTACATCAGGTAATTGCTGTTTTTGGCTTTATTTGACTTTTTCATCCAAAGCACTGTTACACATGGTATTAGTTTGGCCCTTTGAAATGAAGCTTAACAAAAATTTCAAAATAAAAGCCTTGAATATTTTTACATCATGTAATTGCTCTTTTTGGCTTTATTTGACTTTTTCATCCAAAGCACTGTTACACATGGTATTAGTTTGGCCCTTTGAAATGAAGCATACTGAAAATTTCAAAATAAAAGCCTTGACTATTTTACATGACGTAATTGCTCTTTTTGGCCGTATATGACTTTTTCATCCAAAGCAATGTTACACATGGGATTAGTTCGGAACTTTAAAATGGAGCATAATAATAATTTCAAAATAAAAGCCTTGAATATTTTTACATCAGGTAATTGCTGTTTTTGGCTTTATGTGACTTTTTCATCCAAAGCACTGTTACACATGGGATTAGTTTGGAACTTTAAAATTAAGCATACTGAAAATTTCAAAATAAAAGCCTTGAATATTTTACATGACGTAATTGCTCTTTTTGGCCGTATATGACTTTTTCATCCAAAGCAATGTTACACATGGTATTAGTTTGGCCCTTTGAAATGAAGCATACTGAAAATTTCAAAATAAAAGCCTTGAATATTTTTACATGACGTAATTGCTCTTTTTGGCTTTATTTGACTTTTTCATCCAAAGCACTCTTACACGTGGTATTAGTTCAGAACTTTAAAATGAAGCATACTGAAAATTTCAAAATAAAAGCCTTGAATATTTTTACATCATGTAATGCTCTTTTTTGCTTCATTTGACTTTTTCATCCAAAGCACTGTTACACGTGGTATTAGTTTGGCCCTTTGAAATGAAGCATACTGAAAATTTCAAAATAAAAGCCTTGAATATTTTTACATCAGCCACTTGTGTTTTGAGCATTATATAACTATTTTAACCCAAGGACTATTACGCATGGGATTAGTTTGGCCCTTTGAAATGAAGTTTAACAAAACTTCCAAAATAAAAGCCTTGACAACATTTTAAATCGTACCGAATGGTGCACGTCCGCCTCGCTTAACGTTCTTGCGGTTCTCCGCGTGCCACTGATCACGTCGCGGCGTTCTTTAGCGTCGACGCCGATTTGTGGCGCGACGACGCCGGGCCCGAACCCCACGGGCGCGCCTCGGCAGGCCCCGGCTAAATTTCTTCCGAAATTTTGTTTTTCTAGTTCAAACACTGAAATTGTGTTTTTTCGACATTAGCGGAATATTGACAAAGTTTGAGCGTCTTTGTAACGGAAACGCGGAAACTACTGTTACCGTGATATGCAGCCACATAATGGCTTAAAAAAGCGCAGACAAAATGCAATACACTGAGTAACATTTAACTAAATATGTGTGTGTGTGTGTGTGTGTGTAATTTTGACTGGAGAAAATCCTGATCTAAATTCTTCTGTTTGACCTGCAGAGCTTTGTGGAGAGGCTTTCTAACCACACCGGCTACCCCGCGTCCCGACTGGTTGGCAAAAAAATCTGGAGGGTTCACGACACTCTGACCTGTCAGGTTTGTTCCACATAAAATGTATAATTTTTATAAGGTTTCAAAATAAAAGGTAAATTAAATTGAACTATTTTTTTTCCCATTTCAACCACAAACTTCAGATTTTCTGCAACTGATCAGCACAAAGTTTTGTGTAAATGTCAAGTGAGAGAAAAATTATACAGGCTAGAGCTGGCAAGCAGAATTTTAGTGGTGGTGGCAGCATCATGCTGTGGGAAAATGAAAACAGATATCCACTGCTTTGTCCCAAATTACAAAAAAATTCAATTTGAATCAATACTTTTATAAACCCCTCTGTATTCATGCTTTAGTTGTCTTTAATTTATTCAAGGAAAATTTACAAGAAAAATCACCTATTCACATTTTTTCATAAATCATAACTGAAATTTTCCAAAAATGCAGTATAAGGAGCCAATCATTTATTTTTCTTTGCGCTGATTGGCTGTTTTTCAAAACACAGAAGTAAGGCAGACTGTAAGTTTAGTTTATGTTTTAGTACTAAGATGTTTTCCACTGTGTGAATTAATGCATATTAATGCATATTTGGTGTTTGAACTATTAAAATAAGCAGTTATAAGAGTTTCTTAAGCATTTCTTGCCTCTAGCTGCAGATCAGAAGCAGAAAAAAATAAAATAAGGGGAAAATAGTTTTCTCTTAATGGATGGTGATAATGTTCATACTTCCAATCAGACTTGAAATGGAGAACAAATGGAAATATAGTAATTAAAGTCTCTGACATGGGAGCTTTCTGGGCCAGGTTGCTCTCGCTCACTCACACTTGCAAAATGAGCATCTGTTATCTTCCTACTCTAATCTAAAAATAGACGGGATCACAGAAACCATGTAACGCAGCAAATTAACCCCCTTTTCTTTCTCTCTCTTTTTATTTTATTTTCCATGTCCACGTGTCGGTGGAACGTAACTAACAACAGTTTTTCGTGCACAGAGGATCCACAACTTGACTCTCCCTCGCTGGGCCACGCAGGACGTCCTGGAAACGCTGCGGAGGATCGCTTCCTTCGAGGTCACATACAGCATCCTCAGTCACAAGCGGAGAGAGAAGGCCCGGCTCTCTGGAGGTGGGAACTCACTTTACACTGTAAAACTGTAACTGGGTGAGCCACATTTAGTTGTGTCTACTATCTTCTACTCTTTAAGTCAAATAAATTTAGCGAGTTTTAGATTTTTTTAGACTTTTTATTAATTTTGTCAAACCTCCAAGAGTTGAATAAACAGAGTTTTTAGGTTAGCACTTAAAAAAACTGAAAGAAGAAAAAGAGTGGGAACTATTTCCCAGAATGCTTAGTGGCGTGTTTTTGTATCTTGAGATGAAGCGTTACATTGATCTGACTCTTGTGTTATTAAGACAAATGTTCATTTTAATGCAGCTGACAGTTTGCAAAGCTTGAGGATAATGTCCTGATCACACTAAATGTTTCTGAGCTGAATTCATTGAGATGTTTCATAAAATTCATCATCAGATCAGAAATTTGGTTCATGTGATTTGAAACAAGAATTTAATTTATTCTAAAGTAAAATAAGTTGTTATTTAAACTTGATATTGTGAGTAAAATAATAGAGAAATGTGTCTCTTTAACTGGGTGAGGACAGTTTTTTTTCCTTGCATATTGTGAAATAATTATTTGGTTTAAAGTGCAGCATTAAGTTAAAACTCACAATTCAAGATTAATGAACTTAAAAAACAATGTTTAGACAACTTGTCTACTCAACTTATACTGGCTGTAAATAGGATTATATACAAATTTCTCATGTAAGTGGACAGAAGTCACATGTGGGGTACCCCAAGGTTTAATCCTAGGATCCCTCTTATTTAATATCTATATGTTCCCACTAGCTCAGCTTATAACATGAAATAAGATTAATTACCATAACTATGCGGTAACACACACAGCTCTACATTGTGATGTCACCAGGCACCAGGTGACTCAGAACCATCCAATCACTGAACAGATGCTTAGAACAGATGAATGTGTGGATGTGCCAAAACTTTCTCCAGCTCAACAGAAACAAAACTGAAGTTTTTATCTTTGGACCTAAAGAGGAACGATCTGGAGTCAATGCACAGCTTCAGTTATTACAGTTAAAAACCTGGGAGTAGTGATGACCTCTGACCTGAACCTTCAGAGCCACATAAAGACAGTTACAAAGTCGGCCTTCTCTCACCTGAAAAACATTTCCAGGATTAAAGGACTAATGTCCCAAAAACATCTACAGAAACTCCTCCATGCATTTATCTTTAGTCACATTTATTACTGCAACAGTTTCTTCTCAGGTCTGAATAAAAAAATCAGTCAGATCCAGAACGCTGCTGCTGGTGTTCTGACTAAAACCAGGAAGACAGAGAACATCACCCAGTTCTACAGTCCACTGAGAGAACAGACTTTAAAATACTGATGTTAGTTTATAAATCACTGAACGGCTTAAAGATCTGCTGCTGCTGGATCAACCTTCCAGACCCCTCAGCTCTTCAGGTTCTGCTTTGCATCAGAACCAGAACCAAGCAGCATTCAGCTTCTATGCACCACAAATCTGGAACAAACTTCCAGAAAACTGCAAAACAGCCGAAACACTGAGTTTCTTTAAATCCAGACTACAACCCCACTTGGTTAGAGTTGGTTTTGAAACATAATCAATGAAGCAATAATCAATGATCTGATGTGTAACGATCTTAAAATTAAACGCTTCAGTTGTTGACTGTGTTTCTATGACTTTGTGTTTTTATGACGTAAAGCACTTTAAACTGCCGTGTTGCGGAAATGTGCTGTAAAAATGAAATTAGATTTTATCTGCAGCACAGTGCGGAGTTAAATATTAGTGTGTGTGTGTGTGTGGCGGTGTGTGTGTGTGTGGGGGTGGGTGTGGGTGTGTGTGTGTGTGTGTGTGTGTGTGTGTGTGTGGCGGGAGCTGTGTAACCTATGTGGCTGCTAGCCCATGCTTTGTTTTCGCCTCAAACGAAGTGCAGGGTTGACTCCCGCGTGAGCTGATGGGACGGAGACGGCGGCGCCAGAGGAAGCGGCTCAACGGGGTCAAGAGGATTCTGTTGGTGTCTGCGGAAAACGCATTTGCTCTGTTGACTCTGTGTTAATTTGCCAGGGGTGTTGCTAAACGCCATCCTGAGGAATTTCTCCGACGCCATTGAGCACAGCAGCGGCGGCGGCGCACTGAAATTCATTATGTACTCAGCTGTAAGTTCAGCGTCTCATAAACTGGCTATCTGTGTCGCCAAGCGCTGCTTCACCTCCCCTCATGTCCTCACTGCTTGCACTTATCCTAGCATGACTCCACACTCATCACCCTGCAGGCAGCGCTGGACGTCTACGACGGCCTCCTGCCTCCCTACGCTGCCTGTCAACTCTTTGAGTTCTACCAGGAGGATGATGGGTAATGACTTCCTTCGGTCTGTTCTCCACGCATTCTGCTATTTGCATATTCAAGTGCGGGATCTAGGTCAGACGCGCACACACATACACTCACACGCATTTTGAGTTATTGCATTCTTCTTTTTAGTTGAATGAACCATTCAAATATATTTTCCTTTTTAAAATCCGATGGAGGCCGGGCGTCCGTCCAGCGCCGCTTTGGGCAAATTAGCACAGAATGCAAAAAAACCCCATTTACATAACACTTCCCACAAGTGTGTGTCATCTTATTGTGCTCATGCTAATAATCACCCAGATCCTATTCAGTGGAGCTGCATTACCGTAATGACTCCTCGTCCGAGCCTTACCCCAGCCGTGTGCCGGGCTGCGGCGGCCTGAGCCGCTGCCCTTTGACCTCCTTCACCGAGCTGGTGCGCGACGTGATGCCGGCCGACTGGGAGGCCGAGTGCGGCGTCAGGACCAGGTGGTCCAGCAAAGGTAGGGGGAAACGGTTCTACCGTAACTACATTTAAAAATCAGATTGCGTCAATATTTTACTGTTCATATTTACACAAAACAAATGTACATGTTTCTCTTGGGCTCGATTGAATACATTTATTTTCGGTAACAGGATTTGGGTCACTTTGTTTCAAAATGTTTGCAAGTTTAAGAAAGAATAAAAGCTGATTTTGGATTTTCAGTGAAAGTCTCTTGGTTTCACCTTTTGTTAAAACTTAGTTACAAAATACTTTGTTTTGTACTTTACATTTTGCTCTAAGAAAATTCTTCTGGAAACAATTTTTACCCTGATTACAGATTAAAAGTCTCCATCTGCATTGTGTCATTTTTTAATTTCAGTTGGGGGGCCGCACAAAATCAGCCCAAAGGCCACAAATGGCCCCCGGACCGCACTTTGGACACCCCTGCACTATATGATTTAAATAAAGTCATAGTCATAAAGATTCAGATTTCCTCTTGAAATTTTTATTTTAGTGTCGTTTCTCATAAAAGATTTTATTTTTATTTGCTGTAAAATCTTTTTGCACTTTTTATTTAGGAAAACTTGCACACAAATGTTACTTTTTTTCAGTTTATCATGTTAACATGTAGTTTGTAGAGACCTATAAGCTTCATTTGAATTCTGTCCTCTTTTTTAACAGAATAATAATAATAAAAACACCTAAAGATCATAAGTTTGATGATAGAGCTTCAGCTGTTTCACTTCATAATTATGCTTTGTTTTGGTCTATTTCATAAAATTCATATGAAAGCACAAAATCATTTTTGGCTTAATGTGACAAAATTCAAGGAGTATGAATACTTTTTCAAAAATCTGTTTGTTTCTGAAACAGTTAATGTATTTCATAATCTTATTTTATTACATTTTTTTTAACAAAAACGCATAAACGCCTAAAAATGAACTGTTGTTTCCTGCAGGTATCATTACAGCTCTTGCAGTGGCAGTGGGCGTCCTGGGAGTGGCGCTGCTGTGCAGCATAGCGGTGGCTGTCCACCAGCGGACAGCGTCCTACTCCAGGGACCTGTAGAGCAGGAAACCACCAGATGTGCCAAAAATAAGAAAAACTGCCAAGTATTTAACCAACCTGGGACAAGTTCAGGAGTTTGTTTTCTCATCCTAAGAATATTGTGTCTGAATATTAATGTGACTAAAATAATTCACGTTACATTTGAGAAATTTAAACAGAAATAAGATGTAAGGGGAAATCTGTGGAGCAGATCAATAAACTTTATTTGAATCACTGGTAATAACTTGTATCCTTCATAGTGACATTCACTCTTCATTTGCAGCTTGGTTCACATGATTTCACATTCTCTGCTGCTTGGCTCCTCATTTTTTCTCCGGCGCTATGGCAACTGTGGAGCAGAAACACTTAGGTTAGAATCAAACGCTGGAAAAGTTATGAAAGGATGAAGAACAGGTTGATAAAAAGAAACATGTTTCAGGTAGTTTTGCTCAAATACTTCAGCAGATTTCTGTATAATGCATGGTGCTAAATAAATACAGTACAACACTAAATGCTAATGCAGGTCAATGAAGCAAATCAACTGTAAAATCTAAAAATAAATGCATAAAATGTGTCTGACTGGCCACATTTGTAAATAAAAGGAATAACTGGAAAACTTTCACTAGTGTAAAACTACTTAAATCTTTTGTTTAATAACCTAGCGGTATTTACTGTGGTTTGATAAATGATGAGCGGTTTGTATGGCCGACTGTGAGCCAGCATTGGTCTGATATTGAGGATGTGGATTAAATCCACAAACGGTTTACCATAAGCACATTATTCTATCATCTTTGAGCTTGCCGTTGTTTGCTGTATCGCTGGTTGCACCATTCTGCAGGTCACGATTGCATTGGTTTGGTGTGGACTGCTTAAGCTAGCAGCTAAGTATAAAAGGATTAAAAACATGTTTATCACTTTCCAAGTGAAAGTGGTGATCCCTGGTTACTTGTTTTAAGTCATGAAGTTTCCTTTTAAATATATTTACAAAACTGAAGACAAGAATTTATGTGACAAATAACTGTTCCACCATTTTTCGGCCACGCCTGCCTCTGCAGCCGGTCCTTACCTCGGACGTCCAGTTTGCACTCCACCTCATCCTGACCCAGGTCGTTGACCGCCATGCAGCAGTATTTGCCTGCGTCGAAAGTGCTCGGCTTGCGGATGTTGAGCGTCAGAACTCCCTGGTTGTTCTGCATCAGAAACTTGGGATCCCCCCCGATGATCATTCTGTTCTTCATCCATACGATCTTGGGCTGGGAGGTGCAGAATGTCGAGATGCAGTGAACTGGCTCGTGGCATGTCAAGACTTTATTACAACCGCAAAAATCAATGGATTTTACTTGGATCTCATTTGGTTGACCAACACAACGTACAAAAAACTGGGAGATGAAAAGCACATAGAACGTGGTTTTCAAACTTTTTGGACAAAATCAAAATCTGGAAAATGTAGTGTGGATTTATTTTCAGTCGCTTAAGTCAACACTTTGTACAAAAACCTTTTACTGCAAGTACAGATGCAGATCTATTAGGCTTCATGCACCCAAAGTCTGACATGTTTTTCCATCCATCTTTCCAGAATGGATCAAACCCAATTTCTTAGTTTTAGTATACTTCCTAGTGTTTGTTCAATGAGAGTTTCAGTAAATTTGAAAATAGAATTAAATGGAGTTACTGTGAGCAGTTTAGTAACACAAATCAAAGTGGGTTTGTTTTTCCAAGAGCAAATATTTGTGTTTTTTTAATTCAATAATTTTCCTAACTCTGATCAAAGTCCGCACAGCATTCTGGGGGATGTAGGCAGAGGAAAGGCTTTAGCCACTCCACCCTTTTTAGCTAGCTAAGCAAAGTGAGTGGGATCAACTAACTCACTCGCTCTTTGGTTGCCCAGCAACAACATATTGTGTCACTTGCGCAGCAGCAGTTTCAGGTTTTGTCATAACTGCTTAAAAATAAAAAAACAACCGCGTGGAGCAAAAGGAGAAAACGGCTGCAACATCTCGAGAGGAAACGGGATAAAACAGGAAAATCACGACAACAGTTTGGCGATATCTCAAATATTTAAAACAACAAACTATCAACTGAGATATTGAGATATGGTTTTCAGCCACATAAATAAAATAAAATATTTTGAATTTAGTGGCTGTAATGTGACAAAATATAATATTTTTTCAAGCTTATTATAGCTGGCTGGTTTACCTTGGGAAAGCCCCTCACAGAGCAGCTGATAGCGGTGCTGTACCCAGCGACAACAGACCGGTCCACCAGCGGCTGGGTGAACTTGGGCGCACAGGCCATGTCCTTTTCCTTAAAGCCAACCTGTTTGAGCTCCAGACCTGAGGTGAGACAAAACATGGCACAGAGAACCCAGTTTATTTTGTTTCAAAGTCACATTTCAGGAATCTGCAGGTCACACACCGGTGTGAGATGAACACACAGCCTCACCTGTCTTAGACACGACGGCCGTGTTCTTGCTCATCCGCGGCTCCTCGCTCAGACCGCACAGGTTCTCGCTGTAGACCCGGAACATGTACTCATTACCCATGATCAGGTCGGACACCGTGCAGTTTGTACGTCTGTTGTGTTCGTAAACAGTGAACCATTCCTGATGGGGGGGAAATGTAATATGTTAGAAGAATGAATGAAACGTTGATCATTTGGATCATTCGGTCAAATTTGTCTACCTTAGTCTTCATGTCAGCTTTCTGGATGGTGTATCCGGTGACCTCACAGTTGCCGTCGTCTTTTGGGGGCTCCCACTCCAGCGCGGCGTTGAACCCCCACACATCCGTCACCCTCACATTCACTGGAGGCCCCGGCTTCTCTGTTCGGGTTAGTTTAGCGACGTTAAAACCATTTTTTCCCAGTTTCACATCCATGTTTTCTGAATGATGTCGACTTTACCGATGATGCGGATGTTGATGGTGGCTCGGTCCTCCATGTTCTCGATCTTGAGGACCAGATCGTACGTCCCGGAGTGCTCTCTCTCTGCTGAGCGGATGAAGAGGATGCTGTCTACGTTCGTGTTGCGGACGTTCACCATCTTGGGGTCGACCGGCTGGCCGTCCTTCAGCCAAGTTGCAATGGGATGCGGCTTACCCTGTGAGCCAGAGGAAAATTCATTCAAGAAAACTAAAATAACACAAGCTGAGACTTTTTGAGGCCTTCGTAGACAAATTCTCTTAAAAATCGAAAGTTCATCTTTGATTGCAGGAGTGTAATCTCACACAACCCCAAATTCTAGAGAAAATGAAAACAGAGAGAAGGAGCAAATTAAACCATCATCAGGCAGGATCATATCCCCTACTCCAACATCTCTCTGCCCGGTTTTCTAGCAGATAGATTCAAAGAGGCGCAGCAAAAGCAAAGGCGGTAGATTAGCAGTGCTAGCTAACAACTGAAGGTGCCATCCAGGACGTTACTGTGGAATATCATCTGGTAAAATGATACTGCAATACAACGACAGTCTTCAGTCAGAGGCCTCTTCAGATGTGCTGCAAGACGGACTGCTACCAGAGGCCCCTCCTGTTACAACAACATTTAATTTCTCTTTTGGGATTAACTAGATATATTTTTAATTTGAATGTGAAAACCCAGGTTTAACCTGCAAGCAGGGAAAGTGAGCACAGGCCATGCATGTCCTTTTCCTTATAGGCAGCCTGTTTGAGCTCCAGACCAGAGGTGAGACGAAACATGGCACAGAGGAAGCGAATGAAAATATCCATCGCTCATTGTTAAAGAAATACAGGGAAGAGTAGCAACGAGGGGTCACCGAATCTCCATAACAACCATTTATTTTAAGCCTTTTGTGTTCGTCTAAAACATGAGAGCCAATAATGGTTGAGCTGCAGAGTTAAACAGAAAGAAACGCAGGCTGATGTGTTTGGAGCTCGTCCTGAATCTAACCTGGAATGGGATGGTCAGGTTGATCTTTTCTCCAACCTTCCGGATGTATTTTGTTCTCAGCTCACGTGGAAGACGGATCTTTGGGTGTTCTGAGGCAGAAAGAAAAAAAAAACCACCAGTTAAAACACAATACGCTTTGCTAATTTAATTGGTCATTTTGAATCAGTAGGTTTCTAAATATACAGTAACAGTAAAATGTTTATATTCATTTATAATGAGAATGAATGCAGGCGGGTTTGTTTGATGCATTTTAGGATGGAGTGATAACACTGTGGCGCAGTTGGTAGCACTGTTGCCTTGCAGCAAGAAGGTCCTGGGTTCGATTCCCGGCCGGGAATTTCTGCATGGAGTTTGCATGTTCTCCCTGTGCATGCGTGGGTTCTCTCCGGGTACTCCGGCTTCCTCCCACAGTCCAAAAACATGACTGTCAGGTTAATTGGTCTCTCTAAATTCTCCCTAGGTGTGAGTGTGTGTGTGCATGGTTGTTTGTCCTGTATGTCTTTGTGTTGCCCTGCGACAGACTGGCGACCTGTCCAGGGTGTACCCCGCCTCTCGCCTGGAACGTAGCTGGAGATGGGCACCAGCAACCCTCCCGACCCCATTAGGGACAAGGGTGAACAGAAAATGGATGGATGGATGATAACACAACACACATTTATTGAGGGTTTTGAAAGTTCTTCATACAGACTCTACCCACTGAAATTTTGATAAATGTATCTTTGCAAATTTCCCATCAACTACATGCTTTCAGTAGCCATTAAAAGCTTCTGTTGTTGACCCTTTGCACATGACGTCACGCTCTCCAGAGCTCCGCCCACTCCGCCATGACGGAGGTCTGAACAACCCAGGCGGAAAGGAAAAGGAGAGTTCAGTAGCAACTAGTTGCATTTACTTGAGTAACTTTTTTTTTGGTTTACAGTGCTGTACTTTTAGCTTTTACTTGAATAATTTTATTATGAAGTATCTTTACTCTTACATAAAACTTTACTTAGTAAAATTTCTGGATTTTCTGAAATGAAAAACAAACATGTTTTAATCAAAAATTCACCAGACAGACACAAACCTGCAGATTTAGTTAAAGTTTCATCATTTTCTTATTGAAAAGAATTGATTTGGAAAAATGATTTTCTTATTTTGTATTTAGTTAATTATATGAATTATTTTTATTTTGCTCTTTCAAATATTTACACCAAACTTTAAATTTTGGTCCATCTGATGTAATTTTTAAAAATTAAATGATTACTGTTTTGATCAGTTACTCAGTACTTGAATAACCTTTTACCAAATAACATTTTATTCTTACTTAAATGATTTCTTTGGACAAATAAAAATATAATTTTAACCTTTGAGTTTGCTACAAGTCATCTGAATAAATATTAGTGGGGATGTAGGACCAGTATGTATAATCTTGAGCCTTTAGGGTTAAAAGGAAATCCGTATTATTTTAAACTTGACATTCATGAGTGCTTGGCTTTAACGGCTCTGAGTTAAAACCTCTGACATGCTGTAGCAAGTTCTATGAAGTCTCTTTTACTCGCTCTCATCTGAAGCCGTTTCACTCACCAACAATCTCGCGGATGGTAACGGGCTGTGACAGAGTTGCGGGCGGACTGCGGCCGGCTATGTTTACTGCCACCACCCTGAAATTGATCTTCTCTCCCACTGGGAGGCCACGCACCACAAATCCCTGCTTCTCCCACAGGTCCGTGTTTGCGGCTACCCACTCGGTGTCTAACAGCAGCAACAAAAAGCAGCACATAGTAAGTCACAGCGGGAGCAGTGTTAACCTCTCCGAGTCTGCTTCGGCCAGCAGCGTGGGGCTGTCATACCTCCCTCCTTGCAGTACTCGATAACGTAGCCATCCAGGCCACCAGCTCCGATCTTCTCCGGGGCGAGCCACCTCAAGCTGCATGTGCTGTCTGTCACATCGTGGACCGTCAGACGCGTCGGCTCGCTGGTTGGGGCTAAAGGTGACAAAACGAGAGACTCGACAGAATAAGTGCCTGGCACGGCGAAAAGTAGGGTGAGACCCACAGGGAACGACAAGTGGAGGCTGAGGAAGATGAAGTGCAGACAGTTGTTAAACCTACCGATGGGCATGAAGGGTTTAGAGTTCAGACTTGGCTGAGACAAGCCGATGCTGTTGACAGCAAACACCCTCATTTCATACAGGATTCCTTCAATCATCCTCTTGGCCTCGTACGTAGTTGGTTCGTATACGTCAAAGTTGAGCTTCGTCCATCTGGACGAGCCTTTCTTCTTTCTTTCCATGAGGTAACCTGTTGGAGTGAAAACCCAGCTCTTAGCTGTGTCTCTTTTGGGTTCAAGAACTTCAGACTCGCTTCATTACCTTTGATTGGTGCACCGCCGTCAAATTTCGGAGGTTCCCAAACGATGGTGGCACAGTCCTCACCCACTCCGGTGCATTTGACGTTCTCAGGCGGGTCGGGCACATCTGGAACAACACAGGTTAGTTTTCCCCCAACCGAGCCGGATTACGGCTGTTGAACTCTGTAGTTGGTAATTAAGAATAAATGAACAAATTTTCCCTTACCCACGATCTTTATGAACAACACAGCCTTGTCTTCTCCTACTGGATTGGTGACACAGATGGTGTAGTTTCCCTCATCGGTTCTCTCGGCGCCCTCAATGACAAAGCAGCTCAGGTCCTTCCTGGACTCCACCCTCACCCGCCCTTCTGTGGCTACAACCGCCTGAAATACAGGAAGGCATGTAACCTGAGACCATGGAGCGTTTATGACTTCAAGTCACCAGATTTAAAGTCAAAGTCAGCAAAAATCAAAAAGTTTATACATGTAAACATATAGCTCTAAAAAACTAAAACTTTCCTCTTCAATTGGAAGAGAAGCTTGGTTCAGTAAACATTTGAGAGTCACAAATGAACAAGTTTAGGGCCTTGATGTTATCTTTAAAACCAACTTAAATAACAAAAATTATCCTTGTAAAATCATACTTGTGTCAAAAATCTTAAAACAGATGTAAAAAGTACTCATAAATAGACAAAAACAGTATACTGGTAGTAGGGATACACTACATATCACCAACATCGGTATCGGCCCGATAAATAAAACTGGGCCGTTAATAACAACCAATATTTATTTCCATATTCCATCCTAAAATATCGGTAAAATAAAATCTAGTTTCATTCAAAATAATTTTAAAAAAGGCTGTAGAACGTCCATTTTCAAAATGTACAAAATGCCATAAAAAGAAATGTTTGTGGTTTTGTCTAAAATCGCAGATTTAATCCAAAAAAAAAAAAATGGGCCTGATTTTATTTCCTCCAAATGTGTCAAAACAGTAGCGAATTATATAGAATATTGGTTATCGACCAAAACAGCAATATTAATATCGGCACATATTTTAATTGGTAGCCATCTGTGTAATTACACTGAACCGTTCCAATTCACGTTTCAGTATTCAGAGTTACATTCAGAGTTACATTCCACATTCTGTGGAATGTAACTATAAATTATTTGCTGAAAATTTGCTTATTCACAGACTTTTTGGAAAACAAACTGGGAAGCTGAAATACCTAGACACAAAAGCAGCCAATCCAGGAGCGTCATTTATTTTTCTTGTCACTGATTGGCTGTAGCCCCTAAAGTGGAGATGAGGAAGACTTTTGACCTTAGAATCTAGTGCTAAGATGTTTTCCACTGTGTGTATTAATGCATGTGAAGGTAAATTTGGTGTCTGACCTGTTGAAGTAGATAGTTATAAGGGTTTTTAAAGGAAGCCTAAAGTATTTCTGGATTTTATATATTAGCGGGCGGCGTTGGTTGGGTTTCTGTCATTGGTAATTGGGAGTTTGGATGCTTGCTACCAGGCCTTCACCTCCTCTCCTTTGGACCAAACCACCGTGGGAGCCGGTTCTCCCGTGATCTCCACATCCAGCCGAAGCTTGTTGCCCGCCACCACAATGATGGTGTTCTGAGAGACCATGTTTCCTGTGGTGTCCAGGTGGATCTTTGGTGGATCTGTTTATTTAAAAAAATAAAAAAATAAAAAGAGGGACACGGTGAACACAAAGAGGGACATGGAATTAGATTATTTGCTGTTTCAGTGGAGTTAGGAGTCCTACCTTGTCTTGGCACGTAGTCAATCTTAATTTCTGCATTGAGAGAGAAGAAATGAGTTGGAAGGTGTTACATTTGTAATAAATGATATGTACGCCTGATAGCTTAGAAAATATTTCCATCCTCCTCACCCAGAAAGTTGAGTTTGGCGGAGAGCGACAGAGCGTATCCATCAGGAACAAACGTGTAGTCTCCAGCGTCCTCTGGCTTCACATCGTTAATAACCAGCCGGTGAAACCTGACACAACATGGAGTTGGACAAAACAGCAAAAATGTGTTTGCCTTCAACTTTTAACGAAAATCCAATCATTTCGTCCACCTGCTGGTATTCTCACCTTCCTGTGTGAGTCATTTTGATGCGTTCGCTTGGCAACACCTCCACTCCATCTTTGAACCACTTTCCTGTGACCTTGTCATCGGACACTTCACACTTGAACACGGCCTGGTCTGTCGCCCTGACTGTCAGGTCAGCAATGTCCTGCAGCACCTCCAGCTCCTTTTCTGAATACACAAGAGGAAAAACTCATGAGAAAAGAACCAGACGCATGGAGCTGTGGCAGATTCCTGATGGAAACATCTTTACTTCAGATCATGCTCCATTACCTTTTTCAAATTTACCATCTTTGGTCTATTTTAAAATGTTTGTGTGACATAATAGACCAGTAAAAAGCAGGGAATAATTGTGAAGTGGAAGGAAAATTACAAAAATCAGAAAAGTTTAGGTTTGTATTTGTATTCAACCAACTTTATAATCTGATAATCTTAACTAAAAAACATTCAGTGCAACTTGTAGACAGTGTTTATCTACAATTACAGAAAACTGTAAAGAGAAGTGTGCATTTAGACACATTATCTATTAAGACTAAAAGATTACATTTTGGTTTGAACTTATGCACAACTTTTTGTTTTGCTGCATAATATCTTAAAGAGGCAGCATTATGTGTTTTCCAGCCACATATTATTATTTTATAGCAAGTAACTATGTTAACTGAAATGCTGTATATGTAACCCTGTCCGTGTGAGACGACACCTCGCTGTTCCTTAGACTCTGCGTTGTGTTTTCTTTAATGGTGGTTGTCGGAAGGAAACTTGAGGCAGAAATCGGACACACACGGCGGTTGAGATCGTGGTTCAGACCGTTTATTCGGACCAACCGACAGCGCAGCGGCTTCGCCTTCAGAATTCACAGCAAATACTCCGTGTCAATATAAGTCTCATTAATGCAGTTATTATTATCATTCTTTTCTTTTTTTGTTTAACAGATACAGCATATATTAAAAAAAAGAAGAAAAAGACAAAACGATACAAAACTAACTACTTGGACATTAAAAGTAACATTTGGCTACATTGAGGAGCTGGCGGTCAGCTTTGCTTACCTTCAGAATTCACAGCAAATACTGACCGTTGTACTGCCAGCGCACTGTAACAGACGCCAAGTACGGTGTTCTTCAACGGACACACTTCACCGACTTCCACAACTCAAAGAACAAATCTAACATTTTGGTGGCATCTGCTGACATATTTAAGCCACTGCCCTACATATATATCAAATATGACTTAAATAAATGTAACTTTGCAATTTAACACCTCTGTATCTTTTAGAAGCTCCTGCTCTTTCTGAAACTCCGCCTTCAGGAAGCCATCACAACATCGCTGCAACGTTAACCCTTTAGTAACATTTTTACCAGCGAAACGTTAAGCACTGTTAAACACTGAGAGCTTAACAGGTGCACAGTTCCATCAAGTGTTTGCTAATTGCTCCTGGCTAGTCTGAAGGAGCTGAGAGGAGAAGTTGAGGGTAAGCGGTTGCTATGCGAGGCGGCGCTCGGTTCCACCAAGCATTTTAAAAAAGCTGAATGGTGGCCATGGGAGATTTAAGGATTTCTTAAACATGTATGAACGAATCAAGGCAACACTCCAGGGAATAACATTATAACATGATGTAAAACTCTACAGTCAATTTTAATAAAGTTAATTGAAACATGGTTTTAATACAACAAAATGTAATGAAGAAAAGGGGAGTGAATGGTTCTGCAGGCACTGTTATGTACATGCATAAAACATGGAGCCTTTTGTCCAGCAGTTCAGTTCAGCTCTGTCTTCTGCATTTAACATCATGAACTATTTATATCTGAGTACCAAAGGCTGAGCGAGTGATGCTGCTGTACCTTCCACCTCCAGCTCTCCTTTGGTGTGCCCTCCGTTAGTCCAGGCGTGGTACATCCCAGCATCGTCTAGCGTGGCCTCCTGGATGATGAGCGTGTGCTTTTTCCCGTCCTTCTTGAAGCGATACTTTGAGGAATCCTTGTCTTTGGTAATCTCCTGATCCTCGAAGGACCTTTCCATTCATAAACAGCGTTTATGAACGTGAAGACGAAGGAACATCGGAAAGCATTTTCAGTGGATTTACGTGCTGATAAACATTATGCTGATGGCATTTACTGACCACATGACATGAGCGCCCTCTTCAGACACCTCAATCTCAAACTCCACTCTTTCTCCCACCACCACATGATAGTCGTCCATCAGCTTGGTGATGGTGATGGGGGGCTCTAAAAAGCCATTAGGGGAGAGCTGTTACTTCATGGTATTTCTTGGCTGTAATTTCCAGTGGATGATGGCAGCAAGCCGGTAAACATGAGGAGATGACGCACCTTTGACGTACACCTCTGTGGAACACTTGTCCTCGCCAACCACACACTCGTACGCAGCATCGTCAGACAGGTTGGACTTGTTGATGGTGAGTGTTCGGACGTTACCGTTGGCCTCCATGACGTACCTGGCCAGAAGATTGATTGGGAGTTGGTTTGTGGCGTAAAAAGACTTTCGCATCCCTATGTATTCATTTGAGTTTGTTTTTAGGGCAATCTACTTTTCAGCTTAAAAGCATTAAAAAGTAGGGCTGCACTGGTCGCAGTTTTCTGGCAGATCGCTGATTACCAATTTTTCAAAGAAGCCTGACCTGCTGATTCTAATTTTGGCCAATATCAAATTTGTTTGTCTGAAATTCTGCTAAATGTAGAAAGAAAGACACTGAGTTGGTAACAATGGGGTGACTATTGTTAACTGTAGACATGCAGACACGACCAGGTGGGCCGGTCTATCAGCCAAATAGACCGGCCCACCGTCCTCTTCAGAGCAGAAGAGGACGGTAGTGGATTTTTAGACTTTTGCTGAGATAAATCACCAATCTTCAAAAATTAAGAAAATTGGCACTGATAAATTGGTGCACCCCTATTAAAAAGTGCTTTGTAAAAGTATTCACATCCTATACACTTTTCAATTTGTCAAATTTCATTCACAAGCTTCAAGAGATCTGACAGATAAACAAACAGTAGTCCATTATGTTGAAATGGAGGGAAAATGATACATGGTTTATGACATTTGAAAAGTGAGGAGTACATTTTTATTGTAATCTTAAACCCTTAAATAACATCCAGTGAAACTGTTGGCAGGAGAATTGCTATCTATGCTCAGCTAGATCATTGACAGAAAACCATAGGAGACAAAGAAAACGTGACAGAACGTTCACTTCCCAGCAGAACAACAGCCCTATAGTCTCTACCTAAATCTACTTGAGTCTGTGGCAAGAGTTGAACAAAGTTTATTCATCCAATCTGATGGAGGTTTTGCAAACAAGCATGCTGTGAATAAAGCTCAACATCTGTGTTGAAATTTTGGTTAAGGACTGTCATGAATTCTTCTGAATTCTTAGATATTTATATTCATGCTCTTATTTTGAAGACCATTTATGAACCAGTTGTGTTTTCTTCCCTCACATTCTCCTCCCATGACACGTGATTGCACCCAGAATCCATCTCTGTTGAATGTAGTTCTATAGAAACCAGTTTAAAATCTACTAATATTCTGTGTGCTTTCTGACCGAAACCCTACCGCTGTCAGTTAGCTAAAATCAGCAACAGAGTTAGCAAAACTCAACAGCTTTAAAACCAAAACCATGAGTTAAAGGTCTGTTCACTTTCTAAAGTGCAAAAGAACAGGAGTGTAGCAACAAATTAGACTAATTTGAGGGTCATAGACTGTGTTGATATATGGTTTATGACATGCATCATAAACCATGTTTAGGGAGGGTATCAACAAAGTTGAATTTAGCTCATTAGCATTAGCTTCTGCTAAATGCTTTGTTGGTATAGTACATCAGTGTTAGTGTAGCTAATGTTTATGATTAGTGCTTTAGGGTTAGCACAACTAAGTTTTTAGTTAGCAAGAATGGAAACAGATAGACTCCACATGAGCAAATATGGTAGAGAAACAAAACATAAAATAACATTTTGAATGCTTTTGCAGGACTTGCAGTGACGGAGCTCTTTGTGTTGATGAGTTTATGAGTGAGTTTGCTTGGGGGGAATAAGATCTCCTTTCTACTGGGAGGCTCCTTATGACCGGCTAAAAATAAAACCCGGTGACAACAGAATCGTCTCCAAATGCGACGTTGTGCTTCTGCTAATTTTAGCGCTGCCCATTTAAAGCGCTGCCCATTGAGTCCATCTCAGCTTGATTATTTTGACTCCATGATACAAGGAAGGAAATGTGTCGATAAATATATTTATACCAAAACGAACTGGTCAAAGTGGATGTGTGTGTGCTGGGTGAAGCATGTACTTTGCTGAGGGTTTGATCTCCTGGCCATTCTTCAACCATTTGACCTGAACGTTGGGGTCAAGAACTTCACATGACATCACGATTTTCTTGCCCTTTTCCACTGAGTAGCAAGACTCGAGCCTCTTCAGGAAAGCTGGGAATTCAAACAGAAAGAGAAATTACCCACAAGCTGAAAGTACGTCACTGTCTGCCCACTCTGTAACCCCTCGCCTCTTTCCAGCTGGTCTCCACCCCTCTGACTTACCCTCACTAGGCTTCTGCACCTCTTTCATCTTTTTTAGACGTTTCAGCATGCCTCTCAGGTCGGTGATGCCATACTGAAAGGCGATTTTCTCATACTCGCTTGGGTGGGCACTTTTCAGCAACTCCCACACGTCAATCTCTGGTTCCTCTTTTTGTTTCTTCTTCCTGTTAGCAACGGGAAGGGCATTTTAAAGAAAACCTAACTGATAATCCTGCTAACTAAATGCTCATCATGTTTACTTTTTAGTAGCTTTCAGCAGGGCACTGAAATCCAGGTCTCCTTCATCCTCTCCAGCATCTCTGTATGTAGAAACACAAGGTGTTTAAAACTGACTTCACACATTTAATCTACAATAAAAATGAACTGAAAGTCCTGCTCACACACACTAAAAATGTTATAAATAGGATGTAAGTTCATGTATTCCCACACAGAGACAGAAGAGAAATCCCTGAAGCACTCACGCTCTTTTGAATGCAGACAAAATATCTGCTTGGTTCTCCTGATGTGCAGCTGTAACAAGAGAAGTTGCCGACAACGCAGTTTATTGCTTTGAGGGATCAAAACGGTAAAGCATGCAGAATCCGCAGCAGTGCGCCACGGCCCAGGGTCTGTTTTCACTCACCCTCCACTGAGATCTCAAAGGTGGAGCTGTCACACGTGTCTTTAGCCGTCACCTCACACCTGTAGCCTCCAGCATCTCCAGCCACCACTTTGATGATCTTCATTTCATACGTGTAGATCTAAGGAAGGAAGTAAAAAGGAAGCAAAAGTATTTATGTCTCCTAAATCCCTTTACATTTTGTCACATTAGACCTACAAGCTTCAGTGTATTTTACTAGGATTCTACCTGGTGGGCATTTATCATATCGTTTCACTTATCATAAAAAACTTCTCATCGTGATAAGAATTTGGATTTATTATTATCATGATAACTTTCAATTAATGATGTTAAATAAAACAAAATGAACAGCATGATCGGAAATTTTACTTTTGCTATTTTCTCCACTGTTACACGAGAGCATCAGTAAATATCAGTAAATTAAAAAATACAATTAAATTCAGTTATTGTGTACAGTTTAGTATATATTTGTATATAATTGTACACACAGGAGCGGCTTCAGAAAAGTTTTTATTCATATGAACCAGCACTAATCCGCCTCTGAGCGTCGTTTTAAACATGCCAAACCCATAGGGGGCAGTGTAGCGCAAAGCTAAAACTTATGTCAGCCAATCACAATCCTTCAAAGCAACCACAACTTCCTGTTAGAGATTAATAAAAATGTTGCCAGGAGTTTCATTTCTGTGGAAAGATATACAAGTTGGACTAGTTTTAAAAACTGCATTAGGATATAAAGTTAATAAAACAAAACAATGTCGATTGGGAATCATGTCAAAGTAAGTACCTGGCTATACTGGAATTTTATTCATGAGCCTAAATCTACGTTTTCTGATGTAAACATGCAAACAAAATTTTTAAAATCTCCACTTTGATTTACTTTTTTAAATAATAATTTTTAGTGATGCAAGACTGATTTTTCATGTGGATGAAAGGCAAAATGCATACAAATGTATTAATTTCCCCAAATATTCGACTACGTGCAGACTAGGCCTCATCATTGATAGCAGATGTTCACCAGTTTCAGGAGTTTTACTAATAATGAGTAAAAATGAAGAATGTTTCTTCCACTTCATGTTTAATCCCAACAAACTGAAGTTTGTGGTTGTGATGTGATGAAATTTCAGAAACATTCAATACTTTTGCAAGGAGTTATAGTTTGAAAGATGATATTGGAACACGCATGCACACGCCCACACACACACCTTGGTGTTTCTGTCATAGGTCTCTTTAAACTGCAGGTGTTTCCCCGCCTTGCTGCCGAGGTCCAGCCACTTCCCCTTCAGCCATTTCATGGTGGGTTTCCTCGTCAGGGTGCTGGAGTCCACCTTGGCTACGAAGGTCACATCCGACCCTGTCCAGTCAGAAAAAACAAACAAAAAAACCCGCAACAATCGACTCTGATATTTTACACATCACGGATTGGAAATCACCCGTTTGAATGAGCACACTGCAAAAACACAAAATATTACCAAGTAATTTTGGTCTAGTTTCTAGTGCAAATACCTTAGCACATTGGAAATAAGAGAAAACTAATTTACAAGAAGCTTTTCAGTGAAATATGGGAGCTTGTTTTAAGTAAATAATTCCTTAATATTAATAGAGTTCTAGAAAAAGTTCTAGTTATAAAAGGAACTACAGGCCTGTAGTTTTCATAAAGTGCTTTTCATGAAAACTAAGGAATCACTTACTTAAAACAAGCTCCTATTTCTTACTGAAACGTTGCTTGTAAGTTAGTTTTCTCGTATTTCCAGTGTACTGAGATATCTGTACTAGGAACTAGATATATTTTAGAGTATTTAGGTTTTTGCAGTGCAAGAAACAAATGAACCTGACCTGCTACAGCGACCACGTTCTCTGCCGGCTTCTCCACAAAAAGTCCAGAGAGTGAAGTCGATTGATTCTCTGAAACAAAACCATAAGAACTTAATAAATTCACATTTTAGATGCCAATTAAAAATCTCTTCTTTTTTTTTAGCGCAACAGGAGTGCAGCAAAAAGACATACACAAGCTGAGGGCACCAACACATATTATAAAACACATCGCTTATCTCCATGTTCAACATTCCCAAGATGGCTTCCAAGGGCTACAATAACAATCCCTAATCCACAGGACTTCTGCTAATGATGGCAGACATTAAACTTGCATTACAGGCAAGTGACACTTGCATGCTTTTATCACACAGATCCTATCTTTCTAAAAATGTATCACGTGGTTCTTCTGTGTTTTTTGGACGCTCGTTTTAATCAACAGTTTCTCAGATTTCTTGTGAGTAAAGCAGCAACACTCCCTCGCAGCAGAGAGCCAGTAACGTTTCCAGGCAAGCAGAAGTTCCAGCGACATATAAACGCTACGGCGAAGTGAGAATTACAGGGCTCACGACGTCATAATGAAGACAGACTGTACTAAGTATAAGACCTCTACCAACATGCAGCAGCTGGTGACCTTTACACTTCCACACTTTGGGTGCCGGTTCTGGATTTAGAGTTCAGGTTTGTAACGATTACACGCATGGAATCGGGTTTTTCTAAACAAATAATGAGAAGACATGAACCTGACATAACAAACCTGTTCATAATAATGTAAACAAATAAGATTTATATTCGTGTTGACAACTGGTTGGTGCAAAATTGAGTGTGTATGCCTGTTTGTTTGTTCTGTGTGTCTTTTTGTGGCCATCTGGAAATACCTTTTGAATAAATTTATTTGGCTATAATTATATAATGCATTATCATCACAAATGATGCAATTAAATTGATATTGCTCACCATCCACACAGTGAAACACGGTGGTGGTGGCGTAAGGCTGTGGAGTTGCTTGTCTTTGACCCTAGACATACAGCCAGAGCTGCAGTAGGATGGTTCAGATCAAAACATACCTGATCAACGGCTCAGTTAAAGTCCAGGCATAAACAAAATGTTTCAATAATACAATTAAAATCCTAATTTATTATAAATCTTTCTGCCACATTTGTCCCCTCTATTAAATTGTTACAATCTGCACTGCTGCAGTAACACAACAGAGAAAGCACAACATTTAACGAACACGTAGCATTCAATCATCTCAGTCATGCAGACCAGCAGTGTCACTGTGATGTCACGCGTCTCGCTCTTACCCTGGCCCGCAGCGTTTTTCTCAGCTGGGAAAAACAAACATCACTTTTTAACATATGGAAGTATAACAATGTGGAGTTATACTGTACCATAGGTCAACAGGAAATGAACACAGCCAGTAAAACAGCTTAATTTCAGACTGAGGAGTCTGAAAGACGCTCTACGGTCTGGGATCAAGCAGCTTTAGAGAGAGATGAAATTATTACAATATTTACACCTCACACAGTCGCATTAAAACATTATTGTGGAATCATGACTTTCCTTTACTGACGCAAAGTAATCAAATGATTACTTTTGGTTTAATTGTCAAACATCAAAACAATTATTAGAAATTACTTTGATTGCTTTCTTTGGACTGATACCAAAACGTTGTCCGGTATAAAGTTGATATTCCTACAATATGCGTGTGTATTAGTTTAGGTTTCATATAAATCTGCCTGAGTCATCTAGAATGGCTAATTTCCATTGAACGCCATCGCAGATATACATTTTTTAGCTTCGGTTTGGTAGTGATTAAGTGGGCCAGATCACATGGCTGCGGCCCAAGTGGAGATAATCCCCCTTTAACTTTATACCCCTGTTTATATGGCTGGAAACAGCCTTGGTATGATCAGCTTTTCACTCATGGAAATTCTTCTTGTAATAAATATGGCAAAGGCAAACTCGGTGTAGTTCAATACCCGCTTTGGAGTCCCAACAGGTGATGAAACGCATCATAAATATCAAAAATAGAAGCTAAAATGGACGGATGGCAACCCAGAGTGAAGGAAACGTGTCAAGGAGCAGAGGATTCCTGGCAGCTTGGTCTGGGGTCGAGTTTGTAAGGTTTCTGGGGCCGATAGGTACGGTGAACTTTAAGGGCCACTGGAAAAAACACAAAGCACAGAATTTACTTTTTTTTTTTTGCCAACCTCCCTATTTTTTCCAATTTTTGTAACAAGATGAAAGCAAACTCTCACTATATCTTTATTTTAATTTGAAATATCTTGTTTCCATCTGCAGAGGCAGTCTTAGTTTGTTTGTCTGCCTGTCATTTAAAAGCCCATGTAAATTAATTGTGATGTAATCATTGGTGTGATTATTTTTAGAGGACATGGTTTCAGCTTAATGCGATATGATGGAAAATATTGGATATTTTCCTGGTAAAAAGTAATTCGATTGTTGATTGTTGATGTTTGTCAGTGAAGGAAGAAGGTTCAAAGATTCAAAAAGTTATGCATTTTCAGCATCAGAGTTATAAAAATTAATTCTCGGGGATCAAATGTAAAAAATAATCCCACTAAACGCAAATATGATTCTAGAGACAGTTTATAATATTGATCATCTTAATTTTAAAAGACTAAAAATGTTTCACAGTGACTTCTCTTTCGTACGCATGGCCTGACTTTTCTCTACCCTAAATGTTTACAATAAAACATAGAAATAAACATTATCTTACATTTTTTGCCTTCTTTTCTAGACACTTGTCTTTTCTTTTGCTGCCTAAATACAATGCTTTATTGAATTAAAAATACTTTTTACATGTGAACTTTAATTTGAAAAACTCACAGTTTATCTCTGTCTTTCAGTCAGCAGCCTATGCACACAATTTGGAGGTGTGTGTGCTTCTCTCTGTTCCACTGGGCAGAGCATTGCTATGCTAATAATGCATAGCAATATTAGCACTTTATTAGCACAGAGAACATGGATAGTTAGTCTCACCTACGTGTTAAGATTCCTTTTGTTAATAGCGCTGTACGAACGGGAGCATTGCATCCCAGAAAATCTCTCTCAGAACTTGTAAAGTCTGGCGTGAACGGGTCCTAAAGCCCTGATGCTTTTAAAACATCTCCACATCTAATCTCCTCCTGGTTAATTAATAAAAAACATGCTCTTCTCATGTGAATCTAGCAGGCAAGCTGATATGACCGACAGCTCCTGGGTTTCTCTTGTAAAACCTGAGCTAACCACCAACAACATACTTTATTGGTAATTTCATTTATGAATCTGCTTCAAAGGCCGTGCTATTAAGTTTAACTAGATTATCTGAAGGCATCTGAGATCATAAAACATGCTTCTCAAATCCTCATCTTGTGATTAAATTTGACCTTCATTGCATTATTTTGCACAAAATCATTCTTAGATGATGAGATTTCAGTCTGCTCAGTTCTGCTTATGTTGAGCTGTTTTAGGGCGTCCTGTCACTTTAAATCCAAGTAAGCTGCTGGCCACGCCCCCCAACTCAACGTTTACACCCACATGTAAAAATGGCTGCAATTAGATGCACAGATGCACAATTATACAACAGTAACATATTTGAAAAGCAGAAGTGGAGCCAACTGCACAACCAACAGGAATGCAGCAGGTGGTTTCTGGATGGTAAGTTAACAATTATTATTTAATTTCCCTTTGGATCAATAAAGTGTTTTTGAACAAAACACTTGTCTTTTCTAGCAGCCATTGTAAAGTGCACAAAACTGTAAAACCAAACATGCTGGAGCTCAGCTTGGGTTGCTAGGTAACAGCGCAGTGCCTTCAGATTTATAATGTTACGTCCCAAAGGCTTTTGAAATGTTTCATTTTCCAGGCACCAAAAAACCTTAACTTATTGCCAAAGAACAGCTTTTTTTTAAGCAGTTGGGTTGTTTTTAGAAGAAGTGGAGACCCAAATTGAAGTATAAATATGCGCAAAAAGTGAATTATGCATAATAGGTCCCCTTTAAAGATTTCTTCAATGACTTCACTGCTTGACCTCATAAGTGCGGCTCGGTTTTCGCCCAAGTGCCGAGTATAAACGTGTCCTGAAATCAGATGATGCTGGTATGCTAGCAGTAACAGCTGCTTGTGTTGTACTTCAACACAGCTGTGCTGCTGCTCTCATTGTCGGGACCGCCTGCAGGACCGGAGCAGCACAGAGAGCAGCGTCATAAGTCACAGATGGGAGGAGCAGGCCTCTGCTCAGGGAGCAACATCATGAAAAGGTCAGAGGGCATACGAAGCGTCATGACGACGGGAAGCAGAAAAGAGCGCCCACAGTTGAATGGACTAAATGCTAATTTCTCACATAGATACAAAACTATGTGTTCCATAGTATTGCAATATTGTTGCAAAGGAACTATTCCTGAATAGTTCCTTTTTTTGTTTCTTGAACATCTTGGGATTCCTGGGAATATCCAGAACAAGAGAAAGCTGCTGCCTTCGATTCATCGCATTAACTACAATGTGATGAAGTTTAGAACTACAAAGGTAGTTCTGGTAGTTTATACCAATAAACAATGTTTCACCTGATTGATTTTTATCCAGTGCACTATATTTGATAATAGTATGATTTAATTGATATTTCTTTAGGATCAATAAAGCATTTTTTTTATTTGAATGACTGTACTGTAAAAACACAAAATCTTACCAAGTATTTGGGGTCTAATTTATAGTGCAAATATGTTGTACACTTGAAATAAGACAAAACTAACTTACAAGTAGCTCTGTAGCGAAATATAGAGGCTTGTTTTAAGTAAATAATTATTTAATATTGATAAAGAAGTACTTATTCCATTAGCAGATTATTTCACTTATAACAAGACATTTTTCCCATGTTACAACTTAATTTATCTGTCAATGGAACCAGTACTTAAAACAAGTGCATATATATTGCTGAAAAGTTTCTTTTAAGTTAGTTTGTCTTATTCCAAGACATACTAATACTAAGATATTTGCAGTAGAAACTAGACCAGAAATACTTGGTAAGATTTTGTGTTTTTGCAGTGTGACTGCTGAGAGAAAACTTCCTCCATGATCGCAGGTGATCAGGAGGAGCGTAGAGAAGCTCCTTCATTATTCCTTACAGTCAGGCAGCTGCGTCTCTGATTGCAAAAAAAACTTCAAAACAAAAAACTTCAGCTTTGCCTTTTCTGCATATATCAAAAACAAAACTAAAACGTTAGAATAATGAAAGGAAGAAAACGGGTTTTAGATCAGTCCACGTTAAAGCAGTCAAAAATAATATCCAATAATCGTAAAAATTAATAGGAATGAAATGGATCAAATACTAAAACTACAAGTTATGTTATCAGCACTCAGGTGAACATTTCCTTTATTTCTTACCATCATCGTCTGCTTCTGAACCTGGTGCAGACAAGGAAGCAAAACCACTGAAAAAGCTGCTTTGAAGCAAAAGCTTGTGCACAGAAACGATGAAACGCTTGCAAATAAAGCAGAAATCTAATGCAGTCACATAAAAAAAAAATCATCTGAAGCCAAATCAAAATGTACAGACAAGCTTACAAGTTCTGTCTTCAGTATTTCTGCATGCATATAACACCCAGAATAAATAACAAGGATCCTCAAAATCTTACATATACGAGGAAAAAAATCCTCAGATAGCAGCAACTCTGAAGCTTAAGAGCGTTTTTTAAAATCCCACATGCAACATATAATTTACAGAAAACAAACAGAGAGAAGAGCAACGCACCGGCCACCGAGGCTGAAATGAATTATGCATTACAGCAGCAGAGCGCTTAGTGACCACCACCATGTTAATTTCATTTTTTATGTTCATTAAAGTCGTTTTATATATTTATCAATAATTTATGAGGGTCATCGGGGAAAAAATTAATCACAGCTCATGCAGCTGCTTCCATTGTGGAGCAGACCGGCATATGTATGCATTTTTTATGCATGCATGAAACAGATTATGTATGTGTATATAATACATTAGGACATTGTATGTCAAGTCAGGAGTCCATGTGAATTCACTGCCAGGATTTCATCTTACCTCCATCTGCTGGCGGCGCATCTAGAGGAAATGAAGGGAAATTAGTGTAAATTATGCGTGGAAACAACATTCAGTTATATTGTATCTATATGGTTTTGCTAATGCAAATACATTTTTAACTATAATAATATCTCCAGAAATAATTACATTTGGGAATATTGCTGAGGAATAAGAGAAAAGGTTTAAATTTGACCCAAATCATTCGATCAACAAACACTTGCAGACATTTTCTCACACTCTCCATGCCTGCAGTGAAATGTAGTCCAAAGGTCAATGTGGGAAACGCAGCGCATGGATGCAGAAAATGCATCCATTTGCACTCAGTCAGTATAGATCATAATCCACATGAATGGATTATCTTCTCCGCCTCATTCAGAAAAAAGAAACCAGTCCATAAATAAACGTTCAAATTCACAAAAACTCTGAGGAATCACACTGAAACATGGATGTTAAATTAAATATCTTCAACCATCATTACAAAACAAAAGAGGATAGATTGATACAGTCACTTGCAAAAGTATTCACACCGTTTTAAACTTTTAACCATTTTGTCAGATTCTAACTTCACTGGGATTCTTTTGGGATAGAACATGAAGTAGAAAAACTTTTTAAAAAATTATAAATTCCAGATTTTGAATCAGTAACTGAAAAAATGTGCATAAGGATCTGTTGGTGTTTCTACAAGTTGTTCATGTAAATCACAGGTGTCAAACTCATGGCCTGGGGGCCAAATCTGGCCCGCCGTAGCTTTGTATGTGGCCCTCTAGACTCCAAGTTACATCAATAAGTCTTTCCAGTTTTTCACAATCTGCAAAATTCACACAAAATCAACAAATCTCTACAATTTTTTTCTGATTTTACTTTACAGTCAAATACGAAAATAATTTTCCCCCAACTGTAACTCTGCAACTCTTTATCTTCTGCAGGACTAGACCTATCATAATAAACAATAAATCAATCGCATGATAAATTAAAACAATCTCAATAATTTCCATTAGCATTATTTCTCGTTTATCTCTATTTTCTCTCTTTCTACCAAAAACTGGATTATAAAAGTTTTCAGTTCGGTGTTTTGGTCTCAACTAGCTCTTATTTTGAAGGACAATTTTGTTTACAGATTTCAAAATTAATTTTATTTGTTGTTTTGTTTATTTATTTTGGATATTAAAAATGTCTTCCAGTTCCAGTGTTAAACGTTCATAAATTTAAAGTTTACTGATCTTTCAGAATATTCTCTTGCATTATTATTTTTGCCATTACCGTTATATCACTTAAAAATGGTCTCAAAACAACAATATTATTGTTTATTGCAATAACTTCTAATTTATCGTCCAGCAAAATTTGTTATCGTGACAGTTATATACAGGAGAGGTCTGCATATGTTTTCCTGTTTATCTATCAGAAAATCTCAAGAAAATACATTAAAGTTTGTAGTTTTTATGAGTGAAAAATGTGAGAAAAGTTTAACAGGTTGAAATATTTTGCAAAGCTGCTGATAAAACTGCATCATCTTCCTACAACCTGGTAGAAAATTGGTTTCTGAATGATTAAACCACTCAACAAAGAGGTTTTATTAAAATATAATCACTCCACCTGATCCCACTCAGGTCCACACACATAAAAAAACCACCTCAAATCACAGAAAATAAAATTACAGAAAGCCTCTCACCTTCATCAGCTGCCGATGCATGTTTGTTTTACGCAGCATAACAAGTTATATCACCATAGAAACAAAACGTTAGAGAGCCTAACAGCAGAGGAAATTCAAACCACATTCAATTTACAAATGATGTAATGTACAAAAAAAGCAGCTTTTCACCCAGAATGCCAGAAGGTATTAATATCCCCGTTCTACAGCATACAGTAGAAACACAGCGCTATTTATAATTTAAATAGAGATGCTCTCCTGACAGAACGTCCATGAATAAATAAAAAACATTGTGAAAGCTGATTAAAAAGTGTTTGAAGTCAGCATGAAACCAGCACTCGACATGATTTGTGAGTAAAACTCTAAAAGAAATATGTATGAGCCATAAATGTGTCACAATGTGATAATAGGAGGCACAACATAAATAATGGGACAAAAGCAGAAATGCTGACTTACCCTCCGCCGGTTTAGCTGTGAAACAGACAAAGAAAACTGTTACTTACACACATCATTTACATTTTACACACACATTTATCAGAACCTCTGGTAAAGATGCGAAAATAATTGTTCAATAAGTTTCATTTTTGTAGAAAATTTTAAAAAATCATGTTTGCGATGATCTCTCTAGAGTCGGACGTCCTCTTTTCCTCTTCTCTTCAACCTTACATTTCAAGATTAAGGAAAAAAGTTGATTTGGTGGATGGTTATGTATTTCTACTTTGATTTGGCCCTTTATTTTAGATTATTACCACACTGTAAGACCCAGTGATGACCCCCTCTTACAAGGATTCTCTGTTTCACACCAGATCAAAGTGCATAGTTCCAGTTAAAGTCCCAGGTGAGTTTAGAAAACTCCTATTTGTGATGGTGGGACAGAGAAAACTTGTTGGTAGCTTCTAACGGTTGCTTGGCGACACCAAGACGTCCCTCTGTGCTGCTGTTCTCTATACAGATTTTTCCCATTTTTCTCCCACTGCATGGGGCCAAAATGTGTATCCTCATCCTGCCTGGAGGCCAGAGGCTAGAAGAAGTACAAGTCTTTGTCACGACATGTTTATATACAGCGGAAACTAACTTAAAATATAAAGAAAGAGTTTCTGGGATGCTATATTTTCTTAGCGACTTTCTTTTTGTATTTTTCAAAAATGTCAGTGTTAGATCATGTTCCCGCTGTAAAGTAATAATTTATTTTAAAGCTTTTAGGGGATACTGTATATAAAGTTACATGAAGATGGTAACCTGTATAGATATTGATAGATGTTAAACCTTTGAAGTATCTTTTAATTACATCTTGTTGACAATATTTATATAGACGTTTGTTTGCCTGGGACTGGAATTGATAGCTTTAGATAAAGCGGATACTTCAGGAATGTTTTAGCTCTAAAGCGATAACATGAATTTAACAGGAACAGGAAGGTTCCCCTTTGAAATTTCATGTGTCTCACCTGGACCAGATCTTTGAAACGAATATCCTGATGTAGTGACATAATTAAAAGGTTAAGCTACAGCCATAAAGGAGGGAGGGGATGTGCCTTTTTAATGAGGGTGTCTTTGTTGAGACCTAATTTGGGTAAAAGAAAATTCTCAACTGAAATAGAGGCGTATGATATACCCCAGGCTCCCCAAGTGTCTCTGTGGGGGTCACTTCAGTGGATCTTAAAGGCCAGGAACGGTGTCTTATGACCTCCCTGCAGCCAGGCCACGTTCTCTCAAGCTGCACGCACTTTCCTTGAATAGTAAGCCAAGTTAACCATAAGAGTTTCACCTCTCGCTTGAGAGATGAGAGGCTTGAAATTCAGCGGCCGAAATGAAAAATCGAACCATTGCCCCTTACGCGGACCCCTAGGAGACACGAGAGATTTTTTTTCTTTTGCGTTACCTTGCAATCAATAGGTTTCTCTCGCAATAATGTACTGATCAGTTCATTTGGCTTAACTGAGCACTGCGTGTCTTTCTGCTGCAATATTTTGTAAGATTTTTCCATGTATGTTAATATCTCATTCGTGATGTTTTGTATCTTTTTCTTTAGGATAGAAATGCCCCACAAGATACAAAAGCTAAACAGGTCAAACATGGGCTTAAATGGAAAAATTCCCTAAGGAAAGAAATAAAAAATTACATACAAACTACTCTGACTATTTTTGAGTTATTTTCACGAGGTAATAAAGTCGTCTGGCAGTTAGTTCTGATTCTGTCTTTTTCTTGTTAGTCTGAATGGTTAATAAAGGGCCGTTTTCATGTGCAGTCTCATCTCAAGCTTATTATTATTCTCAAGATTTATTACATACAGTAATAAATCGATTTTCAATGTTTTCATGAGCCTCTTTAAAGGTATGTGCAATTTTAAAATGATACTTATCACCGTGACTGCATACAAAATACACCAGTGTGAATTTGCTACTTTATTGTGAGGAAACACAAAAGATTTTTTTTTTTACCATTGACCCTTTGCAGCACTTAATCATTCGAGGCGCCATGATGGACGTCGGAAGTGAGGGACGGGGGTATTGAACAGAGAGATTGAAATTGTTTTCCTCAGTTGTCTTTGCCAGTTTATTTATCACTTCGACTTGTTCGAGTCGAGTTAATTTGAATGTGAACGTAACACACCTGGTTGGGGCTCATAAACGGCGGGATTTACAACAGTTGGAAACAGCTAGCTTAGAAACCGGCCCATCCCTCCTACCTCCTGACGTGTTCATCAAATTACTGACTGTCTGAATTCACACCACATGATTTACGTCACTACGTCATAAACAGCGATTCCCTTTACACCGGAACAACATTGAAACGTACAAAAGACGAGATGCTAACCAGTTTTTTTCCATAAATGCTAGGCTACATGACGGTGCGGCATTGTCTCCATGGTTACCAACGGTTAAACTTACCTTCTCCATAACGCAATATTTGATATCTTTCTAATTATACTTATTTATAAAGTATATGAACGCCAATCTTCTTACCTTGTAAAAAGTGTTCGCTGCGAATACTCCGAGGGCTGACAGTCACTATGATTAACAGCTGCTACATCCATCGCCGCCGCATCTTTCCTCATTAAACGTTGTGCAATAAAATGACAAGTTTGGTTCATATCCTTGTCTGTTTGTGCAGCCGACCGCGCAGCATCGTATAGCCATTTCTAAAGTTAAATAAACTAAATAGAAGTCATATTAGACTACCTGCTGTATGTGTTTTGACAGCCTTTAAAGGTGGTTTTGATGTCTGTCATGGCGGAGTGGGCGGAGTTGTGAAGAGCGTGACGTGCAAAGCGTCAAGAGACATGAAAACGTAAGACGCCTCATTGAGCGCTGAGTCCTATCTTGTATGTAGCAGCAGAGCGATCGGAGGAGCTCCCTACGTGACACACTATCCTCTATTAAAATTTTAAGTCATATTCAATATTTTACAAATTTAATATTAAATAATATGTTTTCTTCAATAGCTTCCTAATCCTGAGCCCCATTAACTCAGAATCAGTGTGAAATTGTTCTACTAGACCGTATAGATGAGGCACACTCATCTATATTTTCCCCTCCTAGCATTATTCCTCCTAGCATTATGCTAACGGAAGTTAGCATGGTTATTTCCCCTTTTAAATGAGAACCGTTACTCCTCCTAGCATTATTCCTCCTAGCATTATGCTAACGGATGTTAGCATGGTTATTTCCCCTTTTAAATGAGAACCGTTACTCCTAGCATTATTCCTCCTAGCATTATGCTAACGGATGTTAGCATGGTTACTTCCCCTTTTAAATGAGAACCGTTACTCCTCTTAGCATTTTGCTAACAGCAGTTATCGTGGTTTGCTTGCGGCTTATTTCCCCTTTTAAATGAGAACATCAACCGACACATTCAAAAACAAAATGCTACTCGACTCGGAGTGCTGTACAAACTTCTGAGAGGCTGTTAGAGAACACAACACCTGCGTGGAGGTAAATCTGCATCAGCAGCTGCTGGTGTAATCCGCCGGGAGAGGCGAGAGTCTTGATCATCTTCAACAAGTTTGGGATGAAGCCGGGTAATCAACTTCTGCACAGCTGTTTCTCACAGTTTAAATGTTTCCCTCAGACATCCCCAGAGGTACCATGTGCAGGACTGTGCAAGACTCATAATTAGTCTAATTTTTAATGCTATGTAGGTCAAGTCTGCAAAATACACAAATATTGGGGAGAGGGCTGCATATTTTGTTCTTTTATAGAAAGAACGTTTCTGCTTTTGTTAAAGTTTTTTAACACTTTGTGATGCCACAGTCAAGCTTCTGTGTACTCCATTGAGACGTGCCACTTTTACTCTGATCCCCCTAAATAAAATCAGCAGCCTTCAGAAACCCCTTGTGTGTAATCTGCATAAATACAGATCTTGTTTAGGGCATTAGAGGTTTATGAGCATCATAAATATCACATTTTGGAGGGCTGACACTTTTCTGATTGAATTTTCCTTTTCCAGTTTCCTTTTCTTCTACAAAAACGTTTGGGGATGTAATGTGACACACGGTAAGAAAGTTCAAGACGCTTTACGTTAAGGTTTATGTTTTCTTTTCTGTGCGAAAGAATCAGATCAGCTCTTCACCTCGCCGTTTGTTTACATTTCTATATTTGACTCTGACAATCTGATTTACAGCGTCGTTAACGACACGGACATAAAGACACGCTGGGTTTACGGCTGCATCTCATCCACAGATATCATAACACATTTTTTTCTCATTTACTAACCCATGCCAAATCCACTTCTGCTGAGGTTACATTATGACAATGGCAGAATTTAACAGGAATTCATTTATCAAATTCATACCAGCCATTATCAACACTGTTAGATTATTTTTGTTTTCTGCAGGATCCCAGTTATGTGAACATTTTAAATGAAAACTCTCACATCTAGACTGAAATATGTACAATTTATATATTCAGTTTTTCATCTTTTTTTAAAAGTTTGCCTTAAAATTACACAATAAATAATGCACTTTTCAGCCAACTTTTGTTTTTAAAAGCAGTTCATCACAGACCTGCCACTCAGGGTAGGAGTTTCCTTTTCAGTTTCGGTTTATTGTGCGTCGTTTCCTCATTGATTTCGCAGTGACAGATAGTGTTCGTAAGAGTTTTTTAAAGACACCATTATTCATTGACAAAGAGAGAATTAATCATGTCATCTTTTCAAGTCAAGGTTCTTGTATCCAGACAAAGATAAACTGCGCTGAGGGACTGGAAAAACTTCACGGAGCAGTTATGGTTCAATTTACTCTCATAGTGTTTCATCAGCACGCAGTGATGAAGGGAATTATGATCATGAATCACAGCATCGCCTCCAACCATTGACTAGAAAACTGTCTTGTGTTTGATGGACTGTCTTGGAGTCGAGCCAAATTCAGAACGGCGCATCAGGCCTGCTGACCGAGGAGGAACTTTCTGGTTAAAATTGGCAGATTACGCCATGATTTATCTCCACCGGTACAGCAAAGTGGAAAGGCAAAACCCGATACGCCGGGGTGGGGTGAAACTTGATGAACGTAATGGGGGGAAAAAGTGTGAAAGGTCACCGCTTATTCCAGAGTATTTTTAGCAATTAGTTGAGAGGCGGGATCAGGCTGCTATTGACTGAAGCAGCTCAGATTTTGTTTCAACTTATCTTGTAGATAAGAAATAGTAAACCAAAAGTGTGAGAAATGAAATGTTCACAGCTCTGAATCAAATTGTAATTTAACTAAGCTGACTGGAAAATTAACTCCTGCACTTTGATTGCCTCCTAAGATGTAAATTAGTTAGGCATTGAAGTTGCAAGACAGTGAGTTTTTAAATTCTCTTAATAGTGATCTACTTTTAGCAACTGCAGCCTATCGGGTGTGGAGTCTTAGGAAGCGAGCTGCATGAGGAGGATTGTATCGTCAATATTTTTTACCTTCATATCTGACTTACGTAACTGGACACTTTTGGCAAACAAGCTTTACAGTGAGAAGGTCGTAGGTTATCTGAACACCTAACTTAAGGGTCCCATGAAGTTATTTATTTAATAGCCAAAAGTGGGATCTGCTCATAGCCAGCTGAATGTTCAGGAAACTGGAGTTAATAATTCTTAAGGGAACTCAAACAAGCTAAGTCTTTACAAAACCCAAGCTACCTTTGTCTTCAAGAAATACAAGATATGCAAGTCTTTAGAATACGTTACCTAGCAGAGTGTTTAGAAAACCTAAGTTTGATAACTCGTAACAGAACTCAAACTAGCTAAGTCTGTAGAAATCTTGAGTTAATTCAAATGAGCTAAGTGCTTTAGGTAGCTCAAGGTCCGTATATACGGTGCAAGAACTGGAAAAAATATTGTTCCGTCCAAGATTTTACAAACTATGCAAAATAAAGCTTGAAATTTCTTTTTTAGTTTTTTACTGAGTGGTCAGGAATAACACTTTCCTTTTTTGTTAGGACGTTTCATATTTCACAAGAACTCAAGTGCGGACCTGTTAGGAAGTCCTTCCCAATGTGGCATTATGTTACAACGGTATGTCATCACCAGGGAAGAGAATACATTCCTGAGACAAAAGCAGAACTTTGAAAATTGCTGCGTTTCCGCATTAAATTACATTTTAGTTCTCTACCAGTCCAGCCTGACGCCAGGTGTTCTGCCCACAGTTTGTGTTTTCTCAGTGCTGTGAGAATGAATGTATCAGTTCTCTCAGAGTATGTACAGACCTTTTGTCTTTAGGAACTGAAGCCAATAAAGTGTTTGGGAAACTTAAACTTAATGCCTTCCTCAGTCATAATCTGCCTTTATTTAATTGCAAGCTTTGCATTTCAGTTTCGTTTAGCTGAACAGAATATTGAGTTGAGTAGCTGCTTGCTAGGTCAGCAGAAGAAATGTTCATTAATATTTTTTTTGCTATGAACAGTTAAATATTGTAAAGTAGCATAAGGAACACAGGTCATTTGCAGACTAGTAATGCTTTTTAACGAGCTTATATTAGTTCATGTAGGCTTGGAAAAGGGCAACACATACGGAAAATGTTTTAGAAATACCTTATAGTTAAAGAATGCAAAATACTTGAATGCAACATAACGATAGAACACTAAAAACTTTGAAATAGCCGTAATGTGTGTTCTTTACGCGATGCACTGAGGCAGAAACTGAAACATGAACCTCAGTTCCTCAGAGTTAAGCTGCAGTATGTAAGTATCACTAACACAGTAGCAACTCTGCTCCAGATAAATGGAGCGAGGATGACTCTGGTGTCTTTCACAAATACACAACGATGATGTCACAGCAGGTGGATGGGTGAAAGTTATGGCATATAAAACTAAATTTATAAACTTAACATCTAGGAATAATTTAATTTTCTGTGTTACTTGCAATCACAATAAAGTTTTGTTTTTGCATCATTAATCCACTTTTCTCTATCTTCTCTTCAAAATGAGGATTTCACTGTAACAAATGTTTGGTTTTTTAGGTTTAACTTGGGGAATTAAATGCTCTAAAGTTTGTTACTTTCTGTAGACGGTTTGAGTGTAATAAGTACAAACAATCCACTTTTTCTTTCCTCCCAAAACAATACAATCATAGCAGCTCTTAGCTTGTTTTCATAAGTGAACGCTTTAAACTTGCTTTTCTCACATAAATATTTGAGATGATTCCACTTATTTCACAACATGCTTTAGAAACGATCAGCATCGTGTATTTTAAACGTCAAACCAGAGCAGGATATTTAAATTCAAGCATCAACACTGTGACTTAACCAAGTCTTTGTCTGTAATTAGGATAAATTATGCTGTTATAACAAGTATCTGCATACCTTCAGGGACTGGCTCAGGCATGGTTATTCCTGCGTCTCCTCTTTTCTGCTGGATGACTGAGGGCTTGTGGGGCTTATTCCTTTTATTTCTCCCCTCTCTGTGTTATTCAAAGCTTCCCTGGAACTCAAGTCCCCCCACACCCTTCAGTGAGCAACGAGGTCTGCAGAGACTGATGACGCCCTTGAGGAGTTCAAGACGAGAAGCACTGAGAACCGGAGCAGGAGACAATGCGGTGAGGTAGTGGTGAAAAGGGTCTCGCAGATTTACAGAAGCAAGGATTTAATAGGCTGGGTAAATCTGCCAAGCTTTAAAATCCTTCAGAAGAACGCAGAATCCACCAAGAGGAGCGTCAACTTTAACTGACTAATCTTTCAATTAACTCCCCTTACACTGGCATTAGGAGCTGGATCAACAAGTCTTTGCAAATAAATGCAATACTTTAACAGACATGTTGCTCCCTGTGAAAAGGGAGTTACAGATTTAGACGGATGAGCACAAAAATCCACCAAACAGATGAATAAACCCAACAGGCTCTAGTTTCTGGGACTTTTTCTCACTTGGATTTATTGAATTTTTTATATGAGAAAAGTAGGAGCTTTGATGCCTTTTTTCATTATGCATTAAACGTATTCGAAATGTTCGCATACATCATGTAATAGAAGAAGAGAAATCCATCTTACGACCTTAAAATTTTCATATGCAATCTTTTCAGGGTCGGTAAAAAGAAAGTCTGAACCCAAGGTCAAGCTGGAGGTTACTTACATTTTCAAACACTTTCCCATCTGGGCTTCATCTTTGTTGTATTTGTTTTTCTACACGTAATGTTAGATTTTTATCATTTCAGATCCTGGTAAAGATCTGTTTATTTATACGTTAAACCCTATTAGTGTGTTCTTTTTTAAAATTTTCTACGTATTTTCTTAATCATGGAAACGTGATTGGGTGAAAAGTATCATTAACTACCAGTCCAGTCCAGCTAAAACATCAAATGTTTTAGCTGAGGCAGTGAGGTTGTTAGTGCTGTAGCTCCCTCTAGTGGTGGCTCAGAGAAATAGCGTTTTTACATAATAACAGTAGCTAGCACAGATGCTAACAGAAATGTTCGTTCATTTCATAAGGAAGTACATAAAAAATAACAATAGTGCCACCAAATCTCCAGTCAGTTTAACACGAACAGTTGAAAGTTTTTAATGTGGCTCACTGCCCAGGGCAGCATCTTGTTGGGGGTGGCTCAAGAGCTTGAAACAAAGTAAAATGCTTTATGTTGATCATTATTTGGGGAGTCGCTGCCCCCTGTGTTGTGCAGGTGATTCTGATTCCTGTTTAAAAGAGGAGAAAAGACAGAAAAATCCAATTGTATTCATAATATTCTAAATGGGTTTTTATACTTTCACGTTTGTCTTCATGTTGCTTTGGATTTATGAGAAATTCAGAAAGAAACCTAATGTAAAAAGGTTTAGTCTTTATGAAATTCCCTCTCCTTTGTACTTTTTTCAGTGTTTCAGATATTAGAAACCTGAGTAAACACAAAAAAATGTTTTCAAATGATAATTCCACTTAACAAAGGTAAAAACAATCAATCTAGCTTCTTGTTAAATATAAATCTGTTATATTTTCTAGTGGTACGGACTAATTATGCAGTTTCTTAATTCAGACATTAAGAAACTTTTTAATAAAATTAAAAATTTTTATTTTGAAAGTCATAAAGTTTCAGATGTATTAAGCTTCAATTGAAGATGTTTGACCTCAATCCAGTGGCATCATTTACTTCAAAATCACTTCAGACAGAGAGAGGAAAGGAAACCCGAACAATTAACAAAAATGAATATCAATCTCAAAACACAACCAATGAGAGTAACTGAACTAACAAACAATAAACCAAAATGGCAAGAAAATAAATAATTTATCAAAAAAGAAAAACAAAAAGTCAAAACACCCGAGGATCATAGCATAATGTAAAAGCAGACATCTTAATTTATTAATCAGGAGTCAAAATCTAGTTGTTTATAGGCAAAACAAATTCTTACATATCTATAATGTATTTGCGAGTAGCCAGACGAAACCGATTTTATGCTAAAACAGCCTGCCATAGGCACACCTGAAGTTTGCACAATAAAGAGACAAACCAATCATCGAGCCCATTATATTTAATTAGAGGGGACTAATTATGCACAATTTTGCAAATTTTTATATTTCAATTTGAGTTTCTACAGCTTCCAAAACAAAAAACAAACAAAAAAAAACACAAGCTCTAATTAATTACTGTGCACTAATGTTTTTTGGTGTCTGGAATGCAGCTTTACAAATCAGCAGGGACTGCGCCGTTGCCTAGCAACCCCAACAAAGCCTATCCCATCACCTGGCAACCCAAGCTGAGCTACACCATGTTTGGTCAGCTGGTTTTATCGCTGTATGCGCCGTACAATGGCTGCTGGAAAACACAAATGTCTTGTTGTTGACTTACCATCCAGGAACCACTTTCTGCTTTCTTGTTGGTTGTACAGGAGGCTACACTTCTGATTTTCAAAGATGTACAGTTGTATAATTGTGCATCTGTTGGCAGCCATTTTCACATGCGAGTCTAAATGTTGAAATGGGGGGCGTCGCCAGCAGCAGCTTATTTAGATTTAAAGTGACAAGACGTCCCAGAACGGCTCAAGCTGAAAAGAGATCAACATAGGTAGATCTGAGCAGATTAAAATCTCATTATGTAACAAACATAGACCTAATCTAACTGTTCAAGGAAGTAAGTAAATGTCTCCTTTACTTAATTAAATGGTTAAATAAAAACAATCTTTTAAGCTAAATTTTCCAGCTTATTTATCCCCACATTATTGTCATATATATATGAAATTATGCAAAAGAATGTTGTGCATTCTTTTAGTATCCAAAAGAAAATAGATAATATATGCATTGGCAGCTTGTGGCAACAAACTGAACTTTGTGCTTCTGTATCACTTCCCAGATGGCAGCGTGATTCTGAGGTTCTGTGAGACAGAACGAGCATCTGCCGTTTTACAGCAGACGTGGTGTGAACAGTCAGCTAGCCAATGCTAGTAACTCTGCACCCTGTAATATCACCTACAGCAGAAGTCCGTCTCCTGTTCCACTGACCTCCCAGTGGGGGGTTCAGGTCCGGTAGTGTGCCTGTCTTAATTAGGCTCCCGGCTCTAGCAGCCCCATCATTTACCAGCAATGTGCAGGCATCAGCTGGAGCCACAGCAGAGAAAAGGGTCAAAGTGTGAACCTGGCGCAGGACCACCAGAAAGCTGCGGCCCAAAAGCACCAGATGAAGGACGGGAAACAGTTTGAGCAAAGTTGAGCTGTATGTTATTCAATCAGATCGTTTATGGCTCCTTGTGCTGAGAAAAGAGGCTCCTTCTGTTTTTTAAAAATATATTTAGTGTATAAGCGGAATGGATATTGATCGTTCACTGCAGGCTTCTCTCAATAAAGCATAACTGAGTGCACTCATTTGCACAGCAAGGTGGCAACCAGTGAAGCACACATTTTATATGTTAAAAATAACCATGATGAAGGTTTCTAACTCATGCAGAGGCTACACTGCAAAAACCAAAACTTTACAAACACTTCTGGTCTATTTTACAGTTCAAATATCTACAAATAAGACAAAACTAACTCAGAAGTAACTTTTCATCAAGATATAGAAGCTTGTTTTATGCCAGTATTTCCACAGGCAGATTATTTAACTTATGGGAAACATTTATTGTCATGAAATGAAAATCTCTGCTTGTGCATTTTTATTAATATTAATGAATTACTGGCTTTAAACAAGCTCCTATAAATTCATGAAAAGTCACTTGTAAGTTAGTGTTGTAATATTCCAAGTGTAATACACTGTAAAACATTTGAAGGTGGTTTAACCTGAAAATGAAATTAAAATTTAAGTCAACAAGAAAATCATTTTGGTTTTAACTGAGAAATTAAAGTTCATGAAGTTGATTTAACAAGTTGTCTAAACATTGTTTTTTAAGTTCATTAATCTTGAATTGTGAGTTTTAACTTAACGCTGCATTTTAAACTAAATAATAATTTCACAAGCACTGTTGCCTTGCAGCAAGAAGGTCCTGGGTTCGATTCCCGGCCCGGGGTCTTTCTGCACTGAGTTTGCATGTTCTCCCTGTGCATGGTGGGTTCTCTCCGGGTTCTCCGGGTTCTTCCCACAGTCCAAAAACATGACTGTCAGGTTAATTTGACTCTCTAAATTCTCCCTAGCTGTGTGTGTGTGTGGATAGTTGTTTGTCCTGTGTGTCTCTGTGTTGCCCTGAGACAGACTTGCGACCTGTCCAGGTGACCCCACCTCTCGCCCGAAATGTTCACTGGAGAGGCACCAGCACCTCCTGACCCCATGAGGGACAAGGCTGTTAGAAAATGGATGGATGGATTTATTTCACAATATGCAGGAAAAAATTTTTTTGCCCTCATCCAGTTAAAGAGACACATTTCTCTATTATTTTACTCACAATATAAAGTTTAAACAACTTATTTTACTTTTAAATTCTTGTTTCAAATCACATGAACCAAATTTCTGATCTGATGATGAATTTTATGAAACATCTCAATGAATTCAGCTCAGAAACATTTAGTGTGATCAGGACATTATCCTCAAGCTTTGCAAACTGTCAGCTGCATTAAAATAAACATTTGCCTTAATAACACAAGAGTCAGATCAATGTAACGCACTTCATCTCAGGAAACAAAAACAAAAAACTTTCTATTGCAAAATTTTTATAATAGATTAGGATTTTGTGGTTTTGCAGTGTAGGAATAAATGTAAAAATGCATAAAAGCTGGGGGCGTGCCGTGGTGGCGTAGTGGTTAGCACAACCCGTATTTGGAGGCCTTGAGTCCTCGACCCGGCCGTCGCGGGTTCGACTCCCAGACCCGATGATATTTGCCGCATATCTTCCACCCTCTCCTTCCCCGTTTCCTGTCAGTCTACTGTCATATAACGGACACTAGAGCCCACAAAAGACCCCCTGGAGGGGTAAAAAAAAAATGCATAAAAGCTTTAGAGCAGTATATGTACTTAGAATATACTTCAAATAGTGATGACTCTTCAGTTCATGACTATAACTTGTATGTTGTACAGGAACATGAAGCCTGCATTTATAAACCGACTCTTCTGCTGTCTGCATCCGGTGCATCTAATGCAATTAATCGGTGATTATCCAGAATCTGTGCTTTCATTAATTGGACTTGAATTTCGCTGAGAATTTGCTTTGCATAGCAAGAAATCTGGCTGATGCAGAGTTCTTGTTTTAGAAAAAAGAAGACGCGCTGCACAGCTGTGAACCAAACAAAACCGAGCCACTATAATGAGCTCACTGCGCCAGAGCGGGAGTCGCTCACCTACAAATGCTTCTCATTAGTACAGCTAAGCTGCCTTCATTTTTCTACCTTTTATTTTAATAAAGCTGCAGCAGCGGTTGACTTGTTTCCGTTACTCAAACTGTTTCTCTGGTTCCTTGCAAAAGTTTGCAGAAGCTTTGAGCTTATTTCCATTTAGTTATATTAAAACTACAAACTTTGCTGTATTTTTTAATGAGATAATTTATTAATTCGTGTTGTGAAGTCGAAGGAAAGTGTTTGGGTTTTATTCCTGTATGCTACATGTGTCAAACTCAAGGCCCGTGGGCCAAATCCGGCCCGCCGTAGCTTTCTATGTGGCCCTCTAGATTCCAGACTAAATACTAAGTGTGCTTAAATATCATGTTATCAATCAAATCATTGCAGTTTTTATCTGTTTACTGCCAAATTATATCAATTAGTCTCTCGAGTTTCTTGAGAATTATCATAGAAATTTATGAAAATCTACAAATCCTTGCACTTTTTTGCACTAATTGGGAGTTTATTAGAGATTTTTCTCAAAAATTGTTAAAAACTTTCTTACTTGTACTAAACAGCTGCCTCAGCTTTAATTAATGTCAGGTTATAGTCCATGATCTATACAGTGAGATCAAAAGTCACATAAATAAGAGCAAATATCGCAAATATTTCCAAATCAGTACCACAAACACTTTGATTTTTATTGCAAAAAATCACAAAAAGAATCACAAAATCCTGGAGGGACTGAAAAGATGTTCAGTAATATTTGATTTTTGGAATTAATTGATATTTTCAACAGATTGTGATCAGGTTTTATCAATACATTCCAGCACAACCGGCCCTTTAAGAGCATTTCTGATCTTGATTTGGCCCAAAACAAAAATGAGTTTGACACCGCTGCCGCCTCATCTTTTATAAAGTCTGACAAAACAAATACTTAGACTGACTGCTTATCAAGCTTGAAGATTTGTTTGTAATATCTGCCATGAGACAGTTTGGCTGTGTTGTCTGAGATTTTTGGTGTAATAAATTTGAAAAGTTTACCATCCGCTCCAAACCCGGCGCGACAATCTGAAAGGGAATTGAATTGGAAGGGGGAGTATAAATATCTGGGGGACTTTCACAGAGAGAAAACGTCAAAGGCACTCAGATACGGTTTGTTATTTGCTTTTTGCAACAGAAAATGAAAGCTTTGCATGCCAGCTAACAAAATGAGCTTGTTTGAAGAGACTTTCCTGCCTTTGCTGCAGCGGTGCTGCTGTTAACGGCAGCAGGAATCCGTGCAGCTGGACCTCTGACCAGCACAGGAAAGCTGATATTTATGGTAAACTTTCTGACTTGCAGAGAAGATGAGACTCTCTGGCTGCTCTTTTCACTCAGATGAATTTCAGAGCAAAGCCACCAGAAAGATATTCTGCTCTTTTGTAATCAGATGGATAAACTTACAACAGCTTGGTGTTACGCAACTGATCAATGAGCAGAACATGAATGACCAGCTGGTATCAGGGTTCAGTGAGTTTTTCTCTTTTGCTATTTTTTTTTGTATTATTTTATTAATTTTATACACAATAAAAAATAAATACTAGTCTAAAGGACATGGAATCAGTCAATAATTTCTTGTTTTCTTAAGTAACTTTGACCAGATTCTGTTTTTATTGAACGATCTAACAGCGCCATCTTGTGGTTATATTAAATCCTGAGGGTTAAGCTTTTATTTCCTGTATGTTGTGGGACATTTTTATCTAATTTAGCTGCAGATAAGGAAATTTAAGTATGTTTTTTTTTCCGAATTTCTTTTTTAGAAAATCAAATTGCAAGAGAGAAAAAAAATGTGAGCTTCATATTTCCAAGGTGCAGTAAATGCAGCATAACGCAGACACACAATTTGTAGACAAATTAATTTAGTTCAGGTTTTCTACACCTGCTTATTCAAATTGCTTATAGTTGAAAAAAAATAAAGTTGTTGATATCTTGAATTTAAAAACTTTGAACACCCCAAAATTACATTTAAATATTGTTTATATTTAGCCAACTACGATGTTCAATCAATCAATCAGATTTTATTTGTATAGCAATTTCAGCAGCAAGGCATTTCAAAGTGCTTTACATCATATCAAACACAGAAACACAATGCAACATAGAACCAACAATCAAAACACGACATTAAGTCAGGTTCCATCAATAAATTTGTAATTGATTACGTTTCAATACAATCCTAAACAGGTGGGTTTTAGTCGAGTTTGCATCCATAGAAGGTTTACCTGTTACACTCCTACTGTGTTATATGGAACAAAAAACCTGTTGCTATTTTTATTCCCACTCACGCTCACAATCACACAGTTTAAAACGATGTAAACTTCTGGCACGAGGCTCCGTACACCTCTTTCATGGAATTTCGCTCTGGGACTCCGTCGTCCCTCACGGATTTTCGTGCAATTTCAACATAGAATCAACAATCAGAACATGACATTAAGTCAAGTTCCATCATTAAATTTGTAATTGATTACGTTTCAGATACAATCCTAAACAGGTGGGTTTTTAGTTGAGATTTAAACGAAGTCAGTGTTTCAGCTGTTTTACAGTTTTCTGGAAGTTTGTTCCAAATTTGTGGTGCATAGAAGCTGAATGCTGCTTCTCCTCGTTTGGTTCTGGTTCTGGGGATGCAGAGCAGAACCAGAACCGTTGTTCTGGTCTGCTGGTTGACTTTAAATGAAAATTAAATGTTTCGTCATGTATTCTTTATTTGTAAAAAGCAATCTGCAATCTGATAAAGGACAAATGAATAAGGAAAATGGAAAAAAGGAATAAATAAATAAAACAATAAATAAATGTATAAGTAAATAAATATAAATAGGAATAAATATGCTAATTACTTTAGAATTTAACAATATACTCTAAAATGTTTTTCTTCTTCTGCACGTTTCTGAGTTTATGGACGGTTATCTAATGAAGAGGAAGCTGAAGTCGAGTTATCAAAGTATTCCCAGAGTTTACGGTATTTTCTGCTCTCCTCTGTTTATTTACATGCATGTGGTCCAGCTCACTATCAGGATGTCAGGATCTTCTTTCTGTCACCAGCTTGATCCTGTGGATCTGCTTGGTGCTGCTAACACAGAGGGTGAAGAATGAAAGATCCAGAGCAGCTGAGTGTGATACAGTCTGAATGCGTCGCGTGACAGTGATGAATCGCAGCAAACCTAAACCTCTAAGTCACAGCTCAGGATGTCACAGGAACAAAATCCAATTCTAAAAAAAGTGTGTTCTTTAGTTCTTTGAATGGATTCAGTAAGAAGTTCTGTGTGTTTCTATGAGAAACAGGTTTGTTTTTCCTTCCTCCTGCCCGTTTGCAGGCAGATTGGGCAACAATCCAGCCTGAATATTTCACTTCCCAGGAAGATCTGAAGCATTCTCTGAGGTTAACTGTTGTCATCCATTTAAATATTAATCTACTGTCTGGAAAATGGATGAAGGAATAAAATGACACTCTGAACAAAACTAAAGACTGTTGGTTCATTTCAGATGATCAGATCTAAATAACAGCGGTTGAGTTTCTACCTTTGTTGCACTTCCACTGAGATGAAGCGTTACATTGATCTGACTCTTGTGTTATTAAGGCAAATGTTCATTTTAATGCAGCTGACAGTTTGCAAAGCTTGAGGATAATGTCCTGATCACACTAAATGTTTCTGAGCTGAATTCATTGAGATGTTTCATAAAATTCATCATCAGATCAGAAATTTGGTTCATGTGATTTAAAACTAGAATTTTAACTATTCTACAGTGAAATAAGTTATTTTAACTTGATATTGTGAGTAAAATAATAGAGAAATGTGTCTCTTTAACTGAGTGAGGGCAGGTTTTTTTCTTGCATATTGTGAAATAATTATTAGGTTTAAATTTAAGTTAAAACTCACAATTCAAGATTAATGAACTTAAAAAACAATGTTTAGACAACTTGTCTGTTGTTAAATCAACTTCATGAACTTTAATTTCTGAGTTAAAACCAAAATTATTTTCTTGTCGACTTAAATTGCATTTTCTAGGCAGCAGGTGGGCTTTCATTTTCTAGTTAAACCACCTTCTAATGTTTTATGCACTTTTTAAATATTTTCAAGTAGTAAATAAAGAGACACAACAAGGTTCTTCTTTACTTCCAGTTACATCACTGGTACCACTCCAGTGTCGTTATGTTCTAGAAACATAATGAGAAATAAAAATCTTACATCTTATTAAGCGGACAAAGTAAAGTCAACATGTGGCTTCGCCTGCCGGCCTGTCATCACTTCATGCTCCCTGGTGAAATATGAATGGGTGGAAATGAAACCCTCACACGCAGACCCCGTCCCCATCGCTGCTCCTTACGGTCAAGCTCCTAGAAACCGGGTCAGATACTGTAACGTGTCTGGTATGTTCTGCTCGGTGTTTCTGCTGCAGGAACATTAGAAGGATGCAGCAGCATGACATGAGGTTGGGCTCTTGGCCAACAACAGTAAACACCTCCAACACCCGGCCTGCAGAGCGAAGCTCAGAGCGGGTTTATGAGCAGGTGCATGCCTTTTATTTCACCGCGCTGCATGATCAGAGCTATCTGGTATGACAACCCGATGTCGTGATAAAGTAGGTACTTATATCGGGACCAAGGGAGCCTACAATAAATAAAGTATGTAGGGTAAACTTAACTACACAGAGTAATTATTCAAAGTAAAAACTGACACATGTTGCACTTTCACGCAGAGTTAATAGGGTAATAGAATAGAATGTATTAAAAGCCAAATAGTAATCTCTGACATCGTTCAAGTTCAAGGTTATTTGTGCAGAACATTTCAGCAACAAGGCCGTTCAAAAGCCTTTACAACATAAGAACGTATAACAATTAACATTACGTTTTGTCAAATTTCATAATCAAAATTATCAAGTAAATACACATCAAAAATGTTGATCAATTTTACACTTATTACTAATCAAAAGTAACTCTAAGGGTTTTTAGCCTTGATTTAAAGGAATTCAGTGTTTCGGCTGTTTTGCAGTTTTCTGGAAGTTTGTTCCAGATTTGTGGTAAACAGAAGCTGAATGCCGCTTGGTTCTGGTTCTGATGCAGAGAACCAGAAGAGCTGAGGGGTCTGGAAGGTTGATCCAGCAGCAGCAGATCTTTAAGCCGTTCAGTGATTTATAAATCAACATCAGTATTTTAAAGTCTGTTCTCTCAGTGGACTGTAGAACTGGGTGATGTTCTCTGTCTTCCTGGTTTTAGTCAGAACACCAGCAGCAGCGTTCTGGATCTGATTGATTTTTTAACCTGTGAAGACTCTGCTGCAGTAATCAGTGTGACTAAAGATAAACATATATGGATGAGTTTCTCTTCAGGTGATGGAAGGCCAACTTTGTAACTGTCTTTATGTGTATCTGAATGTTGAGGTCAAAGTTCATCACTACACACAGATTTCATCCTGTTCTCTAGTTTCCAGCTGTAATAACTGAAGCTGTGCTTTGACTCTAGATCAGGGGTCTTAAACTCCAGTCCTCCAGTCGCTGTCCTGCAGGTTTTAGATGTGCCACAGGTACAAAACACTGGAATGAAACGGCTTAATTACCTCCTCCTTGTGTAGATCAGTTCTCCAGAGCCGTAATGACCTAATTATTCTAGGCAGATGTGGCGCAGCAGAGGCACATCTAAAAGTTGCAGGACAGTGGCCCTCGAGGACTGGAGTTTGACACCCCTGCTCTAGATCGTTCCTCTTTAGGTCCACAGATAAAAACGTCAGTTCTGTTTCTGTTCAGCTGGAGAAAGTCAAATTAAAACACAAAAATTTAGTTTTTAAATATTTTTAAGTAGTAAATAAAATGACACAGTGAGGTTCTTGTTAAGTTCTAGTTACATCACTTGGAGCTCACATTGCTTTATGTGTGACACCAGGAACGCCTCTGAGATTCATGCATCATGGAAGAGACAAGACAGAATTTGCATGGAAATCTATTCATGTGTATAGGTGTGTGTTCAGGCATGTAGTGTGTGTTCAGGCATGTAGTGTGTGTCCTTGCACACCAACATCTGTGTCGTCACTGCAGTGTGTTGAAGTCTTCGGTACAGCAGAGGGAAGGAGGCGGGGCTTCCTTGCCTCCAGCTGAACCATTTAAAGGTAAAAAACCTCTTTAGTTCACAAATCTCCTCCCTTCCTCTTCCTATTGGTAAGAACTGCCTACGTCTCCATCTGCTTAACCTCTGCATGCCTTTAAAGGTATATATGGGCAGCATTAAGCTGCTGCAGGGTCTAGCTAAGGAAACTCGTCAACATCATCATCATCAGATTAATTCCTCCTCAGTCAGTCTCCTTCAGGATCTTCTGTAAAGATGCCGACCACCAACAGAATCATCTCTGAAACCCAAAACTCAGATAAAGGTGAGCTTTCTTTCCATCATTTTATACAGGAAAAAGATCAATGCATGACTTCACATAAATATTCAGCTAAATACATCTAATTAAATGAATTGTGAGGTTCTGGAAGCTGTTTATTATCTTCTGAAGCAGATCCTGAGTGAAGGGGTCACTGGAGTTTATGTCTGCATGTAAAGCACAGCAATTCAATTAGCGATTTCATGCCCGTCATTATGAGAGGACGTAAGACAGTTTTACTTCCTGGCAGCAGAGGTCTGCAAGCAGCAGCATTATCCTATTAAAAAGATTTAACACTCTTTGCTGTATGATAGTAATGTTTTGAGGATACAGTCGATTACAACCCCATTGTTCCCTCCCTAGTCTTCTAGTTCAGGAGTTAAATGGTCAAAAATAGCATAAATTGCTAAATAAGCTAGAAGTAAAAGGTTTGTTCAAAAGAATTTAATCATTAATCTTTGTCAACTGCTACAGTAACAATAAATCAGACTTTAAAATGTGAAAAATGCCAAACTAATGTATGATTTTCTATCAATTTAAATCTGTGCAAATAACAGACTAAATTCTATCAAAACTGAACTTTTGAAAATCAACTGATGGCACCAAACAGGAGAAAACTAAAACACATTTCTACAGGATGAAATAAACATGATTACAAGCAAACCTGAAGGAATGATCAGATTCTGCTGGAAGCAAAATACAACAACCACAAATAAATGCTCATAAATCTGAGTCAGCAAACAGAATTTCAGCTGCATTTTGCAACAAAACCACATCTGACCAAGAAACATCTTTAAATCAGCCAAACATTAACATTATTACACCAATATAATTAAAAAAAAACCTGATAGAAGCATCATCATCGTTAACAATTTAAAAAAAATAAATCTTATGAACATTTATAGAGAACAGCATTAGCATCACACTAACCAGAGACCCTTTGCAGCTGCATCACTTAATTATTCAGGCGCCGTGAGGGACGGGAGTGTTGAACAGAGGAAACGGAGGAAATTGTTTTCTTCAGCTGTTTTTGCCAGTTTATTTATGGCTTCTACTTGTTCGAGTCCAGCGAACCTGGTTGGGGCTCATAAACGGCGGGATTTACAAAAGTTGTAAACAGCTAGCTTAGAAACCGGCCGTACCTCGTCCCTCCTGACGTGTTCATCAAATTACTGACTTTGCCTGAATTCACAGCACATGATTTACGTCGCTACGTCATAAACAGTTTCCCTTTACACCGGAGCAACACTGAAACGTACAAAAGCGGAGATGCTAACTAGTATTTTTACATGCTAGGCTACATGACGGTGCGGCGTTGTCTCCATGGTTACCGGTGGTTAGACGCACCTTCTCCATAAACCAATATTTGACATATTTCTCATCATACTTACGTATAAAGTACATGGACTTTAATCTTCTTACCTTGTAAAAAGAACTTCGCTGCAAATCCGCGATTACCGAGGCCTGCCAGTCGGTATTATTCACAGCTGCTATCCATCGCCGCCGGATCTTTCCTCATTAAACGTTTTGCAGTAAAATGACAAGTTTGGTATTTTTCCTTGCCTGTTTGTGCAGCCGACCTCTGAGCACCCGGTGGCCATTTTAAAAGTAAAATTAACTAAATAGAAGCGATATCAGATTTCAGATGCCTGTTTTTTTGACTAGCTTTAAATGAGCGCATTGATTATTTTCACGTCTGTCATGGCGGAGTGGGCGGAGTTCAGGCGAGCGTGACGTCATCCACGCCACAGCAATGTTCACAACTATCAATGAAAACGACACAGCAGAAAAAAAGAATCATATAGTAGCTAAAACTAATTAAACACGCTGGACAACAGAAGATGAAGTAAATCTGCCATCCAACATGGAGCATTTTGAATTTATCCCCATAGCAATTAAAAACTTTCCCCTTTTTTTGGGCAGCCCAAAAACATTGAATTCAGTGATGCTGATTGGCCAAATATTTATAATTTTTTCCCTAGCAACCACACATGATTGGCTATTTTGCTGCATTACAGCAAAATATGAATCTGTTGGGGAAAATTCACCGCTGAATGAGAGTCAGTTGTTGGAAAAGTTGTATAAAAATAACTCACATTACATTTAGGCACACCATATGAGGTAAAACTGACACTGATAACATTCTAAAAAAAAAAAAAAAGATAAATAAAGGATGAAACTCCACCACTAATCATCATAAAGCAAAGATGGAGGACCCAAAACCAAACCCTGAGGAACTATTTTCTTGTAGACATTTCCAGAAAACACATCTCTCCCTTACTTGAACTGCATGTTCTCTTGTATTTCCCATGTTGATGAGGTATAACTATATTTATACCTGAGAAACCTAGGACACGGCTTACTAGTTTATGGGTACATATGTATATATACACACACTCATGACTCACTGAAACACTTCAAGGTCTCAGACACTTGTCAGTAAATGAGATCAAAAGGTCCCATAGAAGTTGAGACGGTGGCAACGTTTAGGCGCTAAGTATTTAGGTTGGTGTTGGTTTGCAACGAGGACATCGAAATGTGTTGTTTTCATCTCCTGCTGTTACGTCCAGGCAGGTGTTCGTCCTCCCAGCCTCTCCTGCCTCCAATCAGCAAACAGATTCAAACCAACTGACGTGACAAACGTCCTGCTGTAAAAGTGTGGACAGCAAGAAACGTGTGAAAGGACTGAATGAGGACAATGACACGTTGATTTATTATGTCATATTCATTCTTAAATTTCATGCCAATAATTCATCTTAGATGGACTTAATGTTCTGAGATGATTAAATGTGAGAACTGTTACAATAAGTAACTCAGTAACAAAGTGTGCCAGTTTTGACAACCTAATGCTAAGAGTGTTAAGAGTTCATCTTGATATACATAATTTAAAAAAACATATTTATCTGTAAAATCAAAGTATTGGTAATGACAGTAGTATGTAGATTAATTCATCTCCTACTTAAAGGTGAGGTTTGATCATCATTTATAGTTTATATTACAGCAGCTTGTGCTTATTTAGGGTTGATATTTTTGGAAAACTTCCCAGAAATCTCCAGTTGCTGTTTACAAAAAGTACACAGTTGCTGGATCAGGTTGCCCGGCTTATCTGATATGTACAAACAAATCGTATCATTCATCTCGCCTGATAATCTGCTCTGAGCTTTGAGCCGCTAAAACATGTGAGGTGAAATTTTAACCACCTGGCACCAACAAGGTGGAGGAAAAATACGACTTTTTAAGTCAAAATACACTGGAAAACATTTGAGCCGCATTTAGTTGCAAGTGTCCTGATCACACTAAATGTTTCTGAGCTGAATTCATTGAGATGTTTAATAAAATTCATCATCAGATCAGAAATTTGGTTCATGTGATTTGAAACAGGAATTTAAACTATTCTACAGTAAAAGAAGTTATTTTAACTTGATATTGTGAGTGAAAATAATAGAGAAATGATTTTTTCTCACATATTGTGAAATAATTATTAGGTTTAAATTGCAACAATGAGTTAAAACTCACAATTCAAGATTAATGAACTTAAAAAACAATGTTTAGACAAATTGTCTCTTGTTGTTAAATCAACTTCATGAACTTTAATTTCTGAGTTAAAAGCAAAACTATTTTCTCGTTGACTTAAATTGTATTTTCAGGGACTTTCATTTTCAAGTTAAACCACCTTCTAATGTTTTACAGTGCATGTCTGACTTCTGAAGAACTTGAGCTCATCATCGGCTGATCTGACTGAACTTATTTTGTATTTTCGTGTTTCTTAGATTCTTCAGCAAAGAAATCCAAAGCTGGAAACACACCTACAGGTAAGCAGAGTTAATGTCATGATGTTAAAATAAAAAAAACGTTACCTTTGCAAATCCATCTCTCTTTTTCTTTTTTTAGCAAAGGTTCCCGACTACGAGCCAAATATTCCAGAACCAAAATGTCGAGCTGATCTTATCAAACGTAAGAAAATTTTTTAAATATAAAAACATAAGGAGGAATCCATAAAGCGGTGCCATCTCCTTTATTCTGCACTGGATACACGAAGCATTCTGCACCAAATACATGCAAACTCAAACATTACAGCTGATGCAGTTCAAAATTATAGAGAAAACTGTTTTACTTTTTATATTATTTCAATTACAGCATCCAACTGGAGGAATAATGTCAGATTTCTGCAGGTATAGGTTATGCTACGTATTGTAAAACACAGTAGGATTATAAATTATTTTGATGTACAAAGCATTAACTGAACTTGTAACTTACATAAAAAATTGAGACAATATATGTGAATATATCTGAAGAAGTTTTGAGCAGACATTATTTTTTGTCCTGGACATATGCATAAATCAAACAGCTGTGATTTTTTTAATATAAGTTGTTTTCTTTGGCTGTCCTTTACAAAGATACACATAAATATAGTCAGACCTTTCACTAATTCAGAATGTGCACAGTAGTATGAAATATTTCAGTTATTGTTTGTTCTTTTTATTTCAGACTGGGTTAACCTGACTTTGGATGACAGAACAGCCAATAAGATGCTGTGGATCACTGATGATGGCGCTAAAGTCGCCCGTATGACTGATGACATCACATGTCCAGTATTAGACAGACCAGAGCGATACGAGTACACCCCACAGGTAAAAGTTACACTGTAAAACATTAGATGGTTTAATGTGAAAATGAAATTTAAGTCAACAAGAAAATTCTTTTGGTTTTAACTCAGAAATTAAAGTTCATGAAGTTGATTTAACAGCCAGAGACAAGTTGTCTAAACATTGTTTTTTAAGTTCATTAATCGTGAATTGTGAGTTTTAACTTAATGCTGCAATTTAAACCAAATAATTATTTCACAATATGCGAGAAGAAAAAAAACTGCCCTTTTCTAGTTAAAGACCCACATTTCTCTATTATTTTACTCACAATATGAAATTAAAATAACTTATTTTACTTTAGAATAATTAAAATTCTTGTTTCAAATCACATGAACCAAATTTCTGATCTGATGATGAATTTTATGAAACATCTCAATGAATTCAGCTCAGAAACATTTAGTGTGATCAGGACATTATCCTCAAGCTTTGCAAACTGTCAGCTGCATTAAAATAAACATTTGCCTTAATAACACAAGAGTCAGATCAATGTAACGCACTTCATCTCAGGATACAAAAACACGCCGCTAAGCATTCTGGGAAATAGTTCCCACTCCTGTCTTTTTCTTCTTTCAGTTTTTTTAAGTGCTAACCTAAAAACTCTGTTTATTCAACTCTTAATAAAAAGTTAACACAACTTACTGCTGTAAGTTTATTTTTCCCAAACTCAAACATTTAGGTTCAAAAACTCACTAAATTTATTTGACTTAAAGAGTAGAAGATAGTAGACAGAACTGAATGCTGCTCAAATGTTTACAGTGCAGATGGGATTAGTGTTCACACTTAAAATCAGGTGAAACGACGTACGATGAGTCCCTTCATTTGATGTAACTGGTTCTGTTCTCAAACAGGTTCTCTGCAGGGAAGGTATCGAGGGTTTCCGAGGCTACTGGGAGGTGCGGTCGTCTGGATGGGTCGTGATCGGAGTTGCGTTTGAACGAGCGGGACGGAGGAACAGCGAAGGGCCCTGCGGCTTCGGCGAGAACCACGAATCCTGGGGCCTGGAGTGGAGCGGCTCGGGCTACCAAGTCTGGCACCAGGGCCAGAAGGAAGAGATCAACGGGATTCCCCATCACGCCACCATCGGTGTGTACGCTGACCAGCCTGCTGGCTTACTGAGCTTCTACGCTGTTGAAGAGGAGGAAGAGGAAGGCGCAGTCAGAAAGGAGGTGAAACTTTTGCACCAGGTCAGGAGCTGCTTCCAGCAGAAGCTGCTGCCAGGATTCTGGGTGGGGACAAACTCCTACTGCCTGATCCTACAGAAGGAGGAGTAGATCAGAAAATCTAACAGGGAATACAAACAAATACAGGACAAGTACTGTACAGCTTTTACTCTGTACATATATTATTGCCAATTCATAGAGAATATATTTGGTTTATGATGTTTAATAAAATTCATCATCAGATCAGAAATTTGGTTCATGTGATTTGAAACTAGAATTTAATTTATAAGTTGTTATTTTAACTTGATATTGTGAGTGAAAATAATAGAGAAATGTGGCTCTTTAACTGGGTGAGGGCAGTTTTTTTTCTCGCAGTTAAATGCTATTTTGCATACTGGTAAAATGAACAAAGAACACTTAAGTAGCAACTTAGTAAAGACTGCAGAGTGAATAAAATGTTTTTATTTAGTAAGAATCTCTGAAAGTTAGAAAAATAAATAATTTTTTGTTGTGTTTATTGATACTGCAGGGAGTTTAGTCACATAAACTCAAAGCCTTTTATAGAAGAGTAGACGGGTTGGTTGCACCTTGGCCAAATCTTTAAAAACAGAAGTATAGGGAGCTACATAAAATAATACACTAAGAAACCTATCAGGAGTATTTTTTTTAACCACTCTATGTTAGCACCAATATGTTTTGTATCATATAATTGTGTGCTTTCTCCAAAGTAGTTTGAATGTATACGGCGGTTATGTTGAGAATGCTAAGCAAAAGTTTAAATAAATTATATACCACCCATCGGCTGTTTTACTCTGATTACTAACATGGTCACTACAAAAAAGAGGCCATCTTTGTCTTGAGGTGAAGTTTTAAAGTAGGACCCAAATGCAAGAGCAGCAGAAGTGGAGAGTTGATGAGATTCTTTTGTAAATCTCTGTGATTTACAAAACAGAGAGCCAGAGTAGAAACAAAAAGTAGTCCAGCATGAAAAACCCAACAAGGAGATCCAGGAGTGCTCAGTCCTAAGACTGAGCAAGGAGTGACTGAGAAAGAGGAACTTAAATACTGGGAGGCTGAACACTGAAACAAAGGACCTGGGCTGATGAGCTAACTGACTGCAGAGAGCAAAAGGCAGACTGAGGAGAGGGAGAGAAAGTGGCACACAGGGGACTAGGAGATGAATCCAACTGAAAAACACACTAAACATAATTAAAGTAGTGTGAGTAAAAATAATTAGACACAATAAATAAACAACTAGGACCACTAATAAGGACTGAACTAAAGACAAACAACAGGAACAAGACTGATCTAACCAAAATAAGAAACTAACAAAATATTAATGAGACTAGAATCAAATCAATCTACAAAATAACAACCTTTCTATTCAAAAACACATCAAATAATTTTCAGATCTCATTTTGTTTGTCTAATTTAAAACAGTTGTGAAAGAGTGGAATGAAAGTGTGAATGACATTCATCACAAACTCTTGCAGTCAAGGTTGATGTGAACATAAAACTAGTTTTATGTCTGGTTGCTGTTTCACATCTTAACACACCAACTGGAAACAGTTTTTATTTTTACTGAGGTTGTGTTTAACTGTGACTAAGAAGCAAAAACAAGCAAGAAAATAGTTTTTACGAACGCTGTAGGCATCGGCGGTTCACGCTGTCCCCACCTTGTTCGGAACAGGCTGCTGCTGAGAACGATGATCATTTATTCATCCTGCCTCCACCTTGCTTCCAGGGAAGTTCTTTTCAGCAGACTCCTTATGTTTCATTGAGGTCGGATGTCAACATTAGTCTTCCTCTGCATGTCAGGTCAGGCATGTACCAACCGCTCCACCCAACCTAAGACTGATCCCTCGTTCCTCTAACCCAACGCGTCTTAGAGACGCTCCTGAACGCTCCATCAGCTGTCCTGAGAACTAGATCAGAAGACAAACAATTACCACTTTCTCTCTTGGTGATTTGGATGTAGATTGAGATGCAGAGGGAATCCAGTTCTGCAGCAATCCTCCCTGACAAAACCAAACCAGGTGAGAAACTCAGGAAAGAAGATTTAAAGCCTTTTTCTTTTGTTTGTGTGCTTTGGTCATGGTATAAGATTCGTTTTGAGCAGGAATCTTAAATCAGCAGCTGTTGTTTGCTCTTTGCAGGAAAATTAAGTAAATCCAAAAAGAATGAAACAACAAACGAAGGTAAAAAAAACTCATCAGATATGAAACCATTACGATCATTATGATTCGTTCTTCCTGTGTATAGAGATTTTGTGTTTATTCACCAGATATTCCAGAGCCCAGAAACAGAGCTGAGCTGATGAAAAGTAAGAACATTTTTAACTTTAGTTTTATTATTTGTAAGGAGAAAAAAACAACTTTCTTTTTCTTCACTAGATTGGATTAATCTGACTTTGGATAATAAAACAGCCAATAAGCTGCTGTGGATTTCAGACGGCGGTTCGAAGGTTTGTCGCAGAACCAAAGAGGTTTGTCCTGTTCTGGACGGACCTGAGAGATACGAATATTCTCCACAGGTGAGTCCGAACGGCTTGAGGAAGGTACGGCAAGGCCATTTTATTTATGTAGCACATTTTCAGCAACAAGGCAGTTCAAAGTGCTTTACATGAATTAGAAGGAAAAACAAACAAACCAAAACCAAAGGAAAGACAAAAATAAATACTGGTTCCGCATGTTTAATAAGAATAAATAGTCCATAATTTATAAACTAATAGGGGTTTCCCTGGATTTTAAGTTTGTTCTGGATTAGTGAGGTATAAACTAAATGTTGGTCCAGTAGTTCTGGGTTGAGTTCTAGCTTTGCATAAAGCTAAATGTTGGTTCTCCATGTTTGATTCTTGTTCTGGGTTGCTAAGTAAACCAACAGGAGTTTCTCTTAATTAAAAGTATAAAGCTAAATGTTGGTCTCAGGCAGGGGTGTCAAACTCATTTTCATTTTGGGCCAAATTAAGATCATCAATATTCTTAAAGGTGTCAGAATATATTGATAAAACCTGCTAACAAAATTGTTAATATATAAATAAATTCTTAAAATTAAATTATATTGTAAATCTTTTCAGTCCCTCCAGGATTTCGCGATTGTTTTTGTGTTTTTTCACAATACAAATCAAAGTGTTTGTGGTACTAATTTAGGAATATTTGTGCTTATATATGACTTCTTATTACTCACAGTATCATGAATAATAACTTCACATCAGCAAAGGCTGAAGCAGCTGTTTAGTGGGAGTAGGAAATACCGCCACCTGCAGGTGGGAGCAAGCAGTCACTTAGATCCAACGTTTTTCAACATTTTTTACCAAAAATCTGCATCAAATTCACAATTATGTATTAGCGTGAAAAACTGCAGGGATTTGTTGATTTTGTGTTAATTTCCATTATAATTTGAAAGAAACAGGAGGGACTGACTGCTTTGATTTGATTGATAAAATAATATTTAAGCACAGACTTATCTTAACTGTTTAGAGTCCAGAGGGCCACAAAAAAAAAAAGCTATGGACCGGATTTGGCCCACAGGTCTTGACTTTGACTTTAGACACATGTGGACTAAAGTATTAAACACACCACAATTTATAAAAGTGATAAACTAGAATGTATAAAACTAAATGTTGGTTCCAGTTGTTCTGAGTTGCTCAGTAGAGGGTACTTTCTAAGTTTGTTCCAGATTTGTAAAGTATAAAGTTAAATGTTGATTCTTCATGTTTGATTCTTGTTAAGTAATAAACTAGCAGGAGTTTCTCCAGGTCTATTAAGCCAAATGTAGCTGAAGTTTTACTGTTTATTCTCTGTTATTTTTCTTTCATTCAGGTGTTATGCAAGGAGAGCATTTGGAAGCGCAGGGCTTACTGGGAGGTTGAGTTTTCTGGCTGGGTGGCGGTGGGAGCTACGTACGACCAAGCAGCAAGGAGAGCGTATTCTGGGATGAGCGGCCTGGGAGAAAACGAGCAGTCCTGGGGTTTGTGCTGGGCGGGCAGCTGTTACCAGATATGGTTCAACTGCGACCACGAAGATATCAGCGACGTCCCGTTCTGCTCCAGGATCGGCATGTACGTCGACCAGCCGGCCGGGATCATAAACTTCTACGCTGTAGCCGGCGAGGGCGCGGAGAAGGAGGTCAGGCTGCTGCACCGAGTCACAACCACGATGGAGAAAAAGATTCTTCCAGGGTTCTGGCTGGGAGTTCAGTCTTCATGCACCTTACTGAGGAAAACAGAATGAGTCACGTCAACTAACGCTGTTTATGGAGACCGTTATGTTTAAACGTTTAAGAAGTATGAATGTTGGTGTGTTTTATTGGGATTTATGAGATATACTAACACGAAGTATTAAATAAACTGAGATAATAATAAACTTAATTTAAAAACTCCAACATAAATGTCAGCATTTGATGCGCTGTACACGACTCTAGCATGTAAGCTAATTTGGATCCATGGTTTTCCAAATAAAAATATGGAACGTTATGCATTTATGCTGATGCCTATTAATAAAATACAGGGGAACTAATGCTAGAAAATGCCTTATTGTGGAGTTAATGTGCGTTCACACCAACCCTGTTCAGCTTTAAGCTCTAGTTCATTTGCCTGGAGAGTCGGGTTTGTTTCCAAACTCTGGTCCGTCTACCAGCCACTCTCTTAGTTTGGTTGAAGTGAACTCTGGTGCCGTTCGAATGCATAGAAATACCAAGAGCTCCAAAAGGACAAAGTGAGCAACAGTGCAGGGCATTCTGGGTAAATACAACCAAAACAAACACGACGGTTCAGCTGGTCTTTTACCAAAGACAAATCAGAAATCCTACAAACGCTAAAATCTGACGCTACGCCACGTTTGGTTACATTTCTTGAAGAAGGAAGTTGTGCTCAGAGTTTTCTTCAGAGGTTTTCAAGTCGTTTCCTGAATCCAACTGGGAATTTTTGGCAAGAAATGGAAAATACAGAGAAATACACCCAACACACTTACAGTTGTAATATTAGCAAAAAGAGTTTCTGCAAATACTAAATGTGATCAAATTCAAATGCAAATTACTGTAATTATTCTGGATGTTTCACTGGTTTTCAAATCTCTTAAAATAAACATTTTTGGAACTAATTTTATTTCTTTTTTGCAACCGAACCAAAACATTTCACGACCATTTTCTGATTATCTTCTAGAGCAGCTTGAAAATGTCCAAAGGGTCAAATGGGCCCATTTTTAGAACACCTGAAGGTCCAGCTTGGAAATCAGACTGTTTCTTGGAGAAGCAGAACCTCATCGCTGCCGTATAACCCGGGATTTAGTGGGATTAAGGCGGGAGTACAGCAGCGGACACGGAGCATTCACCGGCGGAGAACATCACGCAACCTCACTCAACAAGCGGCGTGTGGATCCAGAATAAACGGCCGCACAAGTCAAGCCAGAATGTGAACCACTTTAACCGCTGCCAGTTGACACTCAGTACATCCTGAACAATGGAAATCATGCTTGGCTCAGGCAGCAGTGACCCAGTAGATTAACTTTGATGTTTGAGACAGCCCTCAATTAATCAAAGGTGGAGAATTTATTATTAATCTATGCTCTTCTAGTAAAAATTGTTTATTTTAATGTTAAATCTTTTATATTATTCATGTAAACACACACATTCTTTATATTTTTCCTTTTTGTGACAGGCGATCTCCACTAAGATCTTGGAAAGACTTTATAAAACAAGTCTTTCCAAGGAAATAACAGTGAATTATTAAGGCACTTTTTAGCATAAGATTACATGAAACATCAGAACTTTAAGTTTGACCGAACGTGTTGATATTTACCAGTGAAGTCTGATTGATTGGTGTTGATCTCTGTGGAAAATAACCAACAAAAACACGGTGTGGTCCGCAGGAAACGGCTGGCGGATGATGACAGAAGACCTGAAAACACAAAACTCAAAATTAGATTTTGAGACAGATGAATTTATACAGCATTATACTCCTGCAAACTGTTTGTAAATCAGTAGTTTTATTTGTTGATCTACGGCTTCCTGTTCCTCCGGGGAGCAGATTCAACGTGACACACGAAGTCATTTCTCTTAGCTGCTCCGCAAAATGGGAAAGACATAAAAACAGCCATTCAGCAGAGCCAAACGGGCTCAGAGCTGGATGAGGATTTGAGTTTCTGTTGCTGAAATGCAAAGAGAGAAACGATGGTAACGGATGAAGAGGAGCATCTTTTGGTCAAGTATCCATAGCAACCATAAATACCAAGGCTTTTTACTCATCTTTGGGAATGCCAAGTAAATAAAAAGTTCACGGGCAGTAAATCAAATATTATGTGTACTTAGATAACAGTAAGTATGTAACTCCAGAGGTGATTTATGATTGGTTCCTGATCTACAGTCGGGAAACTCATCAGCCAAAGCCGGAGCGATCATCGATCATGCAGCGAGGGGAGCCGACCTCCCTCTGTGTGTTCAGTATGTGTGAGCTTATGCCAGGCATGCAAGCGCTCTGTAATCTAAAGCCTGCAACTCAAAGAGGTACAAGCAACACTTTTAGCTCGACATATGGGCTGCAGTGGAGCACGTCGTGCTGCAGAGCGCCATGAAGATACTGTTTGAAACGGACGAGTCAAAATATCAGCAACTTGTGTTTATCTCAGAATTCTGACTTTTTTCTCAGATCAACAAAAAAGTTTATTTTGAGCAGAAATATCAACAGTTTGTTCATTTCTATGAACTCTATGAAGGTTGGGGCTCCTTCTGAATGAATTTATTGCATCTTTAATAATTTTTTTTAATAATATAAGTTTCACTTTATGAAATGAGAGACAAAAATATGTATTTTTTTCCCCAAACATTTTAATTATTTGAGCTGTACCTGTATAGCTTTGGATGATTTGTTGGGTTGAAATCAGGCTGAACAATAAAGTTAATTTTGTTTTTGTTTAAATAAACACACAGTCTACTGTAAGAATAATTGATTATTAGCGCCACGTTCAGCAGGTGGATGGATAAATGTTGGAACAGCAACACCTGGTGGAGTCTTTGGGTCAGCACACCTGTTAAACTCCACTAAAGAGATTTTAACTTTGGCCCAACACAGTGGTGACATTTCGAGCTGCAGACACATCAGAACTGACGAGGTACATTTGTAATTTATAATTATTAATCAGATTGTTTTTCAGCTATTAAATCTCATCTCTTCTCCATTTTGATGCTCAGTTTAAACTTCAGCAGCTCTTCAGAGTGAAGATTTAATACAACCTGCTGGTTTCCTGGGACAGCATGTCTGGAATTGCTTGATTACTTTTATTTTTGAATTGGACTACGTGTTGAGGACATTAATGTAAATATTCCAGTTCTGAATCATTCAGGTTTCCTGAAATGACTTTTTAAAAACAGATAGCGATACTCCTTTAGCTGTAACTTCAAATATTCACATTATACTGAGCAATAAACTGAAAAAAAGAACTGCTGATTTTTATATCAATATTAATGCATCTGTCAGTGGTTGGGAGGGGGTGGGGGGGCAAATGTCTGCATGCTGAGAGTTTGGACATCCTGGAGGTCACGACCTTGTCAGAAACCACACGGTTGGAACAAGTGAGACGCTAATGCTAATTATGAGACGCCATGTTTGCCATGTGAGCAACGGCTGGACGTTTTTCTGCCGCTCTGTCAGGGTTGCAGGACTTTTGAGCTTCAGTTGCATCTAGAAGTAACTCCTGTTGCCATTTTTGTCATGACTTTAAAGCTCAAGCCTCCCACCAGGCTGCTGTTCTCACAGACATTTTCCTTCTCATTATCAGATCACTTAAAATGCCTTCGATATCTCCGGCCTGCTGCTGACATCAGCTCTCACTCTCACCACTTTCAGGCTCATTAAAGAGGCAGTGGAATGTGTTTCCCAGGCACAGAGCGCCAGTTTTTAACATAATTAAGTAACTAATTATCTTAGTAAACTATGTTATCAAAATGCTACATAGAGCTCTGGAGAAAATGAAGAGCCCACCGCAATGAAGGTCATTGAAAACCTCCTGGTTTTTCCACCAAATACTGAATTCAGTTAAAACATTAGTGTTGTTGTTTCTAAATGAAGACAAACTTGTTCTCTTTGCATTATTTGAGGTCTGAAAGCTGTGCATGTTTTTCATTATTTTGACCATTTCTCATTTTCTGCTAATAAATACTAAATTGTTGCTTTGAATTTCACAGACATGTTGTTAGTAGATCATAGAATAAAAGAACAATGTTCATTTTACGTAAAACAGAAATTTTATTTAGAGAAACTGATCATTTTAAGTGGTCTCTTAATGTTTTCCAGAGCTGTATATCAAATAAAACTTAAAAGAAATTTTACTAAATAACTTAACGACTTGAAATTGGGTCTCTGTCTCTTTAAAGACTCCTGCTCTTTCTGAAACTCTGCCTTCAGAAAGTCATCCCAACATGGCTCCTCTATTAACCCTTTAACGACGTTTTTACCAGCGTTTTGCAGAGGAGTAGCTTGTATAATTAGCTCAGCTAATTGCTACTGGCTAGTCTGAAGGAGCTGACTGGGGGCGTTTGAACAGGAGACTAAAAGACCCTTCTGACATTCATGAACAGATCAAGGCAACACCCCAGGTGTGCTTTTGATGAAAGTTAAGCTAAAAAAGCTGATTTTTCATGATATTTCCCCTTTAAATTAAGCAAAATCCAAAAATGTTTTCACTTATTTTAGCTCAGAAGACATGAGATGTTATTTTTTCCCCTGCAGCTGAACCAGCTCTCCGTTTGTTTCGCTGCGTGCTGCAGGTATATTTAGACCCACTTTCTAAAAAGAGAATATGTGAGGAATGCATGGAGCTGACTCAGTGCAGCAGCAGAGTTAAATATAATTTACCCATCTGGGAAAATGCTGTTTACTTTTAAGTCTAGACAAACTAATTAGGGTTCAGGGGGATTTCTAACATCCTGCAGCAGCATCAGGTGTTTCTGTTTCTCTCACAAAGAAGGTTTAGTTTTTAAATACAACTAATTCCTCTTTCTGTATAAATAATAACATAAAAGGTTAAAATAATTATGTTTCTGTTATATTATCATTTTAAGTTATTGACTTTGCTCAATGTGAGGGTCAAAAATTGTAAAAAAAATAAAATAAAATAAAAAATAATAAAAATTAATAATAATAATAATAATAATAATAATAAAGAAAAATGTTTTTTTGGGTTCTTTCTGAATTCCTAGTCACAATTAAATAAAAATGAACACAAGATATAATTTTGCCAAAAACAAAACGGACATAAAAGGTACAGAAGCCGATGTTGTAAATGTTTTACATTTTTTTGCTTCCTTATTCTGATAATTGGTGCCAACAGTTACCATCAAATATGTGAGATCAATATTGTGAGGGAAGTTTGGTTCACTTTCTTTAAAAACTGATCTAGTTCAGCAACTTTGCAGAGTTTTTAAGAATAAATTGAAGATTTAAGATCGTTCCACAACATTTTGAGCTGATATAAAAATCCAGACTTTAACTAGGCCACTCCTAAACCTATTTTTTTCTGAGCAGCTATGGCTCAGAAAACATTATATGTTGCTTTGTCAGATATTTTAACCTAATTCATGTTGATCCTACTTAGATGATTTCATCATTCAGGAAAGTAAAAACAGAGAAAAACAAAACATTTTTTCACGGAACTGCATATGATTTATGATTATTTATTAAATGAAACAGTAAGTTTTTTCATCTTAAAGGGCAATTATTTGTTTATTTAAGGATTCCCGTTCGTCTCTTCGTGGGGTTCACATCAACGTTACTAGAACAATAAGTTACAAACATTCCTAAAAAGACATAAAGATATCTCTTGAGACACAAACATAGTTCAATTAAACACAAAATTTAAATCAACTGCTTAAATTACAAAAAGACATAAGAAAAAACCTCATCACAAAAACTATGTTCATCCATTTCACTGACAAAAAAGTGCAATAATAACAGGCTAGAAATATAAATGTAATCATTTCATCAGGCTGATATTAAATCATTCTCCAAGACAGAATTTCTTTTAAATTTACATGATCAACCATCACTGTAATTTCAGAAGGCAACATATTCCAAACTTATCCAGTCATAATGACCCAACTTTGAGTTTTTTTCTTCATTTCTGATGATTTTGGTATCTAATGGTCAGAACTATAAATTTAAGATGCAACGATTGAAGATTTCTGACAGACTGCACACATGAAAAGGCAAATATTGACGTTTTTATCATCATGAAGCTGTAATATTTGATTATTAGTTCACTAAGACAGAGAGCAGCTGTTTTATTGTGAATTCCTGAGCCACAAACCCACAGTCAGCGAGCGGCAGAGAGGCGGTCAATGTCAGGGAAAGAGCGCGAGGGAGGGAGGCTGAAGAAGGAGAAGAAGAAGAAAGACGGGGCTCACAGAGAGTTCAGTGTTTCAGCACCGAGGAGCTTCAGCGTAGGTACAGCGTTTCAGACTCAGTCAAAACCAAGTGAAGCAGCAGCAAACATAAACAGCTTCACATGTGAACGGTTGAAAAGGTATTTAGCAGCAGAGTGAGGGCTGACAGGCGGCCGGACCTGACGGGATGCTGTGAGGAAGAACGCCAAGCGATGGAGCTCAAAGACGGCGGCAGGCGGCCGCAGATGCTCAGGTAATCCACCTACTGAACAAACACTAGAGTCATCACAAAATATCCAAATATTTTAAAAGCGGGAGATTTAAAAAAATATTTTAAATGAAATCTCATCAAGAAATGATTCTTTTTTTGTGTCTGTATCATATTTAGTCAGATTAGAAACTTTTTTCAAGGCTGCATGTTGAAATCTTTCATCCATAAATGAGAAAATATCCCAGCTTTACTGTCGAAGCTTCAATGTGTTTTGATTTTATTTGGAAACATCAAGAATGATGGAGATTTGCCAATGTTTAGTCAAGAGAGAAAGCTTTCTTTTCCAGCCATTAAACGTATTCAACATGCTCTGTGTGCGTCTTCACATGATGCGTTCGGGCATCACAAAGCCCACTCTGTGTCGCACACAGACCCCCGTTTTTCCTCCCCTACATCCCTCTTTAGCATTTCCAGTCTTCTCCTCTCCCAGCCGGAGAACTTGCCTGATTAAGGAGAAGATTTTCCAAATATTTCACAACTCCCACACAACCGGTGGCTACAAAGTGGTTAGCTTCTCCTCGCATGTCTGACAAAGAGCCGATTGTTTGGTCGGATCGACCCAAAGCCTCCCCAGTTGGGGACTGTGGTCTGGGCTCACAAAGGCTCTGGATGCGGCCGACCTTGTCGGAACCTCGTGGTCTCCCGTGAAGCGGGTCGGGTTCAGTGTTGGGTTTCTCTCGTGATGTTTTTATCTTCAGCTTCATCTGTGGTGATGTGTCACGAACCAGGAAGTCTAAATTTAAAACCGGTTTCCGCAGGTGTGACCAAAGAATCTTCTAAAAAATTACTTTTCTGAGCTTTTGTCTAGATTTGTTCATGTATAAACCAAAGGATATGTAGAAATGGAAAATAATTTATGCATAATTAAAAGAAACAACTCTGCAAAAACACAAAATCTTATCAAGTATTTCTGGTCTAGTTTCTAGTGCAAATACCTTAGTGCACTTAGAATAAGACAAACTAACTTAAAATAAACTTTTCAGCAAGATGTATGCTCTTGTTTTGAGTAAATAATTCATTAATATTGATGAAAACGTTCTGGTTCTATTGGCAGATAAATTAACTTTAAAAACATGGAAAAATGTTTTGTTATAAGTGAAAAAAGCTGCATTGGGTGCAGCTTCAGTTCAGGAGTTTAAATAATTTAGGAATTTATTTTAATTAAATTTTTAATTAAATTATCTAAATTTAATTTAAATAATTTAGGAATTATTTACTTAATACCAGCCTCCATATGTAGCTACAAACCTACTTTTAAGTTAGTTTTGTCTTATTTCCAATGTACTATGATATTTGTACTAGAAACGAGACCAAAAATACTTGGTAAGATTTTGTGTTTTTGCAGTGAAACATCAGCTGCATGTCTGATGGAAATCAAAAACCTTTAAAATCCCAGAATCCACATCGTGCATGTGTTCGTTCACGTGTTGGGCCCTCGGCCGTTTGGCAGCGCCGTCCTTTACTTCCCCCCCTGCTGCCAGATTGGTTTTCACACGCTCCCGGCCCCTCCCTGTTACCACGGAGACGCAGCTGTCACCTGTCGCTGCCATGCCAGGGATGCGCTCCGGCCGCGGCTCGCGGCTCAGAATAGAAATGTGGGAGAGTTTCTGGCGGAAGCGGGAGAGCACAACGCCGAGCCGGACAGTTGACCGGAGGGAAAACGTCTCAGCTGGACGGGAATGTGGGAAATGTGTGAGTGAAAGGGAGTGACGGACTGCTGGTCCAGATATTAGTCAGAACTGACCCACTGCAAGCTCATGTGTTCCTGTCGACTTTTTATTTTATCTTTGTTTTCTGCTTAAAACTGTTATTTTCTTTCATTTTCTATCAGAATGGACGACCAGGACAGAGTGAGCCAGGCGTCCAGTGTGGCTACAATTTCTTACTTTCCTGTCATGAAGGTTTGTTTGTTTTCTTTTTTATTATTATTATTTCCATGCATGATTTGGTGCAGAGAGCAAACAGGAGAATAAAATCGGTTCCCTCCAATTTGAGCAGGAAAGTGATGGGAAAGTGCAGACGTTTGGGAAAAGATGTCAGGCTGCTAAAAGAGACCCCAACTGTCCCGTGGTCATCAGGGGCTGGCTCAACAAAAAGGTACGTTTGGTTCATGCAGCACTGAAAAAACTATTTATCATCTGTAAACTTTATCACATAATGTCAAACTGAAAAAAAGAAAATATTAGCAAGTATTTTTGGTCTAATTTCTAGAGCAAAAATCTTAGTTCATTTGAAATAAGACAAGAGTAACTTTCAAATAACTTTCTTACAAGTAAGATGTAGGAGTTTGTTTTAAGTCAGTAATTTGTTAATATTGATGAGAAATTACTAGAATCACTGGCAGATTATTTTACTTCTAACCAGGCATTTTTTCTGGTTTTAAGTGAAATAATCTGCCAGTAGAACTGGAACTTTTTCCATTGCAATTTTGCGAAATATACAAATTTCGATGTAGTTGGAGAACCACCTCACTGTGACACGAAAAGTTTTTATCCAAAAACTTAACTTTTTTTTCTAGATTGGCGTGTTTCCATTAAGCTAATTTATTTTTGTAATTCCAATTTCCACAATTACATGTTCCGGTTATTATTAATCAATGGCAGATTTAAATAAAACAGATCAGTGTTTCTGCTGTTTTCCCAGGGTTTTTTTTAAGTTTGTTCCAGATTAATGGAGCATAAAAACTGAATTTTTCTGCTTCTCCATGTTTGATTCTTGTAGCAAGAAATAGAAACAAGGAAAAAAACGATTGCTTGAAGACAAATTCTTACAAGATCCAGTTTGTGGAATGAAACAAGCCTTGCATGGGGCTCTGTTGGTACTTCATGTAAATACGTTTGAACTCACCCCCAGTGGCAGCATCATGCTTTGGGGAGGGAAGATTTTCCTCATCAGGATCATGGAAGTTGCTCAGAGTTGAACTTCAGGAAAATCCTTGAACAAACTGGCTGTAAGAAACATGAGTCTTCTGGAGAAGTTTAGTTAAATTTGCACCACTTTATTGGTCTGTTACATAAAATCCCTGTAAAAAACACAAAGCTTCATAAAATGACAAAATCTGAAGAAGTTAAATAAATCTGAAAACTTCTGTCTTTGAATCGCTGCTTCTGCAGGACAGCTCCGGTCTGAAGCTGTGGAAGAGACGGTGGTTCGTCCTCTCCAACTACTGCCTGTATTACTACAAAGGTAGGAGGCAAAGCGCCTGCAGCTCGGCGCCGTGGCTCTGACCCGCATGTCTTCTTCCTTATTGAAACGCTTTCTGTCCCCAGACAGCAGAGAGGAAACCGTGTTGGGAAGCATCCCGCTGCCAAGCTACAAAATCCTGTTCTGCACGCCGCGAGAATGCAAGAACAGGAAGTTCACCTTCAAGGTAGCAAAAGCTTCGTTCCTCACAGCTACACGGATGTCAGGGAACGAGATGTACAAGTTCAGGACTATGAGGAACGAAAGAGAATAGAAATGAGTTGGTTAGTTTAGATCAGGGTCACCAGCCTTCCTGAGACCACGAGCTGCTTCATGGGTTCAGAGCAACACCAACGACTACTTGTTTGATACAGACATACATTGTCTTCCTTTATAATAATAATACATTTACATATTTATGATTCCATGCTGCCTGATCATATTAATGTTAAAGACTATCACAATAGTTATCAGTAATGATTTACCATGGCTGCTATGGTTAATCGTTATTATGTGATCAGAAGTTCAATCTGTGTGATTCTAATTTAATCCAAAGTGTGACTGAGAGTATGGAGCTGGACAGCTGCACTGTGCGTACCTTCAGATTTTCCTTTAAGTAAAAATAGTTTTCAGGGTTTTTTTTATCTAAACCTCTTTACGATTAACAAAATTGGGTAGAAAAAAAGACCTTTAGTCTCAAAACATCTTGTTCGTAGCGAACGTCTGTGTGAGTCTGTGGGAACGCCAAAGCCTAAATCTTATTGGTCAGTTTACTTTTTGTTTATTTGGCGGCTTTTCCTGTAAGCTAAAAGCGAATGAGCTTGAGTTGGATTTCTTCTGTAGTTCTAAGAGCGGTCGTTTGGATCCTGCCTGTGCTTTTCGCCGTGTGCGTGGTTCTGGTGGGGTCATCGGTTTATCAGCTTGTTTTCTGGTTTGGTGAACTGAAGAGCTGGACTCTAGAGCAGCTGACCTGGCAATCTGATGGCACTTTACATTGTGCCTAGTGTAAAGTTTGGTGGAGGGAGGATCATGGTGTGGGGTTTTTCAGGAGCTGGGCGTGGCCCCTTAGTTCCAGTTAAAGGAACCCTGAATGCTTCAGCATACCAAGACATTTTGGACAATTCAGTTTGGATCTGGCCCCTTCCTCTGCCGACATGACCGAGCCCCAAAGCACAAAACAAAGTCCATGAAGACATGGATGGAGAGGATGAACTTGACTGACCTCGACCCGACAGAACACCTTTGGGCAGAGACTGAAGGTTCACACTGAACGCGTTTCAAACGTCAAAAACGTGGCCGACGCTTCAAGTTCGACGCCTGCGCACTTTGAAGTCAGACGCTTGACATTTTGCTCCATGCGGGCGTTGAGAGGAGACTCTTTGGCATACATGTCTCTCAAACTCTTCCACTGTCTCCTGCATATTTCGTTTAAATAAATAAGTTTATTTAATGTGACTCAAAGTTCTTGCTGGATGGATTTGGATAGATCGCGTCAAACGTTCAAAATGGTCGAAACGCTCCCAACTGCGCAGCGCTGGATGCCACAGACTTTGTATGTAAACCAGACGGGCCTGATGCTCAAAACATGCTTGGTGTGAACGCGGCATAAGAGCCAGGCTTTCTCGTCCAACATCAGTACATGACCTCACAAATGTGCTTCTGGAAGAATGGTCAAAAACAAAGGGTGGACCAACGTCACAGTAAACCCTATGGATTAGAAACGGGATGTCGCTTAAGCTCTTATGTGAGTCAAGGCAGGTGAGCCGATACTTTTGACAGAATAATCTAATTACATACCAGCCTAAAGAGTAGAAGGTTTCAAAAATATTGCTGCTGGTCCTAATAAGGATCCTGGTGGCACTCCAATAGGACATGGGATCAATCCTCATGAATTCAGGGAGATGGTACAGAGTTCCTTTGTGTAAATATAACCGTCTGAAACATTTGTTTGTACCACACTCCATTAGCCTGATAAATGGCCGACTAGCGGGGCCTAGACAAAGTAATAGGAGGCCCAGAATGTGACCAAGAGTAGCATGGAGAGGATGTATTGTATGTGAATGAAAATGGTTATGGGGGGCATACTGTGGTGGCATAGGGGACAGCGCAACCCACGTTTGGAGGCCTTGAGTCCTCGACGAGGCCGTCGTGGGTTCGATTCCCGGACCCGGCGATAGTTGCTGCATGTCTTTCCCCCTTTCCTGTCAGCCTACTTTCATATAAGGGACACTGGAGCCCACAAAAGACCCCCTGGAGGGGAGGGTTAAAAATGGTTATGGAGATGTACTGCCAATCTGGCATTTGTATTTTTTGCTTTTATATTTAATTATGGCCATTGTCCTTTCTGGATGTGCTGTTCCTATTGTTCTACTGCACGTTTTGCCTCTGCTTCCTAGACGAATTTCTCCTACGGGAGACAAATAAATGATCTTATCTGAGCATTATTCAACATATGAGGTTTTATCCACTGATCCTGTGAATCCAGGTGGTGCACCAGGGAATGCGATCATATTTCTTCAGCGCTGACACTCAGGAGGACATGTTGGGTTGGGTCCGAGCCCTGAGCCAATCAGCTGCGATGGAGCCAGACAGCACCATGAACAGGTATGACGGAGTTCAAAGTTACCATGACGTTCAGGATGACGCAAAAACAGTCCTGCAGGTGAGAAATGTACGATTATCGTACCAGAGACATAAAATTATCGTCATAACCAAAATAACAAGTCTATTGGTGCGCTATAGTCACTCTTGATAGCGTCTAGCAGGCACTCACTGCTTTGTGGTGTAAGTACGGAATAGATTCATCAGCAGCACCACCGGTCCGTTAGGCTAATGTGTTCTTCGTTTCTTTTTTTCCTTTTCATCACTCATGGTGTGGCCGCAGCGGACTATTCAGCCAATCATGGCCGCTGTTCCGAGGCAAACGCAGACACGTAGCTCACATTTACCAGCTCACGATTGATTGGTTGGAGTTTCCAGCCAATCGTGCATCTGTTTCCGGTTTAGAGATGCCTTCAGGGTCACAAAGAAAAACTCTGAAAGACAGTTGCGACAGGCTGATTACAAACACACATTCACGGAATGGTCAAATTATCGTATATTTGGCTTTTTGGGGGATTATTGATCGTACATCGCACAGAGGGCAAAATTATCGTACAAATACGATAATTATCGTACATGTGGCGACACCGCACGAACAGCTTTTTATGCAAAAACTCTGATCCGTTTAGGCGTTGCTCGAGTTATCAAGATTTTACGCAGCTTGGTGGCAGCAGTGAGTCCATGGACTTCCCCAGATCGCCCCCGGAGGAGGAGAGTCCGGCGCAAAAACACAAGCATGTCAGCAGAACCCTGAGCGAACCGGGTCAGCTCAGCGGGAGGGCGGGGAGGTCACAGTCAGAGCACCGGGGGAGACGGAGCGTGCATCACCGGAACAGGAGGTCAGTAATCTCAATCTCACATCTTATTTGTTTATCTGGGAAACGTCCAGTTTGGTATTCTGCTTCCTGTGAGGCTTCAAAGCCCGTCGAACCGAACCCCCAGCCCTCCGGATCCAGTCAGGAGAAGAACTGCTTCAAACAGGGAGGACGACGCTTACGATGAAACCTCAGGGCAGGCGGCCATCGTGGGGTCAGGCTCTTTGGGTTCGAGGGGACAGCTGGGCTCCCGACCCCACACCCCGGTGGGAAGGGTGGACATTCGACCCCACGATGACCCCGTCACTGTGTACTACACACCTGCCTCCCCTAAGCTGGAGTTCAAATCTGCTCCCACCACCCCGGTCACAGAGAGGTGGGAAAACCTCAGCAAGGTGAACTTCTTCTAATGCAAATGACCTTACACTGTAAAACATTAGAAGGTGGTTTAACTTGAAAATAAAAGTCCACCTGCTGCCATTTAAGTCAACATGAAAAGTATTTTGGTTTTAACTCATAAATTAAAGTTCATAAAGTTGATTTAACAACAAGAGACAAGTTGTCTAAACATTGTTTTTTAAGTTCATTAATCTTGAATTGTGAGTTTTAACTTAATGCTGCAGTTTAAGCCAAATAATTATTTCACTATACAGGAGTTATTTGTCACCGTGGATTTAACCATGTCATATTTAGTGAAGCTCTGTTTTAAAGACATCGTTTCTCTTTTGTTCCTTTGCAGCCTGCAGCCTTATACGGTTCTGTTCATCACACACCAAGTGGGAGAAGACCTTTAGCTAAGGTGAAAACATGACAATATTGTGCAAAATTAAGCAGCGAAATATCCAAACTAATATGCAGCAGCTGTTGGGGAGGCTACGGAATAAAAAGCCAAAAATTTTAAGTTGTGTTTACTTTAAAAACTTCCATGGGACATGGGATGGTTTTAGTCCACAGGTTGTTTATAAAAAGTTTTTATCTGATTTACATCCTGTGTTTTTCTTCAGAGCCACTCCACGGGGGCAGATTTACTGCCCCCTTTACCCCCTGCAGCGAGGGCAGCGCATGCTTCCAACCCCTCAAAACAACCCCGCCAGCTTCACCTGCCCGTCTCTGTGCTTCCGCCAGCTCTGGTACAGCCGCTAGATGGCGCCAAACTCCTCCGGCATTTTGCTTACTTTAAGTTTTGTGGCGTTTACTGTGTGTTTTTATTTTCAAAGTGTACTATACATATATTTGCAAAGTTGCAACAACGCAAATTTTAAAAATATTTAAATATGTTTGCAGCTTGCTGAGGCTTATGCAGCTCAAGTTTTACCCTTTAATACTGATATTAAAGGGTAAATATAATTTCAAACCACAAAATCTGTCCAGAGAGTGTGATACGTAGGATTGTACGTATTAGCGTTTAAAGAATGGTCATTAAATAAAGATTGGGAACTGTTTTCCAGGCGTCTAAATCTGACCAGAGGGATTTGCAACCAATACGACCTCTTGAAAGTGATGCAGATGTGAGTATTCCCAGTTCAGCAGCTTTTATAGATGGATAGTTATTTATGTTCGTGGACATGAGCTTGAGTTGTTCTGTTTCAGGCCGTATTGACGCGTCTGTGTGGGTGTGACAAGCTGCTGCAGTCTCTGTCTGTGGAGCTCACCCAGTTACAGATGGATAAGGTTAGTAATCATCTCCAAATCTAATTAAACTTATTTACAAAGTAGCTTTAAAACAACAAGATTGACCAACGTTTTGCTGCACAGCAAGAAATAAGATATAATAGAAACCACTAAAAGGACTCTTATTGTCGAAAAGGATGGGAAGTAAAAATGTATTTGAGCCAAAATGTGAGAAAAGCATTGATTACGGTCTTCAGAAAAAAAATAAAATTCCTAAAGTGCTGCTTATTTTTTGGAGGGAGTTCATTTTTACTCCTAGTTTTGTTAACAGGGTTTTTCCTAATAGGACAGAGGCATTTTAACATGGATTTATTTAACATTTTTTGAATAATTATTTAGTCAATAAGTAATATCTTTCATTCAATTGAGACCGGGGGTTGGATTAAATAAGTGTTCACTTCTTCATACTCCTTTTTAAGAAAAAAAAAAAGGAAAATAGTGGTAAACAAATATTTTTGTTCTAGTGTTTTCTCTGTCCTACTGATTGCTTGTTTTTTCTTGTTTTTGAAATAAATAAATCAAATCAAAAGTTAGAAAATCTGGTCCCAAGCCGTTTCTTATGTTAGCCAGACAGTCAAGAAGGGGATTAGCAGAGTGTGTTCTTCTACTCAAGGGGAAATATACCTGAATATAAACAAAAACAGATGTTATGTTTGTTTTTTATTTCTTTTAAACGGTTTCTAATGGCAGCAGGTAAAGTGAAAAAAGCAAACATCCAAGAATGGAGCCCTGCGGTACACCACAGAGAACGGATCAGATTTCCTAAATCTGTTTATCTGTATAATTTTGTGATATATATGGATTTTCTTTTTTACATGTTCAGGTGATACCAAATGTAAAAGAAACGTGTCACTATAATCAATAAATCAATTAATCACATAATAAATTAAAACAAACTCAATAATTTCCATTTGTATGATTTATTCTTTTTTTTTCTATCTACCAAAAACTGGGTGATAAAAGTTTTCAGTTTGGTGTTTTGGTCTCAACCAGCCCTTATTTTTTAAAGGACAATTTTGTTTACAAAGACTTGAAATTTCATTTTATTTGTTGTTTATTTTGGATATTTAAAATGTCTTCCAGTTCCAGTGTTAAATGTTCATCAGAATTTAAAGTTTATTGATCTTTTAGAATGTGTTATTGGATTATTATTTTACCATTACCATTGTATTACTTAAAAATGGTCTCAAAACGACAATATTATCGTTTATCGGAATAACTGCTGGAACAATTTATCGTCCAGCAGAATTTGTTATCGTGATTCAGAACTATGGAAAAACTGTTCAGGTTATAGTTCATTTGGGAAATGAGATAACAGAGATGTTTCTGTTGCAGGATAGCGTCCAGTGTGCGCTGGAAGTGTCCAGGCTCCAAGTGGAGGAGTGGAGGACCCAGGGGCCCCGGGCCCTGGAGGAGGCACTGACCCAGAAGGCTTTGCTACAGGAGGAGTTGGTTACAATCCGGGCCAGAGTGTGCGATGTCTCACTGGTGTGTAACAAAGAACAAGTTGTGCAGATGTTTGTGTGCAGTTTATATATATATTTCTTTTCTTATCATGGTATTTCTATCTGAAGGAAATGGAGCGAGTGTGGAGTCAGTATGAGAGGATGGAGAGTGAGCTGTCTGTAATCCGTTCGCACCTTCAACACATCTCCAACTTTGGAATGCCACAGGTAATTTTATGCAACTCTTAAAGTCTGATTGTTATTCTTCACGTTTGGACATCAGCTAAAATAGTGAAAAAAAAACTTGTTTATTCTAATATAACGCTGAAAGATCTCCTGCCAGTCTGCTGATGTCTCCCTGTCCGATCAGGAGCAGTGTCAGGCTCAGAGGGAGCTGTGGATGATGGAGGACATCCTTGATGGGCTGAACGTCAATCGGGATTATTTCTGTTTCCTGCTGGGACTGCAGACACATCACAGTAAGAATGATCTGCTGTTTTTTCTTTTAATAATTTAATTGAATTTACCAACAATGTTTTTATATCAAATTTTCTTGTCACTGGGTTGAAAACAATGTGCTTTTCTTTTGCCAATATTAACATTGGTGTCTCTTTTTTGCAAAAAAAAAATTTTTGTTTTTCTTTATTTTAAAACCAAAAAGTAGAAATAAAATGGTGGTTCTTTCGAAATTACAAATGTCCTATAGTAGATATATATTAAAAATGAAAAATTGTCTTTTATCAACAGGTCATGTAACACTTGTGGCTCTGAATGAGTTTTACTTAGCTGGACTAGGGGCAAAAATGGCTCTTTGAATGGTAAAGGTTGCAGACTAAAACATAAATAGATCCAAACGAGACGTTTTCTGTCTGCAGTGTTCCAGTTTTTGCCTCCTGGACCTCCTGCTTCCCTCCCAGAAGGGCTTCCAGTCGGACTGCCAGCAGTAAGAAGCTCTGCTCTTCCTGTTCATGGTCTGCCTCTGATCAAAACTTCTTCTGCTCAGTTAACCCGATGAAGTTCACAGATGTTCTCTGACTAAACCCAAATTATTGATACATTTTTCTAACTATAAAAGGTCTTAAGTCAGTAGCAGGACAGTACAGAGCAGAATCTGGTGGTTCTTCTCTGTTTTTTGTAAAGCTTTGACTTGTTAATATCAAATTCATCCAGTTCTGACTTTCATTTAGGAAATATAAAACAAGAGAGCAGAAAAACATTTTAAAGAATTGTTTTTATATTAGAATGGGAGGCTATGATTAGCTTTTAAGCTGGGTTTTGCATCCGATGTTAGTAAATTGCATGGCTTGTCATTGAGAGGCTAACAAAGTCTTTTTTTTACAAGAGGAAATAGATCTGTGAACATCTGCATAAAGATATATTTATTTTTTTGTTGTTGTTTTTAAACAGCCCATAATGGCAGCAATTAAAATGAAAAAAAACAACAACAGATATCCAAGAATTGAGCCCTGTGGTACACCCAGAGAACAGCATCTTCAGATTTCCTCAACCTGTGAAAACTAGTTTAGTAGATTTATATGGTTCGGTGATGCCTAATTAATATTATTATCAATTATTATCAATTTTTTATTTAAAATAAAAAAGCATAATAATAATTACACACAAATAGAACAAGAGTTTTAGTTTTACTTTGTTTGGGGGATAAGAATGAGAAAAGTAAAGATTATATATTAGAAGAAGAGGCGATGATTACTTTTTAATCTGACTTCAGAATCTTATATTAGTGAACTTCATGGTTTGTTTGGTTATTGTTACTGAAACTGCAGTATTAGTGAGTAAATGCCCCTGAACATTTGTCCTGAAACTCAAACTCGAAACCTTGCCGTACTCTGCTCAGCCTTCCTGTTAGTCTTGCTCTCTCTCACTTTTGAGTAGCCTGAAGGAATCACTGACATGTCTCTGGCTGTCATAGAAATAACATTTTCCTTTTGAATAGCTTTTCTTACATCCATGTCGTTATGTGACATCCTGATTTTAGCATTTGGATGTTTCCCCGGTGAGTGTTTCATCAGTGTGTGACAAACGTCTGCAGGATTTGGAACAAGAGCCGCCGCTCCGCCCTCCGTTACCCCTGGAGCTTCAGGAGCGCCACCACGCTCAGGACCTGGGCCAGGTGTGGCCAGAGTCACCGTATGAGGTGGGACTTTTACCATCGTTTATCACCAGAGGAAGCAGATAAACGCTGGTGTTTTTAACGTGTTTTTATGTTTCAGGGAATCTATGAGCATCCTGCTGATCCCGCCGACAGAAGTGGAAACAGCCAGCCTGACCTCCTTAACGTGAAAGCACAGAGAGATCCAACCGGTTGGCACCAACACACACACCAACAGAAACAAGGACACTTTGATTCTGACGTGTGCTGTGTGTTAATATCTATTAATAACAGCTTTGATGTATTTTTCATTGCAAAATCCTAAACTGCGTTCATTTGGGGAGGATTTTTATTCCTCGTCTGACCTTAAACCCACTTTCCATGGTGTCTCATGTTGATTATTTTTCTTTTATATGTAGAATCTCAGTCTGGTTCAAAGTGGATCCCACCAGAAACAGCCGGCCAGCCAACAAAGGTTTGATTCTTCTTCATTTCTGCCATGATAATCTGTGAAGTGGGCCAAAAGACGCTAAATATAGAAGCAGTAAAAGCTGTTTTGTTTTGGGGTTTTTTCCATTGCAATCGCAGCCAAATTCTAATTCTTCAGTTCTCGCTGCAATTAGGGCATGTTGCAATACCAGCTGCAGACAAGAGGGGGCACCAGAGGCTCATGTTTCAACACAACAGTGTTACAGTTCAGTTCCCCTGTACCCCACCCTTTCCTTATACAAGGCACGCATACACACACACACACACACACACACACACACACACACAACACACATACACTGCTTTTCTTGCAGTTTTCTACAGAATGCGAGAAATAAAAACATGTTTTAAATCACAATTATATATGTTAAACAGCTTATGTTCTCATCCTAGAAGATGAAAATGAAGATGAGTGAGGCAGAACAGATTGAGAGGATGAAGAGGAATCAGGAGAGATTGGCTAATAAGAGGAAGCCTCCAGTGGCGACTCAAGGACCCCAGAATCAGAGTTCAGACACAAGACAGGAGGTTAGGCCCACAATATGTTGTTTTTAACCTGATTAAGATATAAATATATGTGATAATTTAATGATTCAACTCTAATTTGCCAGGCCCCGTTTCCCTTGAGGGTGACCCGCGTTGTCACAGCTGTGCTGCCCTCCTCGCTCGTGGCCAGAAGAGTTTCTGTCGAGGATCCTCCAGCTGAGCTCGACGCTCCGTTGCCCGAACAAATCCTGCCGGAAACGCAGCAAAAACCGACAGAACCGAGCAAAAAACTCCTGAGCAAACCTGCCAGGCGGCTGTTTACAGAGAGCCCCGACTCAAACCAGGCCGTCGGCGAGCCGCACCAGGATCAAACTGCAAAAAAGGCAAGCAGAAAACACCCGCCGGCCTCCAGGGGATCCAGAATGGAGCCACTTTTAGAAGTGAGCAGAGGCGAAGGATCAGAGAGCCCGAGAAGTGAAGCTCAACACCTGACGGGGTCAAGAAGAGGTCAAGACAGCGCAGACGTTAAGGTGAGGAGGGAGCCATCCACTTCATCTCTGCAGTGGTGGATAAAGTACTCAGCTCTAGTACTTGAGTATTGATACTCATGCTAAAAACTTACTCCACTACATGTAAAAGTTACTCAAGTTAAAGTACTGAAATCAGAATCAGCCTTTATTGTCATTGTACAGAAAATACAACAAAATCAATTTCTGTACAACAAAGAACAACAAAAAAAAAACAACATAAGACCTCAGTAGACAAACACCTGAGTCCTTTTTAGATGAGAACACTGCAAAAACACAAAATCTTACCAAGTATTTTTGGTCTAGTTTCTAATGCAAATATCTTAGTGCACATGAAATAAGACAAAACTAACTTAAAAGTAGCTTTGTAGTGAGATACAGAGGGTTGTTTTAAGTAAATAATTCCTTACTATTGGCGAAAAAATTCTAGTTCCACTGAGGCTGTTACCTAGCAACCCCAGCCAAGCCCAGCCCGTTACCTAGCAACCCAGTTCTAGTTCCACTGGCAGATTGTTTCACTGATAACAAGACATTTTTCAATGTTATAAGTTAATTTATTTGCCACTGGAACAAAAACTTGTTCATCAATAATAAGGAATTATTTACTTAAAACAATGGCTGTATATTTTGCTGAAAAGTTTCTTTTAAAAAAGTTTGTCTTATTCCAGGTGCACTAAGATATTTGCACTAGAAACTAGACCAAAAATACTTGGTAAGATTTTGTTTTTTTGCTGTAAAAAAATAACATAAGGGGAAAAATTAATTTATTTTCTAATATCTTGTAATTTCTGTTCTAAATTTCCTTTAATTTACTTAATAAACTAAATAAAATGCCTCTAACCAGGCAGCTGAAGAGTCGTCGGCTGCTGACTTTGACCTGAATCCCGGTGTGAGCTCTGAGCAGCGAGAAGCCAAACTCCGACGAGTCGAACGGATACGAGAAAGAGTGATGAGAAGGTGGGTTTGCTTTGGGTAAAATATGCAAACACGCCCTACGCAGAAGCAAGCGTCCACAAATTGTTTGTCGTCCATTTCTCAGCGCAGCCAGAGAAAGCTCTACGACAGACAGTCAGCGTCCAATCAGGAGAGAGAGGAAGGAAGTTCACCAGGCTCCCTCTGACTCGCCTGAAGGAAAATGGCCGACAGCAGGTACTGGAACAGACAGAACCAAAATAAACAGAAAATAACTGAGTTACTAACAAATTATTCCCTCTTTCCAACTTACAGGAAGTCATGGCTGTCTGGATGACGTTAGCAGATCAGGAGATCTTCAAGGTGCAACGTCTCAGGGTTGCGATGAAGTTAAATCTAAAAGTCGGGTCCAGACTGAGAACAGAGCAGAGCACAGTGGGAGAGCAGAGGTTGCCAACAATAAAAGCAAACGCTCCCCGTCTCCGTATCACATCTCATCCATGACCGTCTACCAAAACGATGGAGGCAAAGGATTCAGAAGCTGCAACGATGAAGAGCAGGAAAACCCTGAAGGACTCGCTGCAGAAGATAAAGAAGAGAAACTGAAGTCTTCCCACCTGAGAACAAAGTGGTTCCTGTCGACGAACCAGTGGCAGGAGTTCATACCGCTGCAGATGGAGCCGCTGTCTATCGAGGAGAACGAGGAAACCGACACCCAGCTGTGCTCTCAGCCAGATCTCAGCGAGTTGTCGGCGACGGTGACCGAAAGCCTGGAGAAGATGAAGGAGAACCACTCGCTCTTCTATAAGATCGCCTGCGACATCAGCATCTCAGACTCAGACATAAAGAGCGACGATCAAATGTCCTCCAGACCAGAGGAGGAAGAAGTGTTGGTCATCGAAGAAACGGCGCGGACCGGTGACGTTGGGATGCCGTCTCATTTAGAGAGTTTGGATGGAAGAGGTGCAACAGCTGAAAAGAAATCTCTGGAGTCAACGAGAGAAATGCAGGACAAGACTTTGTTGGATCCAACATATGATCCAAGTGAACTAAATCCAGCAGAGCAATTAGGGTGGGAAGATGAAGTAAAAGTTTCAGAAACGGGAGCTTGTGTCCAGAAAACGGATTCTACTCAGGCACTGGATGGCCACACAAAGACAGAAGAGAAACACTGTGAGAAGAAGGAGTCAGAAGATCTGAACACAAACCAAGAGAGATGTGAGGAAATAAAGAAACGTTTCAGAGGAAGTAAAGAGAAGAAGACGGATGAGGAAGACCGAGGAAACAGACGCTCCATCATCCGGAGCGCGTCCTTCGGAAAGCCGAGGGTTACCGTCCTGAGGACGAGTTTGTAGATTGAAGAAAAGATGCCGTCCCATTCCAACCAACAACTTCATGGCATTTTATTTGGATTTTATATGATAGACCAACTCAAAAAAGGGTATAAATATAATTTTAGATACATAATCTGAAAATTTGACCCCAGAAACCTTTGGTACCTCTAGAAAACCTGTAAAGGTCCAGAGCTGAGAGGTGAATCTGTTTACAGGACGACTTTTCAAACAATTCATGGAAGAGTGGTGAAAAGAAAGCCTGCATGACAGGAAGTCCAATTTCCTCTTGCTACTACACAAAAATGCTATGAGTGGCGAAACACTAACACCTGGCCATCCCTACAGCAAAGCCAAGTGGAGGGAGCATCATGCTGTGGGATGTTTTTATTTTCAGCAGGTCGGGGGAAACCTGTCAGATTATATGACAGGACAGGAGCTCAGGACAGAGACGTTAAACAGATTGGTTTAACTCAAAACATATTAACATGTTAGAGCGACCTAGTCAAAGTCCAAAAGATTTTTGGTAAGATTTGAAACTTGATGTTTATGGAGGGAATTTTCTATATCATGCAGTATTTTGTTTTGGTTTTCATCTAAAATCCCACTAAGGCTGAAGTTTGAGGCTGCAGAACGACTTAAAGAGTTCAGCGGGTGTGAATACTTTTCCCTAGAGATTTTGACCGACTGGATTGGACTGGGCCCAGTTGTGAGAACGTATAACAGCAGAATAATGTATAACCATCAATAAACTTGAATGTTTTCATTTTACAGAATATAAAGGAGGATGTTGGTGGAAATCTGTCACCAGAAATGTTATTTATTCAAGTGAAACTGTGTTTTTTGCAACTAGACAGGTGCAATCAAATATCCTTTTTAAATGCTAACACCTCCATTCCTTTTAATGTACGCATTTAATACTCACTGAAATTATATTTGATGGCTGTTTTTGTTGGCAACATAATCCTGTTTTTATCACTGTGAAAATTAGCTTTTTTTGTATCAGATGTTCTGACTAATAATAATAAAAATAAAAATAGAAGAAGAAGCGTTGTGCACACCGCGGCTCCGGCTTTTGTCAGAGCTTCACATTTCTACCTCCATCTCCTCGCCTCATTGTCTGCCAGGTCCCACATGTGCTACAGGGTGCAGCTCTCCTTAGAGACCCGACGCAGAATTACATGGAGCTCCTGCGAACAAAAAAAAAAAAAGCCTTTGTCACTTTAAATCCTCAGCGTGTCTCAGCCGATGACATCATTGTCTGAGAACACATTACATCACCCCTTCCCAGGCTCCCTCTCTCCCCCTCTCTCTCACTCTTAAAGACCGCACCACCTCATGTTTACTGAGCCACACACACACACACACAGACCTACTGATCTGTTTGCAGATGTGATATCTGTATCAGCATGCATATTTATGACAATAGCTTTAATGTATGCGCTGCTGGTGAAGTAAGGCTTCGCATTTAAATACGTCTGTGGCTGCATGAAATATATTCAGCTACATTTTTTGCCACAGTTTAATGTTGCATTCTATATTATATATTTAAAAAATAATGCTCAGAACAGAGTAAATGAGAGTTCATTTCATGCTGCAGAAAAGGAGAAAGATCATTTAGGATGTGAAGTGTTTGGTTTTTTTCACATGGCTCTTTGCCCAGGGCAATATTCTGCTTAGGGCTCTCGACAAAACTGAACTACAGCTTCCGAATCGACTCGTTGCTCCTATGTTTAACATCTACTTTGTCTTTAAATATTTAAAGGTTCAACATCAAAAGAGGTTTTTATTTAAAGTTTTGAATTCAAAACAAATGGTGAATGTTTTTGTCCTGTTCGAATGAAGTCAGACATACGAGTATCAGGATGTATCAAATCAATATCTGTAACAGAACATCACCACAATGACGTCTTTTAAATTAGCTTACAGTGTTGAAAATTACTTTTATGTAACACAAGTTTGGACATTGAGCAGATCAAAAATAATTTAAGTTTTTTTATTTAATAAAATCCATTTCTTTTTAAATTGGCTCTAAATTTCTTAAAACTTTAATTGGTCCAGCTTGCTGTTCAGACACAACTCCCAAAAATTGGTTCTGCATTTGTTGCATGTCATTTTGATGTTGAAATTTCTAGTTTAGATTTTTTTTTTCTTGATTAGCCTTTAGATGGGAAAAAACCATTTAGAATTTAATCAAAACTGGAAAATTTAACCACACTTCAAATGAGAGCAGAAAGCAGAAGTTTCAGGAAATCACATCCTGGGTCAAGTAATGATAAATATGTAAATGTATCACTAACCAGTTATTGGCCATAGATCACAGAGCATGAATCACTGAAACACAGAGAAGGAGCATATTGAAGCACGGTGGTGGCAGCAGCATGCTGTAGGATGGATGTTACTTCTTCAACAGGGACAACAAAACTTATCAGAGATGATTGGAAGATGGAGGTTCACTTTCTAATGTAGCAAAAAGCTACAATAGAATGGATTAGATACATATTGGCCTAGTCAAAGCCCAGACCTGAATTAAAAATAACAATCGATTGCAACATCTGCTGTTCAGATGAGAAAGAATATGAAATATAGAAAATAACAGGTAGTTTTCCAATTAACTTAATTCAATTCAGTTAATTTCTATAGCAAAAATTCACAACAAATGGCCTATTAATGTGTTAGAATGGCCTAGTCAAAGTCCAGATCTGAATCCAATTGACAATCGATCGCAACATCTGTTATTCAGTTGAGAACGAATATTAAATATAGAAAATAATAAGTAGTTTTCAGTTTATTTTTATAACGGAAATTCTCAACAAACTACACCAAAAATAATTCCAGTTCAATCAAACGGATTCCAGTTGGTCCCAGTTATCAAACTGGACAGAATGCTCAGTTAATTCATTCTAATTTTAGCTGATGCTTAACTTCATGTGGTGAATTTGACACCATTTTCTTTTTTCTTTTCTTTTTAAAGGCAGAGTGTTGAAGTTGGAGGAAAAAACTCGGCCTGTATCTGGTAACTGTATGTTCAAGCAGCTGTTTGATTGGCCAATGACCGCCCGCGCGCCCGCGCCGTGTCGCGCGCGCGTAAATCACAGAGATGCGGAGAATTGCTGAGAGAATGTTTCTTTAAGACCCATTACCTTCCGATCCGGCTGAGGGGGAGTCTGTGGTGGCGGATCGTCTCTCCCTGCCTGCGCCCTCCGCGCCACCCGCCTCCCGCCTTACGTGTGTGTGGGGGGGGGGGAATAACGCGAAGGCTACTTTCGGAGAGCGGCGCTCACACCGAAATGGATGGATAAGGGGTTTCTAAAAACATTTTTTTATTTATTTTTTAATTTCAGCATCAAACATGGACACTCCAGACTCCCCGCGATGGCTGTGGTAAGGATGCAACTTCACACCGCCCCATCGCAACCCAGTTTCTGTTGACAGGAGAGGAAAAAAAGAGAGAGGAGATGCAGAAGAGAAATGTGCACGTACTGGTGAATGCATGTGAAGCCGCGGAAGGCGGGCGGCTCGGTCTGTGCATGTATGTGCGTGTTGGACGGAGTCTCGGCTCGCATCAGACCGACTGTGCAACGCTCGCTGCTTTTGTCCGAGTCAGGGATTGACAGGTGTGTTGGCAACACTCAGGCAGCAGCATTTATTTAGGGCACGCTCCCTTTGCATCCAGTCAGAGAGGTGATGGGTTTGTTAAAGACAGGGCGGAGGGGAGGAGAGGAGCTGGGCTCCGGGACATCACCAGGAGATGCCTCTGAACGCTGGCCTACTAGAATGTGTTGCTTGTAATTAATCATGGCTGCAACTAAGCTCTTTGCCACTGGGAGCTGGGCAATTACACCACCCAGTTCGAGCTGCCGCTGCCTCTGTGGGGTTGTTGTTGATTGTTGTTGGTGATGTTTTATATGCCGGACCAGAACCGAACCGCATCCCGGCTCCTTCCTGTCGTTTAGTGCAAGGATGGGCAGGAGATCCCTCAGTTATACATCCAACAAGATTCCCATAGGGACGGAGTTTTGCGCGTGCGCGCTCGTGCGCTCCTCACCAAATGGTCTTTCCTCCTTCCATCCAGACATGGAGGTGCAGCAGATCTGTCGACATGTCAGCTGTGTGATGTTCCGGGATCCAGGTGCTTCTCATTCCAGCCTCCTCAGCCCGTCTGCCCGAACCCGCTTATTGATTCCAGTGATGCGTTTCTGGCCCCGCAGGGGCGCACAGCTCCATACCGGGGGGAGATGGGGGGCAGAAAGGACTGAGAGGGGGTGTGGGCTGATTATTAGTCGATCTGCTTCTATTGAAATGCGATTACTACCGCATTTCAGGCGCACCGTGAACGTGATTTAAGGTTACAGAGAGAGGCCGCCTCAGTGTGGAGCTTCCTGCTCGCTCCCCGCCCCAGTAACTGGTGGAGGAGCGTGTTTTTCTCTCTCTCTCTCTCTCACCCTCCAACACACACACACACACACGCACACCCACACACACACACACACGCCCACCCCTACACACCAACACACACACACACACACCTCACCAAATGGTGACACACACACTTGCACAAGCAGCAACATCACAGGCACAGCAGACGCTTTCCTTCTCTCACACAAGGAGGATTTAATAACACAAAGCTCTTCTTAACAAGACCTGCTCTGCACAGCTCTTCTGTCAACTTCTGGATAGGATGCACGACTGAATGTGATGATGATGATGATGATGATGATGATGATGATGATGATGATGATGATGATGATGATGATGATGATGGTGTGGACAGCTATGCCATAAAATCACATGTGCTCATCCACAGTCAGAAAAACATTCATGTTCAGCAGGAAGCACAGCGACTGCTGAACATTTAAAACCACAAACTTCTGTTTCTTACTGGGTTTCTATGGGACAGATAAACACATAGAAGTGAATAATGACGTGACGTTCAATTATTTTGTTTTGTTTTGTTTTTAGCAAACAAAAATCTTACAATTCTGGTGTGAATTAATATGCAGACCCTTCAAAAATCATAAAAACTGGCTCTTGAATAGCCAAAAATGTCAGTAAATATACGCAAACATGTTTAGATTTTATGTTTGTTTTATTAATTTCTTGTTCCGTAGCTTTATTTTGTGTTTTTTTATTTCTTCTGTCTTTAATGCGCTTTAGCACCAACCTGCCAATGGGACTAGAAATGGAAATTAGCCAAAATAAAAATAACATTTTAAAATCAAATTTGAACTTTTAGGAAGTAAAATCACAAAGCACTGTACAATAAGAATGTATACAAAGAACAAAACAAGAATAAGAAACACAGTAAAATCATCACATAAAAGGATTTTGTTTTACTCTGAAACCCCTAAATAAAAAAAAGAAACTACATTCAGTTGCTTTCAGATTTCAGCTTATTAGTAAATTGGGTTGCTGTGTGTATCATTTAATCTCATTATATTACCTAATGTATTGGCTTACGAATCCAAATGTTTAAATTCATGTGTTTCCAACACTTCAGTTGTGACTGGTGTATACTGGTGTGACTGGTGTATACTGGTGGGACTGGTGTATAAGGTCCAGCACAGACAGTATTACAGGCTTCTGCATGTAACACTGTGATGTGATGCCATCTGTGCATTAAGTCCTCGCTGCTAAATCTGGTCGAGTCACTGGGAATGATCGCAACGACTCCACAGAGTCAATGCACCTTAATGCACTGTTCAAAGTGCGGCCCGGGGGCCATTTGCGGCTCTCTGAACAATTCTGGGGCGGCCCTTGATCACATTTCGAGATTAGCATAAAATTAGTTTGCTGGTTAAAATCTTAAAATGTACAACACAGAGTATTCATCCAGGGTTTTGCTTTGAATTTTATTTATTTTTAACGGGGACCAAAAACCGAGCCATAAACTGTTCCTGTCGCTAAGAAGAGACAAAAAAAAAAAATCCAGAAAAAGATGAAAAATTTAGTTTTTGATTTACTGTTTTGTTTTTTTTAATCTGGCAAACCCGAAACACCCTTTTTTGTTTTACATCAACAAAGAACTACAGATCTGACTGATTTGCTTATTTCATCAAAATATTGTGTTTAGTTTATTTAGCGAGTAAAAATAGCAAAATAAAATCGTTTTTGCGATTATAATTTAAAGTATGACACATTTTGTGGCCCTCAGATTAGTTGCAACCTGACATTGCCATAAAGTTTGGACACCCCGGCCCTGAAGCCTCATGTGGCCTTCAGATTAGCTCAAGAACAGGAATAGGGATGTTTAAAAACTGGGTTTTTATTGCTGAACAGCTTCGCCCAAGCCTTACGTAACATCAGATGCACTGGAGTAAAGACTGGAGCGCCGGAGACTTCCTGTTTTCACCAATACATTCTGCCTGAAGTCTGGAGTCTGGGTTTGGGCGTTTCCAGGAGAACGCCATGTTCCTGCCTGAGTTAAATGTAAAATTTGATGTGAAGGGAATTATAGTGTGGGGCTGATCTTCAGGTTAGCAATACGGCAGCACAAGACGCTGCGCCTGCACCAATCGATCGGCTCTGATTCCCTTAAAACTTTTACAAAAATATGTTGATTCTGTATTTGTTAAAACTGTCACCACTGTGTGACAGTGTAATGTGAGACAGTTAATCTGATCTCCTCCTCCATGAGCTGCTATCAGCATCTGAAGAAACTCATCGATCCTGATCAAAGATCGATTAGTTTTTAATCTGGCAGTTATTGCTGCTCAAAGTGCTAATGGTGGAAAAACAAGTTAGGGTTCCAAGATAACTGTTTATCTGCCGTTGCCAGTGGCCAAGCTAACTAGCCTTAGCATTGATGGCAGGCTATGTTGTGGTGAACCAGCTGTAGGGTAGTAGAGAGGAAGCGGGACGGGGTGAGCATGAGCATGATTGACAGCTCTAAGACCCTCCTCCTGGCTCTGACTGGTTGTTTTTGACTAAATGAAATATTTCTGCAGTTAGTACTGGGAGCACTGGGAGAAGGTCATTTTTGTCTTCTACTGTCACAACATAATGACAATTTTAACAAATATGTCGCAAGTCTGTAAAAGTTAGATACTGCGACTTTAAATTTGGGTGATGAGAGGTTGGTGAATAAATACATGTGAAACTGATCTTATCTACGTCTGAATATCAGCCACCGTTTGCATCAGAGTGACGGTCACGTCTGCACACGCACTGTTAACAGTAGTCACCAGATTTTTGGAAACTTTGTCACTGTATTTAGTGACTTTCCAGATAAAAAAAATTGGTCAAAATTTGCATTGGCAGGTTCTTTAAAGATCAGTGATCAGCTAGAAAACTGCAATCGGTGCAGCCATACTTTGGACCATTTCACATTTCCAACTTTATGGGGACAGTTTGGGGAATGACCCTCCTGTTTCATCAGCCCACAGAGACATGGATGAGCAAGTTTGGCCCCGTTTGAATGAATGTAAATGGAGAATGTAAGCCAAGGATTTCTCGTCCAACATCAGTGTCTGACCTTCTAAATGCTCTTCTGGAATTAACATTCCTTAAACTTTTGGAAAATCTTCCTACAATAGTTGAAACATAAATTTGTAATTTCTAGTGTACTGCTTTCACAACGCCTTCAACCAACTAAAAAAACTTTTTACAAACAAAGCTATTGCTTAATGAGGACACTACAAGTTGTTCTGTCCTCCACTGTCTCTCTTTCATTACACATCCATAAACACAAAGGTCATGACCTCCCAGCTGACGCCTCACTCCAAACTGCAGCCTGCACAGTAATGTTGGTCTGGACTGATTCAGCTTTGTTTTCCCAGAGAAGCCTCGTCACTCGGCACGCTGAAACACTGAGAAGAGTTAGCACGAATGCAAAGCGTTGCTAAAAGACCTCTTACACCGTTTCCCTGTTTGCAGCCGGTTTTCCAATGAAGTGCTTATGCAGCAATCAGTGAATTTAGGTTTGTTGAAAAAGGTAAAATATCTTCTTAAAATTCTTATTTGAAACTCCTCGTCAGATTATATCAGATTGCTAAGGCATGTTGTTGGTGTATCTTCTTCTCACTAGAGTAGCGGAAGAAAACTTTAAGAAAATGAAGAGAAAATGAATTAATTTACATAAATATAAATATTAATAGAAGGATAAGGGAGACTTTTAAATTCTAGTCCACTCAAAAAATATATTATATACAGTAAATACTCCAGCTTGAATGTGAGATTCAAATGGCGCTCCTCGCAGTAAAGATGCAGAAGTCAGTTGAGTTATTGTCTCTCTTGGAGACCTAACAAACCGGCTTCCTTCCGGGGCTTTAAAAGCACAGTGGTGAATCCAGTCAGTCTTTAATTCATCATACTGGTAAATAATGACTTGTATCAAGTAATTTAAATTTCAGCTTTTTTACTCTGAAATACACTGGCCTCAGTGTCATTAAGCTCCAATTTCTCTGACAACTAGACTGAGAATATTTTATAGTTGTAAACTCTTAATCTAAATACCATTGTCTTACAAAAGGGTATTTTTAAAATTCTGATCTATTTAATATATAACATAATTTTGGAAGAGGTTTTGTAAGTTTGGTGCTTTGGTCTCAACTAAACCTTTTTTTTGTTAACAAAGTCTTCAAAATTAATGTTATTTGTTGTTTTGTTTATTTATTTTGGATATTTAAAAATGATTCCAGTTCTAGTGTTAAATGTTCATTAGATTTAAAGTTTACTAATCGTTCACAATGTGCTCTTGAATTATTATTTTGCCATTGTATAACATTATCACTTAAACATGGTCTCAAAACAACAATATTATTGGTTATCGCAATAACGTCTGGAACAATTTATCGTCCAGCAAAATTTGTTACTGTGACCGGCTGAGTCTTTCTCTAACTACTTTCTTGTTCAACTTCTCAGATGCAGTTGGATAATGTTTGTAGACATGTAATAAATCCAAATAAATCATCAGGCTGAACTTCTCCTATAGTTGTACACGTTGAGTTTTCCTAACACTCCCAGCAACAGAAGCACAGACTGCTTTTAAAAATTAGCACTGAGCTTCTTTTGTTGCCTGGAACAAAATTATTGTAACAACTAACAATGCCAACTTGTGGCTTTTATAGATCAAAGACCTCTCTACTTTTGATTTCCCTTAAACCATTTCTTATTCATTAATTCTGTCACATTACAGTGCTTGACTCAACATCACTGTTTTTACAGTCATAAATAGATTGGCTGTCGTCGTATTTTCAGTATTTTGACTCAAGTTTTTCCGAAAAAAATTATCTTCAGTTTCACTGAGACGTTTCCAGTGTTGTATAGTAACGAAGTAAAAATACTTCACTACTTTACTTAAGTATATTTTGGAGTACTTCATACTTTCCTGGAGTATGAAAATTTTTGATGACTTTCACTTTTACTTCACTATATTTCCGAACTTAATTGCGTACTTTTACTCCGATACATTTTCAATGTGTGGTTTAGTTACTCGTTACAAAAAAGCGAGAGAGAGAAACGCAAGTGTTTTGACCCACCTACTGATTAGCAAGTAGCAAGTAGGCTACCGAACCAAGTCCGTAGCCTGCTTGCCTGGGCTTGTTCATCACCACCAATAGGATACTTCTTCTTCTTCTTCTTTTCTATTATGGCGGATCACAAGCAACTTTAAGGTGCATACCGCCACCTACTGTACATGAGTGTGTAGAAGCATTACTTCATATCTATTAAATTCTACTTTTTAATTTTGTATTCTTAAGATAAATAAACAATGCTTTCCTTAATTTGTGAATATCTGTTATGTTTCCTTCATTTCCTAATATACCTTTAAGATTCCATTCATGCCCCATATTTCTAACTATTCTCTTTAATTCTTCCCTTTCGAGTTCATTTGACTTACAGTTCATCAATATGTGTTCTACATTTTCTTTCTCTCCACATCTCTCACATTTATCATTATTTTTCCTCCCTATTTTATAAAGCATGTCATTTAAGTAGGTATGACCTACTCTTAATCTACTAATTATTATTTCTTCTCTTCTGTTTCGTTCATTAATGCTTCGAATTCAAACTGACTTTTGTACTTCATATAATCTTCTTCCTTTCTTATCTTCATTCCACATTTTTTGCCATTTCTTGATTTCTTTACTTTTAATTAGGATACACCTGTTTCGCTTCTCCCATTAAACACAAAGCAAGTCTCGCAATCAGTAGCAGTCACATGGAAATTCTATCTTACAAAAACTCCCCGTCCAACTTGAAGAAACACATCGAGGTAACTTCTTATGAAATGGTTATAATCCTCCTGTTTCAGTAACTATAGCTTGGTCACTAGGCACTACTGTATTGTGAAATCTTGACCATAAATGAACTTTGTTTGGCATTGTTTCAGTTCCACACGTGGTGTATTTAGCTTAGGCCTAATGTTGACTGTAGCAGGCTACCTAGACTCCTCTGTTCAAGGGGGGACAGAAGCCATAGCGATAGCAATTTAGACTAAATTTAACGAATATAGGAAAGGCATGCAAGTTCAAAACCAGGTTTACAGATGCCAATAAGCTGCATTTCCCTCCCAATTCTTTTTTTCTTTTGCATAATGACCAGTTGTGTGCACCACCTACTGACTGTAGCATTGACTGATTCACTGATTTGTGAAGTAGAGTAATCGTAACAGATCTTTTTCTTCATGTTGGCCGCATTTTCTGTACTATTTATTTTTCTCATTTTCAGCACTGACCTTACTTGAAGGGAAAACTTAAGGCTTACAAAAACTTTGTATTTTCTGTCCTGGAGGGTTTACTAAGAAGCTGGTTCAGTTGTAAAGCAGGTTAAGTTAACCTTGTGCTATAGGTAAAGCACCTAATTTTCTTAACTAAATGATGCCTGCAGGTATATCTATTAGCAGGTTTCATTTTGCCTGCACTTGGTTGGGTACATTATTTTAAGTGTATTTGACAAGTTTACCAAAATATAAAAAATGTCATTCAAACTGCATTTGCTTTGTTTTACTTTTTACTTGTACTTTTCATTACATTACTTGAGTACATCCATTTTTACAGTAATTTCCATACTTAAGTACAAGAAGTTTCAGATACTTTAAGACTTTAACTCAAGTAACATTTCAGTCAGTGACTTCGACTTTTACCAAAGTCATATTTTGGAGAGGTACTTGTACTTTTACTTGACTCTGAGATTTCAGTACTTTATACAACACTGGACGTTTCTGAAGAGCCAAACCGCCAACACTGTCCACCACCTCCACGCCACTAGAGGCAGTAGCAGACCCGAAAAGATGCCACTAAGGAGCAGATTTAGAAGTACACAGAAAGCTACGGAATTAGTTAAAAACTGTGAGCTGCGCAGAAGTAAATAAAAGAGAGAAGTTCAAATACATGCTAAGAGTGGAACTCCTTTCTAAAGGTGAAGATATATCACAGATTTCAAAAGAAAATAAAAACGGGAGGCCGCGGATAATATAGGAAATAGCGCCCCCTTCACTTCCGGAGTGCAATGGTCCCATTTCCAAATAAGGTATGAGACTGACGGTGGTCCGTCCCGCCCCTTCCTGTTTGCTGCAGCGAGGTCCTTCTCAAGAAATGCAACCATGACGGACTATAATGAAGATTAAACTGTTAATGTTCTGGCTCCGGTCCGATAACAACATAAAAATCGTAAGATATGCTACACCGTTAGCATCAATGTTTACTTCCGCAAACACTGAGTTCTTCTTCTACTTTACAGCAGTTGGCAAACACTGAGCACTGTGTGACGTTACTGCGCCCTCTACTGCGCATGCGGGACACTTTCAGGTCGTTTGCGGTTCAACTGGAGACAAGTCACTTATATTTGGGAATGTGAACGACCACGGTAAAAAAAAAAAAAAAAAATCCGATTTGAATCGGGAGTCACTTCAGGCTTCAGTGTGAACCTAGCTAAAAACAATAAATTATTGAGTTAATTTACTTCCAATAACTAATTTCACCAAGAAAAACACATTATGTAGATTAATTACACAGAGACTGATATTGTAAAACCCTTAATGACTGTTAATTGCAATAATTTTCTTCTTGTAGCTAATAAAAACATTTAAGATTAGAATATTACACCAGACCAATAAAAAAATCTATTTTGACTTTTATAAATGTGATGTTTATAAAAATAATGTTAAATGACTTCCTAAGTGTTCTTTTTAATATAAAATTTTACAGAATTTGAACCAAATTTGATCCAAAAGAACATATCCTGTTATTGTTATGCTGTATGTATATATATTTTTGTACAGTTTTGGCTTTATTTCTGCTCTGACTGTTGTTCTGTCAGCCTTTTGTAGAATCTGTGTACTCCATTTACGACTATTTAATTACACATTATGTGACGATTACTTGACTAATCAATTCATCACGATTAATCTGATTAATTGCTTCAGTCCTAATTTGCACACTCCTGTTTCTGTCATTCTGCAGACCTGGAAGGTTTCCAGGCTTAGAAACGCTGACTGTCATTTTTGTGCAATCTGAGACAATAAAAGCCAATTAGAGTTAGAATTGCTACTTTTTTATAATTTAGGTCTTTACTAAGATCTTAATCTATTAGTTTCTTTTGAACAAAATTCTGCGTGGAAGCAATCATCTTGTAATTCTGCCAGCTTCCTCTGACGTACGTCATTCTGTCTTTGAATGTTATTCTGTCCTTTCTTATTTGTGTGTAGCAGTTCTTTTGAAGTCTCTGCTAGCTGAGCTAATGCTACCCTTGCTCTGTTTTGCAGCTCTTCCTGCTGGTGCTGTGAGTAGCCCTGCCGTGTGGAAATCATTTAAAGCGACCGGCCCACCTTTGTCCCTTCCTGGTCCTTAGCCCTTTCCCTTCCATGTCCCTGGCCAACCCTAGATACCCCCTGGAAGGGCATCACTGCGTTATTTGCCGCATGAACATTCGGATCATTTCCCATGTAGGTCAGGACTTTGTGATGGAAGACTAGTAAGCAAAGAGAGCAAACACAACGGCAATAAACTCAAGAAGAAGTGGATGTAGAGACAACCAAAGGGGTGCTATTTTTGGAAGATGTAAAGATTTATATTTTATACATCTAACTTTTAGTATGAGCAAATAAAAAACCAAGACAGTTTGCACGTACAATCCCCCCGTTAGGTTTCTTCACTAACTCCACTCACACGCCGTGGTCTCATGATGATGTGCGAGGTGATGCCCACCATATCTGAGGATGGGCGCAGCAGCAGCGGCGGAGGCCCCACCTCGCCGCCCGGGGCCGGGGTGGGCGGGGGCCCCGCCGGAGCCATGGGTGGAGGGGGATTCAGCAGCAGGGAGCCCAGGGGGGACGAAGGAGGCAGCACGGGGAACCTGGAGTCTCTGATGGTCAACATGCTGACAGAGAGGGAGAGGCTGCTGGAGAACCTGAGGGAGACGCAGGAGAGCCTGGGCACGGCACAGCTCCGCCTCCGCGAGCTCGGCCACGAGAAGGAGTCGCTCCAGAGGCAGCTGTCCATCGCTCTGCCCCAGGTAAGGCGCTGGTTCGGATGGGTGGGAGAGGTAGAGCCATACAGGGGCAGCATTATGTGTTTTCCAGGCACTAAGTGCCACTTTATCAGTTGTTATAAAAATGTTGCAAAATACAAAATCTTACCAAGTATTTTAGGTCTAGTTTCTAGTGCAAATATCTTAGTACACTTGAAATAAGACAAAACTCACTCAAGAAGTTATCACAACATGGCTCCTCTATTAACCCTTTAACAACGTTTTTACCAGCATTGCTCTGAGAAGTAGCTCCTATAATGACCTCAGATGTGCAGTTCCATCAGATGTTTGCTAATTGCTTCTGGCTAGTCTGAAGGAGCTGAATGGGGGAGAAGCTATGCCTCGAAGGTAGAGCTAGGCCCACCTAGGTGTTTTGCTCAGGTGAATGGTTGCCGAGGTGTTTAAAGGATTTCTCAAACGTGTGAAAGAATGAAAGCTAGACTCCAGGTATGACTTTTGATGAGGAAATAAAATCATAACATGATGTAAAGCTCAAACTTTTAACATTTTTTAAGCACAGTGGGTCAACTGGTGGACTGCTGTAGCGCCCTATGACCCAGATTGGCTGGATTTATGGGGAAACCCGCACTGTAAAACATTTGAAGGTGGTTTAACGTGAAAATGAAAGTCCACCTGCTGCCTTGAAAATGAAATTTAAGTCAAGAAGAAAATAGTTTTGGTTTTAACTGAGAAATTAAAGTTTATGAAGTTGATTTAACAAGAGAAGTTGTCTAAACGTTGTTTTTTAAGTTCATTAATCTTGAATTGTCAGTTTTAACTTAATGCTGCAATTTAAACAAAATAATTATTTCACAATATGCAAGAAAAAATACACTCACCCAGTTAAAGAGACACATTTCTCTATTATTTTACTCACAATATCAAGTTAAAATAACAACTTATTTCACTTTAGAATAATTAAATTCTTGTTTCAAATCACATGAACCAAATTTCTGATCTGATGATGAATTTTATGAAACATCTCAATGAATTCAGCTCAGAAACATTTAGTGTGATCAGGACTTTATCCTCAAGCTTTGCAAACTGTCAGCTGCATTAAAATAAACATTTGCCTTAATAACACAAGAGTCAGATCAATGTAACGCTTCATCTCAGGAGACAAAAACACGCCGCTAAGCATTCTGGGAAATAGTTCCCACTCCTGTCTTTTTCTTCTTTCAGTTTTTTAAGTGCTAACCTAAAAACTCTGGTTTATTCAACTCTTGGAGGTTTGACAAAATTAATAAAAAGTTAACACAACTTACGTAAGTTTATCTTTCACAAACTCAAACATTCAGGTTCAAAATCTAAAACCCACAAAATTTATTTGACTTAAAAAGTAGAAGATGGTAGACAGAACTAAATGCAGCTCAAAAGTTTTACAGTGTGTCTGATTAGAATGAAAACAGGACTTTAGATGAAAAGTGGTTCCCTAGAAAAGACAAAGAGACGATAAAGGCCAACTGAGAAGCTGACCCCGATCCAAACAAGAAACAAAGGCCGATGGCCAATGAACCCACTGCGTCACCATCTGCATGCATCTCTCTCCGTTTTACTCTCCTCCCTTTCAAACACAAACGAGTTATATTTATCTGCTTTACTCTGTTTCTAACCATAAATCAGGCCGGTGCACACACCTGAAACACGCGAGGCGTCTTTACGAACAGCCGCCGGTGCTAAGCTGCAGCCGTAGGTGTGTTTTATGGAGACGTGAAATGACAAATGACCACAGATGGCGCGGGGCTTTGGAAAGATCACGCAGGACACGGCGTCCTGTTTGCACCCAGGCGCTGCAGATGTATTCCCAGTGGTGTCATAAACGCCGTTTGATGCTTTGTTTTGGGGGTCTCTGCCGAGCGCCGCGCCGCCGGCCCGTTGTGTAACAGTGTGATGTAATCTGTCCATGAAGAAGAGTTCACAGGGGAGAATCTGTCAGTGATTCACCTGATTGTTGTGTAGCTTTACATCATGTACAACCTACAGCTTTAGTCTCCGGCGTCTCGCTGAGCGTGTTTCTGGGAGCCTTTTGGTTGTGTATATTTTGAGCTTTTTTTTGTGTGAATCCTTGAAGCAGCCAATTACACTTAGTTTTGCAGAAATCTTGATTTATTTATTTATTTTTTGTATACCTTGCTCTGTCTCATTGCAGCCTAGCCACATTTAGAGTAATACAAACATACATTCAGTCTGTTTTCCTGCTCCTGACTGCAGTGTGTGTGTTTCACAGGAGTTCGCTGTGTTGACTAAGGAGCTGAACGTTTGCCGGGAGCAGCTTCTGGAGAGGGAGGAGGAAATTGCTGAGCTCAAGGCGGAGAGAAACAACACACGTGTAAGATGTTTAGCGGCCATTTTGCCTATTAGCGCCGTAGCCGCCTCTGACTTCGCTGCTCACCCCGCTGTGGCTGTGTGGGTGTGAAGCCGTTTCATTCGCCTCTGTTTCCTAATTATCTCGTCTTTTGCCCATTCACATTCTAACTCTACTTCCTTCTTGCCTTCCTATGTTTTTATTTTTCCTCTTTCTGTATTATTTTAATTTCTTTTGCAAAACGGTTCCTTAAACGTTCTTTTCCCACATGACAGACTTTAAATCTGCCAGTCCCAGATTAGGGACCAGCATTTATCGTGTCATTTGTCATTTATTGTGAAAAATTTATAAGAATTTTGATTCATTGTTATTATTGATGGTAAATAGTAATAAAAAAAACTGACTGTATGACTGGAAATAGGGATGCACCAATAAGAAAACTTGGGCCAATATTGATGTCCGATACAAATATTTTTGTTATGGCCGATAACCAATATTTACCAATATTATTTTATTTCACTACCAGAAAAAAAAACCCAACCAGAAACAGAAAAATAAATATCAGTTGTTTATATCGGCACAATTTTATTTATCGGACTGATACCGATATGTTAAAAAATGACTAACATCGGCCGATACCGATGTTGGTGCTGATATATTGTGTATCCCTAATTGGAAATATTATTTTTGATGTTTTCTTGTTTGTTCCACGAGAGCATAAATAGATATAAATTCCAAAATAAGATGAAACACTTTTATAAATGTGACTGAAGAAGCTGATTTCAAATGGGAATGTTTTTCACAAACAATATTTGTATTTATGAAGCTACGAATGACGTGTCATGCATTCAAATCCAGCAGTTTTCTAAAAAATAAGCAATAAAAAGTATTTTTTTAATCATAATCTTTACTGTTACCACAGTAGTTCAAAAAATACCACAATAAAATTCTAAGACCAAATAGATCAACACAAGGTAACAGAAGTAAAAACACCTTCACTGAAACTTCACATCTGTAGATGTTTTTAGATGCATTTCTTCATGTTTTTCACAGCCAGAGGCTGAATGTTTCACCACTGTTCTTTGCAAAAGAAGATGCTTAATTGGATTTAGGTCTGGACTTTGACTGAGCCATTTTAAACAAGTGAACATGCTCTGATCTAAACTGTTGGATTGTGCTCAGGTTGTGTTCCTTTTAGTTTTCCTGCTGGAACGTAAATCTTCGACTTTCCATCAACTGTGTCCAGCTTCCCCACAGCATGATGCTGCCACCACCTTGTTTCAGATGATAATTTACTTATTAATATAAGCAATGGATTTCTGCATTCTGACTCAGTTTAACAAACACAGTGGCTTGCACTGTATTTTATTTAATGCTACTTTTAATTTTAATTTTATTTAATTTATTTGGTAGGGAAAATGCATGTTATTTAACATTTTTGTAAATGCATCAGAATTAGCCAAAGTGGTACTTTTCACCTGTTGTCTCTGGACAACGAGTAATTTGTCTTGCTAAAAACAAACAAAGGTGATACAAACCAGGCTAAAACGATTTAACGTCATAAATAAATTTGCAAATAAATACAAAAAATATAATCAATGCAAACAGTAGTTGCAAAACAAGGAAACTAAAACATAATTATAAAAAATATAAGAAGTAAATTTAAAAATAGCAGTAGAAGGTCCTTATTATTCAAAATGTTGATAAATCTAATGTGTTATGAGTCTTTAATGTTTTTCTAAATAGATAAGTGAGATTTTACATTCGCTATCAACCGCGTTTCAATTTTGCATTCATTTTTGAAGGTTTGTCACATAAAATCCATCACATAATGTTGTTGTTATTTGATAAAATGTGAGAACATTTACGTGGAGCGAATAATTTGCCCGGCCCGGTTCCTCCTCTCATCCTCTGAGCTGCAACGTTTCCTGATGTTCACTTCCTTCTCCCCCTCCATCCTGCAGCTGCTGCTGGAGCACCTGGAGTGTCTGGTGTCCCGCCACGAGCGCAGCCTGAGGATGACGGTGGTGAAGAGGCAAGCCCAGTCCCCTGCAGGCGTGTCCAGTGAGGTGGAAGTCCTCAAGGCTCTCAAATCCCTGTTTGAGCACCACAAAGCCTTGGACGAGAAGGTGGGTCAATGCAGCGGTGAAATATATTCGCTTTCCTTCCCTCTTCCAGCAAATCATCCAGGCTTACCCTACTTTCCTTCCTGCTCTCATTAAAGTTAGTGTGGAGATGCTCTGAAGGTGCCTGCGTGCTGCCTGACCTAAAATGAAGCATCAACCAAACACGGCATCTAGCTACTGGAGGACGGAGCGAATTTAGTCAAAGAGTAAAACAGGAATGTGAATTTAAAAAGTTAATTTAACAAGCCCAATAGGATAGTCTCACTCTCAACCATTTACATAAAAAAACAACTTTTAATTTGAATAAATTCATTCAGTGGGTAAAAACATTTGTGATCAGAGTGTTTAGAAACTTTAAATTAGTTATGATTTTTTATTTACCTTCATTTTTAATATGACTGGACACAAAGGCCAAATTTCTCTTTGCTCTTTTTCAAAACCAGGAAGACAGGAGAACATGTCTTTCAAATTAGAGCTGGTGCGTGTTAAACTTCAGACGGCACGAAACGGCTAAATTAAGTAAACATTAAGTAAGTGATTACAGCTGTTAATGTCATTATGTCTCATAAATAATATCAAGGTTAATGCTGGCAAATGTTATAATAATGAAATTTCTTCTGAACTTAATGTTCTTAATGTCTTTCTGCTTTGGGTTTACTGTAAACACTAGATTATTAGTAGTCCATCCAGTGCCTAAAAAAATTACTCCCTATTTTCATCTGAGCAGCAAAATTTTATTTAAAAAGTTGCTTCTGGCCAAAAATTTCAACCAACTTAGTTAGTGCTGTTTCTTAATAACTTTACCACCACTTTATCTTTTAGTTGTTGTTATGCCGATTTAAATAGCAAGCATCATCAAATATAGATCACTGACCAAGTTGTTTCTTTGCCATGTTGTAAAATCAAAAAATGTTTTTAAACCAAATTTGATTTCATATTTTTATTGATTTGTTTCCCCCCCCTCACTCTTTTCCTAACAAAAATACTTTGAAATTACAGCAAATAACTTAAAATACTGCCTTTTATTTCAATCACTCTTAGTTGACCTGAATTTAAAGTGGAAATAAATAGAAGTTGTAAAAGCGCTGGTGAAACCTGATGGTTATGAAAGCGCTGGTGAAATCATGTAAGAACAACGTAATCCTACGTAACGTATCCATGAATTTTATATCCATGAATTTCCAATAGATTCTTCATGGAATCCTGAAGAACCTATTGATGGAAAAAAAAAAAAAAATTCCAAAAATAAAATCTACAAAACCAGAAAATCTGATTATTTGATCAAATCTATTTATTGCTCAGACATAACGGTCATAAATTTGGGATATACTCTGCAGCTCTGTGTAGTATTTTAAAACAATTTGGGAAAAATCAAGGCAACATGAGCTTAAAGTAGGACATGAGTTTATCCTCCTGACTCAAGAGAATACCTGTTAGCCTTTACCTGTCCATAAATACAGAAGTTTAAATGAAGTGTAACTGTGACATAAAAGGCTGGATCGTCACAGCTCAAAGTCAAGAAGCTGATAAGGGAGGTAGAAAAACAAATCTCCAGAGCTCAGAGTTGGAGAACTGCAGTATTTTTTTTAATTGAGAGATTAATGGACTGGAACACACAGTAGTTTTTTACATAATCTACCAGGTGTGTCAGTGTATGTAGAGAAGAAAAGGTTTTAAAAGGGAACGTTTTACCAACAATGAATGTGTGAACAATTTTTAATGTGGTATATTTCCATTCTCTGAGTTTACAGGAAAATAAAAACTGTATTCATGATGAAAATCCAGAGAAAATAAGAGCATTCCTCTTCAGGGCGAACAAATGAGCTCTCATTTCTCCTCAGGCTGTCTCAAGTTAAGCGTTAAAGAGGCTTGATAATCAAATATCTGGGTCAGTATTTGCTCAGTCCAGAGGAAATGTTCAGTATTTTGCATCTGAAAAAAACGTTTCCAATCTTCCATTGGTGCTTCTAGAAGTTGTGAATAATGAAAACGCTTTTGGCACCAGTCTGTTTCGCATCATTTTGCTTTTTCCTCTCCAGTTCCTCCTGCACCCAAAGAGTAGAGCTGATTTCTTACAATGATGTTTGTTTCAGTTTTGTTTACTTCTATGGATTGACGATGCAGAAACACAAAATCTTACCAAGTATTTTGGTATAGTTTTGAGTGCAAATGTTTTAGTACACTAGAAATAAGACAAAACTAACTTACAAGTAACTTTTCAGCAAGATACAGGAGCTTGTTTAAAGTCAGTAATTCCAGTCCTAGTAGATTATTTCACTTATAACAAGACATTTCCCCGTACTATAGGTGAAATAATCTGCACTTATCGTATCATTTATCGTGATAAATTTCTTATCATAAGAATTTTTAATTATTGCTGTCATAATAAATTCAAATTAATAGTGTTTAAAATCCCCCCAAAACTGTCTGTATTGTTTAGGTTGTTATTTTTGCAACTTTCTACACTGATGATGACAGTATCTATAAACTTCAATACAAGTTGATGTTTTTCCAAGAGCAGTATTTGTGTTTGTGGGGCTTTATTTGTTGTGTCATACAGTCAAATCATAAGAAGTAATAAATAGTTTGGATTGCCACTTACTACAATAACTACAAGATATTGTGATAAGAACTTTAATAAGATAAGAACTTTAAGTCGATAATGCCAATCACAGAGTAGAATTACTTTTTTAAAAAAAAAATCAATGTCCATGATTATCTTGCTGAAAAGTTACTTTTAGTTCTATCCAGAGTTGGGTAGTAACTAATTACATTTACTCACATTTACTTGAGTGACTTTTTTTTTTTACCTGTAGCAGTATTTTTACTACGTTGTACTTTTTACTATTACGTAGTTTTATTACAAAGTATTGCTACTCTTACTAGAGTAAAGTTTCTGGATTTTCTACGCACCAAATACAAATAAACAGGTTTTAACCAAAAATTCACCCGACACAGACACACAGCTGGAGTTTTTATTAAAGTTTTATAAGTTTTTTATTGAAAGAGACTAATTTGATTGTTAATTTTTGTTACTTAAATTATTGTCATCAATAATGCTTGGTAATAGTTTGTGTTTTTTTAGTGTACAACCAGTCGCTGCCGCAGTCATGGCTCCTGAGGTTCCTGCTTCACGTAAAGTTCAGCACCACGGCGGCCATCTTACCTGGGTCATTGTGTGTTTTCCCCATCAGGTTCGAGAGCGGCTCCGTGTGGCCCTCGAGAGGGTGTCCATGCTAGAAGATCAGCTCGCAGCGTCTTCTCAAGAGGTAAGCTCAGATTCAAACCAACTCCTCCAACTCCTTTAGCGTGATTATTAATCTTAACTTTCTGTTTGGACTTTTTGTCTTCCTCTTTTCAGGTAATCTCTTTAAGAGACCAAATTAAAAGACGTCAACAAGGGGTGGACGGCGGGAAAGATGTAAGGGAGGGTTCTCTGCATGTTGGTTCCAGTTGTCTTTGTGTATGTGTTAGCGTAGTAGATTTTGGGTACCATGGTGTGTCAGTGTGATTTTCCACCTCTTCCGACGTTTAAAAAAAGATCCAAACTCCTTATTTTTCTTCATTACTCTCATTTTTTTCGCCGTTTCGTCCTCTGCCCAGCGGCTCCCCAACGGGCCCTCGTCTGGGCTGGAGGACGGGGAGCTGGAGAAGCAGAGGGAAGGGGAGATAGAGCGGCAGAAAGCGGAGCTGTCCCAGCTGAGGGAGAGGCTGGCCCTCATGTGCCGACAGGTGAGTGAGCCTCCTGTTGAGCCTCAGAGAAGTCAGGTTTCCAGCTCTCTTTAGCAGGGACGCCAACTTTAACTTAACACTTTCAGCAAGAAAATATTGACCCTTTGCAAACATGTTACTAAAAATCATTCTAGGCGCCATGACGGACGTGGGAAATGAGGGACGGGAGTATTGAACAGAGCGACTGAAATAGTTTTCCTCGGTTGTTTTTGCCAGTTTATTTATGGCTTCTTCTTGTTCTAGTCAAGCTAATTTGTCTGTGAACGTAACACACCTGGTTGGGTCTCATAGACGGCGGTTTTTAACAAAAGTTGGAAACAGCTAGCTTAGAAACCGGCCCGTACCTCCTCCCTCCTGACGTGTTCATCAAGTTACTTTACCTGAACTCACATCACATGATTTATATCACTGTGTCATAAATAGAGTTTCCTTTTACACCGGAGCAACATGGAAATGTACAAAAGACAAGATGCTAACCAGCTTTTTACATGCTAGGCTACATGGCGGTGCGGCGTTGTCTCCATGATGATGATATCTTTCTAATCATACTTACTTATAAAATATATGAATATTAATCTTCTTACCTTGTAATAACCCTACCAGTCGTTATGATTAACGGCCGCTATCATCGCTGCAGTATCTTTCCTCATTAAAAGTTATGCAATAAAATGACAAGTTTGGTTTTTATCTTTGTCTGTCGTGCAGCTGAGCGCCCGGTGGCCATTTTAAAAGTGAGATCAACTAAATAGAAGCGATGATTGGCTACCTGCTGCCTGTTTTCTGACAGGCTTTAAAGGAGCGCAGTGATTGTTTTGTCGTCCATCATGGCCGACAAGCAGATTTCTGAGGAGCGTGACGTCACGTGCAAAGGGTCAATAGCTCCCAAAACAGAAAACCTTCTTTCGCTAGTGGCAAATTACACTTTTGCAGTAAAAAGCTTCAGAAATATTGGATATCAGCCAAAATAATTATTTTTTTAGCCTAATATTGATTTATGTAATTATTGACATACAAAAAAATGGTTTGACTGAGGATTAAAAAAATGTGCTTGTACATTAACCAGATGGAGATTGTCATCAGTTGCTGTTGTTTCAGTTTGACACCTAATGCTGTGGCAGATAATAGTGAATTCTGCAGGTTCAGTGTGTGGCGTTTTCTCTCGCTCACACTAGGTTGGAGAAATAGAGGAACAGCTTGCGGCCGCCAGGAGGGAGGTGACGAAGACGGAGGAGGCCAATCAGAAGCTCCAAAGGGAAGTGAAGGAGGTTTGTTGCACCAATCTGTCCCTTCCTGGCCCGGACCCGGAGCTGTCTCAGCACCCGGGGCTCCAGGGGTAGATCCAGACTCTGTGGGCATAGCGGCTAATAATACACCGGGTTATTCTGGGGCTGGGTTAGCAGGAAATCAGGAATTGTTTAACAGTTAAAAGATTTTATATATTTATTCGGATTACCGATATTTCAGACCCAAATATATGCAAAGAGAGGAGTGAATAGTAACACTGCAGAGTCTAAACAGAACGCTTACGCAGGGCAGAAATGCATATTTTCTCCTTTTGTTAGCATTAATCAGTTTTCAAGGCTGCACAATAACAGCTGCGTTGTTGGATAGAATAACCTGAACTGCTGCTTTTTACAGGCTCTCTGCCAAAGAGAAGACATGGAAGAGAGAATTACAACGCTAGAGAGAAGGTAACAGAACATAACCAAATGTCTAAGTGCAAAATCTCTGAGTTTGTGTTTGTTTCCAAAAACTTTCCCCCCTTTAGTGTGACATATCCTACACATTTCAATGAAAAATTCACATTTTAGGTGAAAATGTTGGAAATGGTTGTATAATGTGGCCAAAAGTGGCAAGTGGGAAACCAAGCAAACTTCTGTGATGGATCTTCAGTTACAAGGCAATTTAAATTCACACTAGCTCATGCTGTGTTTGGTGTGAGCTAGCTTGAAGCTAGTGCAAACTGTTGAAGCAACTTTTGATTTGGCATCCCACTCTACCTTGCTAAAGTTTTCCAAATATATCAGATTTTGAAGAAATGTTTCTGGCACCTCCTCAGATGTGCTTCTGAACTTATGCTAGGCCATTTCTGACTTATTTGGAAGATAGAAGTTTCATCCATCGTCACATAAAAATCCAGTTTAATCAACTTTCCTCATAAATTCTCGCCGCTCCTTCAATGTTTCTATCTGTCTCTGGCTACTTTCCAACTTTTCTTTTCTTTAATTTAGGAGCGATGTTCTTTTTTTGTAACATCAGTCCATGTTTTCTCAAATTATTGATGAGACAACACACAGTTTTTGTACCCTCCTCCTGACTAATACCTTTACAAGTTGAACTCTTTGCAATTCTGTAACCTCTATAGAAACTATTGCTTTTTGTTCAGGGGTGGAAAAGAGCAAAGTACAAGAAAAACCTACTGTAGGTCCTAAATTAGATTTTTAGGTAAATCAGATTCATTTTATTTGATGGCAGGTGTGACTTCCTAAAGAAGACTGAATGATAAATAAATAAGTATTAGCAGTAAATACAGTAGTATAATGCCCTGTTTTTATTTCTTTTGCAGACTGGTTAGATGCATACAGAAGAATATTAGGGCAGCTGATAAAAATTAAACAAATTCTGTCTTTAATCTCAGAATTATGACTTTTCTTAAAATTCTGACTGTTTTGTCATAATTCTGACTTTGAAACTTTCTGACTTTAATCTTTTGAGACTAAATCTCAAAAGATTAAAGTCAACATTCTGAGAAAAAAGTCAAAATTCTTTTTTTTTCTTCAGTGTCCCTATTCCTCTCCTGTAAAACCAGAATTGAAACTAAAATATGTGACAACCTGAACCAGAAACATGTTGGTTTCCACTGCCTGCAGGTATCTCAGTGCCCAGAGGGAGGCGACGTCTCTCCACGACATCAAAGACAAGCTGGAGAACGAGTTGGCCAGCAAGGAGTCCCTGTACAGACAAGTAAATAAAAACACCTCACTGTTCCAGAGCAAATATGAAAGTGGATCTGGAGGTGTATTTACCAGCCGCAGAGCTCATAAGCATGAGTTTGCTTTTTTGTGTGCAGAGTGAGGAGAAGAACCGGCAGCTGCAGGAGCGCCTGGATGAGGCCAAGCAGAAGCTGCAGCAGACGCTGCAGAGGGCCGAGACGCTGCCGGAGATCGAGGCGCAGCTCGCTCAGAGAGTTGCTGCTCTCAATAAGGTGATCATGTTTTACCAGAGCTGCTGGAGTTTAATCTAGAGGAGCACTACTTCAACTAAAAGTACAAAAGTATTTGGTAAATAGTCTACTCAGGTACTGAGTAACTGATCAAAACAAAATTACATCATCATTTGTACCAAAATATAAAGTTATGTGGGAAATTTTGGTATTTTAAGGACCAAATTGAAAATATATGTCAGGCAAAAAAAAAAAATCCAAGTCAGTTTCTTTCAATATAAAACTTAATAAAGTTGAACACAAACTGCAGCTGTGCGTCTGTGTCTGGTGAATTTTTGTTTGTTCTTCATTCAGTGAGTAAAAAATCCAGAAATTTTACTCAAGTGATGGAACAACACAAAGTAGTACAACTGTGAAGTGGAAGGAAAATAATTCTCAGGAGTATTTTTACAAAAGCATTTTAATTCTGATTCTACTACGTAGTTTTCTGAAAATTACTTACTAATTACTTAATTATAAGAAACTGATAGCCCTAAATAAAATCCACTGAAACCAGTAACTTTCAGACGTTACCTAGGACGTTTAAGGCAGAGTTAAGTTAAACAATATTCTATTCAGTTCAGTTCAAATTGAAAACGATTTTGTCAGGATTTGAGTTTTTCTGTGTATTTATTTCGAGTTTTCTGTGTCTCTGCTGTCCTGTCCTCCCTTGATTGTTCCCTGGTGTGTCTCGTTTCCTTGACTACCCTCTGTGTATTTAACTCCACCTGTGTTCCTTGTTCCTCGTCGGGTCCTTGTCTACCAACAGTCAGTCGTGTGTGTTATTCATTCATTCATGTCCATTCGTGCAGCTAGCGCTACCTGTGTTGAGCCCTGTTTTCCGCTCTGCAGTGCTGCCTGGTTTTTGGACTTTTTGTTGGATTCTCATGATTAAATATCATCATTTTTCACTACAACCTGGTTCCACCGCGTCTGCCTCACCACCCACCACCACAGCTTACGACAGATTTATTGATCTCAAGGGGAAATGAAATGTTGTAACTCATTAATTCAGATCTCCTGAATTTGAAGAGCCTCTCTGACTAAAGACACTCTGTTTTTCTAAGATGCGGATGTTCAGGGTTGTTCATAACCTTCTTGATTTTCTGTAAAATCCTTCTTGGATATTCTAAGCTGTTAAATCTGTGATCCTAAAATAATTATGACTGCAATTTCAGATTTAATTCTTCACAACACACATCAGAGATTCTGGATTTGATAAGTAACATTGAGCATTGTGTCTCTGTTTCCTTTGGTTTCTACATTTTTCTTTTGTTCGGTCACATGAAATCCCATCTAAAACATGTTGGTTTGTGGTTGTTACATGAGAAAATAAGAGTGTAGCTTCCATTCAGTTCCAGCTTATTATATCATCCTGTCATAATTTAAAAACTGATTTGTTATCAGGCAGAGGAGCGCCACGGAAACTTTGAGGAGCGACTACGGCAAATGGAAGCCCAGCTTGAAGAGAAAAATCAAGAACTACAACGGGTAACATCGTTTTCTTTCTCTTTGGCTTCATTCACCGGAGATTTTTCTTTTTTTTAACGATAAGTTCTGTTTTCTTTGCCTGATTTTAGGCCAGGCAGCGGGAAAAGATGAACGATGAACACAACAAACGGCTCTCGGATACGGTGGATAAGCTTCTGTCTGAGTCCAATGAGAGGCTTCAGCTGCACCTCAAAGAGAGAATGGCTGCGCTGGAAGAGAAGGTGAGGAGAAACCAGAGGTCAGAGGTCAGCTTTGTTTTGCAAAATGCAACAAAATTACAACAACAATGCTCTCCTCTTTCACTGCCAGAATGCTCTTTCTGAGGAGCTGGCCAACATGAAGAAAATCCAAGATGATCTTCTCGCTAACAAGGTGCTCATTTTTTCTCTTGTTTTATATATATATATATATATATATATATATATTAAATGTGAAGTTCCACTGAACAAACTGGGATATTGTTCTGGTTTGTCTTTAGGATCAGCTCCTGGCTGAGCTGGAACGAGTCCAACTGGAGCTGGATCAGCTGAGAGGCAGACCCGGCTCCTCTTACTCCAGGTTAGCCTCCATCAACGTTTCACTGAACCTTCTTGTGTTTACAGACTAAAATTATTGAATTTCCATGAAAATTATTTTCCTAAAACTTAACATCTGCTGTCTTTAACTACAACCTGCTTAACATTGTTAGCTTTCACTCTATAAGCAAGCACTGATCTACCAAGAAATGATTGAAATCCCCACATGCATTCATCAAAAACATAATAAATTGGAACGACTTGTTCAAGCAGTTCAAGGTGGAATGATGTAACAAACAACTTTATTGATCTAAAATAAAGTTTCATTGGAAACTTTAAATTCTAATGAACATTTAACAACGAAACTGGAAGACATTTTAAAAGTCCAAAATAAATAAACAAAACAACAAATAAAATTGACGCTGAAGTCTCTATAAACAAAATTTACCTTCAATAAATGGCTAGTTGAGACCAATGACCAGAACTGTGTCATACAGTTTTTGGTAGAAAGAGAGAAAAGAGAAAATAATCCAAACGGAAATGATCAGTGCTTTAATTTATCACGATTCATTGATTTATTGCGATTGACCTACATGTGTGGTGATTTACGTAAATAATTCAGCCGCAACGTTAAATTCAAAGGTGCGCATCTGTTTTTTTTAATCATTGATTTTTGTTACATAATCTTCCACCTTGAAATAAAAGAAGGCTAAGAGCAAAACGTCACTTCTGAAAAATTATTTTCAGAGTACCAGCAACCTCCCATTTTTTTAAAATCAGAAAAACCTTCACATTGTTTTACTCCTAAAAACCCAAAATCAATGTCATATTTATGTCCATGATGAGTGTGTGAACTCTGATGAACTGTGTTACGGAGGTCATCCTTCACTTCTCCTTGAAAATGGAAGTTGTCATTTTCAGTAAGTGTTGCATAACAAATGAATTCTGGATCTCATCATAGGGCGGGCAGCGTGAGCTCACTTCCCTCCACCCTTTTTCGAAGATCTCTTCCAGGGAGCGCCTCCGAGCTGCGGTACCCTCAGGGCGGGGGCTCGCTCCCGGCCGGCTACGGCAACTCCTCCAGTGGGGTGGTGGTCAGGCGGGCCCACCGCGGCCGCTGGGGGCCTCCCAGGGACGACGGTGGCAAGGTGGTCACCTCAGGCCGATACAGCACACTGTAAAACATTAGAAGCTGGTTTAACTTGAAAATGAAAGCCCACCTGCTGCCTAGAAAATGCAATTTATCAACAAGAAAATAGTTTTGCTTTTAACTCAGAAATTAAAGTTCATGAAGTTGATTTAACAACCAGAGACAAGTTGTCTAAACGTTGTTTTTTAAGTTCATTAATCTTAAACTGTGAGTTTTAACTTAATGCTGCAATTTAAGCCAAATAATTATTTCACAATATGCAAGAAAAAATACACTCACCCAGTTAAAGAGACACATTTCTCTATTATTTTAATCACAATATCAAGTTTCAATAACTTATTTTACTGTAGAATAGTTTAAACTCTTGTTTCAAATCGCATGAACCAAATTTCTGATCTGATGATGAATTTTATGAAACATCTCAATGAATTCAGCTCAGAAACATTTAGTGTGATCAGGACATTATCCTCAAGCTTTGCAAACTGTCAGCTGCATTAAAATGAACATTTGTGGGAACACACGTGGGAACTATTCTGGGAAATAGTTCCCACTCCTGTCTTTTTCTTCTTTCAGTTTTTTAAGTGTTAACCTAAAATCTCTAGTTTATTCAACTCTTTACAAAAAGTTAACACAACTTACTGCTGTAAGTTTATCTTTCACAAACTCACACATTTATTTTCAAAATCTAAAACTCAAAATTTATTTGACTTATAGAGAAGAAGATACACACAACTGAATGCGGGTCAGATATTTTACAGTGTTATAAATGCTAATTTCTAATTATTCATGAGGAAGACTGTTTCTCTTCTCAGTATGGAGACTGGGACAGTAGCAACATGTTGCCTCCTGGGTTTGAGGGCGGCGTTGAAGGCGGCTGCTCTGATGATGAAGAGGACAGAGAGACTCTGTTTGGGTCTGAGCTTCTGTCTCCCAGCGGACAGACGGACGTTCAGACGCTGGCCATCATGCTGCAGGAGCAGCTGGAGGCCATAAATAAGGAGATCAAGTGAGTATCACTAAATTTTTCAGAATTTTTTAAAGTTAAAAATGATGCTTGCTTAAAATGGGCGTGCAAGTATGACTGCACTGTACTAGTTATAGATATGCAGAAAATACTAGTTCTGGTAAAACCAAGTTAACATAAATAGTAATTTATTGGATGATGCTACAGATGTAAGAGAGGTGGGTGTAAAAATAAGCTCAGACTTCTATCTCCTCCTTTGAACGTGTAAATATATTTTACTACCCTTCTTTTGTTTGTTTGCTTTCATTTAAAATTTCTTTTGTTTGTATATCAATCAATCAATTTTATTTGTATAGCAACAAGGCAGTTTGAAGTGCTTTATGTCATAAAAACACAAAAAATACAAAGTTGTAGAACAAAGTTATATAACTTCTATTCTTTATTACACTATGTTCAATAAGGTCAAACTCAAACTACCATCCCAAAAACAAGATTCTCTGAACAGATGGATCTGATGACATCACAAAAGGCAGAAAACAACCAATCAGTTCAGTTCTTCAGAGTACAGTTCATTTTTAATTTCATGTTTTAAATCCAGTTCTTTCTTCAGCTGTATTTCTTGTATCCAGAACTGCTTCAGAAACACATTATAGCCCCTTTAAAAAGCAGCTCCTGTGCCTCTTGTGATGTCATCAAACAAAGCAGAATTAGCAGCTGTTTTTATTCTCTGATCTTATAAAAATAATATCATTTGTTAAATCCTGCAGTGGAAACAATGCTGGTGTGTTTATGTTGTCAGTTTACATTTGTTTGCACGGCAGTGGATAGTAAATTTAATGGAGACTCATGTTCAGGGTCCAGGATGGATTTGGGCCACGGTCATCCAGAACAACATGGTTATTTTTTCCTCTTCTTTCCTCCCAGGCTGATTCAGGAGGAGAAGGAGAGCACGGAGCTGCGGGCCGAGGAGATCGAGAGCCGGGTCAGCAGCGTGGCTCTCGATGCCTCGCCTCTTCCTCCGTCCTCACTGGGAGGTCGGGACAGCGTGGGACGGGGCTACATGACACCGTCCATCACGTCCTCCACCCTGGCGTCCCCGTCGCCTCCCAGTTCTGGACATTCCACCCCCCGCCTGCCCCATTCACCCGCCAGGGAGACCGAAAGACAGGTACCGACTCCCAGACAGGGCTCTAATGGTTCGTTTTATGTTATTGTGACTTTTTGTCTAATTCAGTTAGTTTTAATTAGTTTTTAGAGTATATTTACTCATTTTTTATTAGTCTTTATTAGTAAAATATTGTTTAGTTTTTATTAATTATAGTAGGTTTAGTTTTTCATACTGTTGTTAGATCTGTCATGATAACAAATTTTGCTGGATGATAAATTGTCCCATAATTTACTGCGATAAACTATAATATTGTTGTTTTGAGACCTTTTCAAGTAATATTATGGTAATGGAAAGAACATATTATGAAAGATTACTAAACTTAAAGTTCAAATGAGCATTTACCAACAGAAACAACAAATAAAATGAATTATTCATTAATTATTATTATTAATGAATTAATTCATTAATTATTCATAATTAATTAATTATTTGTAAACAAAATTGTCCTTCAAAAAAAAGGAGCTAGTTGAGACCAAAGCACCAAATTGATAACTTTTAGGTAGAAATAGAGAATCGATAAATCATGCAAATGTAAATTATCGAGCTAATTTTAATTTATCATGCATTTAATTGATTTATTGCTTATTGCCAAGGTGAACTTTGAATTTTTCGGTGCAGAATTCAAAAAGGTCAAAGTATTGTATTGTGATTATCTATACATTGATAGGGTAACAAATACTCAACAGAAGATAACATGTTCAAAAATGTATGCGTCGCCGTTTTGTGGACTGGTGTGAGGAGCAGAATGGACTACAACTGATGTAAACTGCTTGTGTCGGTGAAAAGAAAGTCAATTTCACCCCATTCCCAAAGACTAATAAGTAGGTTAATAAACATGAAAACGAATTATATCTATATTTTCAGTATGTCATGTAAACGCATGATATAGTTCCAGTTAGTTTTTAGTTTTTTAAGTTAACAAAAATGTTTTCTCAATTCCAGTTTCCATTATTTTGCTAGTTTTCGTTAAACCAACAGAGGCATCTCAAAGCGGTGAAACTCTGAGGGGCGCTGTGTAAGTCTAGTGAATATTTTCTGATTTGCAGAACAGCAAAGAGGGTGAGGAATGCCGAGCGCTCGCCCTGATCGACTCCACGCCTCCGCCCGTCCCCCGAGCCCTGCGCTTGGACCGGATGACTCACACACACCCGGGAGCCGGCCTAGACGACCACCGCGAGTTCCGCAGGTGCAGAACGGAGACCCTGCTGTAAACGAGGCCTGCTGGCAGTCATCGTACTTTAACTGTTCTCGGGTTGTTTCGGTTTGCTCAGTCTTTCAGCTGATGGCGCCACCACAGCGAGCCAGGATTCCCTCCACAAAGCCAGCAAAAAGAAAAGCATCAAGTCGTCCATCGGGCGTCTGTTTGGCAAGAAGGAAAAGGGGAGAATCGGCACGCCTGGGCGGGAATCATCCTCTCTGGGTCTGTGGACAAACTGGAAGCTGCTCTGCTGTCTGTGAAAGTCATGGACCGATCTTACAGAACAAAACTAAAACAAAACTGTAAAATATAGAATAGAATAGAATATACTTTATTAATCCCCAAGGGAAAATTGCTTATTCACTGATAAGCTACTTTATCTAAGGTATTAAATATTAATAGAACAAATATAATCACAGGAGATAAAGTTTATAATATACATACATATATCTAAGAATGATGGCAGTTATTCAATATGACTGAATGTAAATAAATAAATAACAAGCATGCACATGCAAATATGTTAATCTAAAGATAATCTATAAATGAGTGCAGAGAAAATTAGAATTCACTTACTTAATTCTAATTGATCATTGTAAAGTCTAATTCCTGCAGGCAGAAATGATTTCAACACTGGAAAAATAATCCTGAGATAAAGAATCATAATTCATACATGAAAGGGTTAAATACGAGTCTGGCTACACAAAGAAAAAAAAATGAAGTGAAAAAAAGAAAAAACTCAATCTGCAAAAGGAAGCGCTATTTTGAAATACTTGACATAATTAAAATAAATATTTAAAATTGGGTAGATATGCAATTTAAAATTTTGCATTGTAATGATGCAAAGAATCCACCAAATATTGTCAACAAAACACTGTATATCAAGTGTGAATTCTGATCATCACAGTTATTAAATCTATAATACTATAATAAAAATCAATAAAAAAGTCAGAGCATGTCAGTTCAAAATCTCCTGTTAATCATCTTCTACAAATAACATGCAATTTTTTTGTATTTTAAAATGTATTAACAGATATTTTAGCAATCTGTTGTGTTCAACTTATATTTTGTGAATTAGTAATTCAATGTACAAAAGATTTTTAGCATTTTTCTTCCAGTTATGGCGAGGTTTCCCCCAGAACACTTGCTAAGCCTGGTGGTTGGATGCTCGGGAAATCATTCATCCAACGGCCTGCCGTGTTTTTTAGTTAAAAAATGTTTAAAGTTGACAGGAAATTTGAAAATTTTACTTGATAAATTTGAAAGATTGGAAGGTTAACACCTGAACACCAACTACAAAGTCTTAAAAAATGCAAACATTTTAAAAAGACTTAAATAAGTAATGCTAAGCCTGGTGGGGGCACAAGTAAAGCCTGGTAGCCTGCCAGACTTTGGGGGAAACCCTGTGACGTATAGTAGCCAAAGTAGCCAGTGCGCAGTTTTAAATTGCAGAATTAACATGTTGCTTTTTCTTTAAGTGGTATAAAATCCTGCCGGTCCTTGAAGCTGTAAACTTGGTTATTTATCAATCTGTGGACTGAAGCAGTTGTTTTCTCCACAGCCTCCACTCCGTCTGATGACCTTGGCTCGGCCGACCCATTGGGCCTGGCGAAGCTCGGGACAGGAACGGTGGAGAAAGATCGCCGCAGCAAAAAGAAGTGAGACCAAACATCTTTCCTCACTCTTCTCATGTTAGAAGAAGATCTCTGAAGCAGATTTGTTAATCACAGCTGAGTGACACCAAGCACGCTAGTGGCAGCACTGAGGGACGCTATAAAATGACATCTCATGTTTACTGTTATTTATAAATGGAAACATCCGTAAGGTGAGAGATGAAGAAATTAATCTCTGTCAAAAATCTCTTTTCCACTTTCTTTGCCAGACATGACTTGCTGGAGGAAGCCTGTCGTCAGGGTCTTCCTTTCGCCTCCTGGGATGGACCCACTGTCGTCACCTGGCTGGAGGTACGCATCAGCCCCTGTCCGGTTCAAATGCTGCGCTCACTCACTTTGCTTTACATGATTTAATGTCATTGCTTAATACGCTTCCAGCAACTATATCTGTCTGAAAACTCAGTTACCTGTCATCACAATAGAAATAAATCTCAAGAAAATCTAATAATTTCAGGAAAAAAAACAATACATTAGGCCTGAATTTCCTCCCTGAGGGACAATAAAGGCGATTTCTATTATATTCCATTCTACCTTTGCTTCTTCACTTAACTTTCCAATTTTAGTCGATTCTGATTTCCCTTTAAGACAAGTAAAATAAGATTATTTTTCACACAAATTAGAAGAAAATACAAAAAAAAAACAAAATCAAAAGAAAGAGACACAAGAAAAACATGTTCCAGTTGATCTTGGTTGCTAAGTAGCTAAATGTTGGTTCTCCATGTTGGATTCTTGTTCTGGGTTGCTAAGTACTCCACAATTTATAAATTAACAGGCGTTTCTCTAAGTCTTGCTTCGATATTAAAAGTATAAAGCTAAACTTTGGTCTAAAGTAATAAGTACTCCATAATTCATAAACTAACAGGAGTTCTCTAAAAGTAAACAAAAGTTACATCAGCATTGAAGAAGTCACTCTTAAATGTCGATAAGATTTCAGATGCCCCGTAGAAAAAAAGACAACGATAGCAATGATTTGTTAGCACAATGGCTAACACTTAGCTAACGGTCCGGCGTCTGTGGCTAGCCTTTAGCCGGCTAACAAATAATATTGGATCTGCTCAAAGCTGAACCTGATAATCGTAAAATAAATTCTTAAAAACACAGTAAAGTTAAATAAAGTAAAAGAGAGCAGCTAAACATACTAGAATTCAACATTTAGTATTTAGCTTAGCTTAGCTTAGCCATAGCTTATTCTGGACAAATTGAGCAAACAGAAAATGTCCAAAGTAATAAAATACACATACTACCCTACTTAAACACAAATAGACTGTAACTTACCAGTCTTATGGACGCACCCTCATAAAACTACGTACAAATAAAACTGTCCGCCGATCTGAACTTCTTCCTCAACTGTATTTTAGGTCTGAACAAAACATTACTCAAAACGGCCGCGCCACCTAGCGGCGAAGCTAAGAACTACACTACATTTCTGCCTTCAGAACAGATATTATGCATTCCTAGATAAAGTCTCACTTCCTGTTTCATATTGTGTAACTTAACAACCTGCAGTGCTGTATTGATAATTTGAGAGAGAAAGAAAAGCTTAGAGTTCCCATCAGTCAGAGTTCACAGTGTCCACTCTTTGTTTGCCAAGCTGTGGGTCGGGATGCCTGCGTGGTACGTGGCAGCGTGCCGCGCCAACGTGAAGAGCGGTGCCATCATGGCCAACCTGTCGGACACTGAGATCCAGAGGGAGATCGGCATCAGCAACCCTCTACACAGGCTAAAGCTTCGCCTGGCCATCCAGGAAATGGTTTCCCTCACGAGTCCGTCAGCTCCGGCGAGCACGCGCTCCGTAAGCCTCAGAGGAAGACCTCAGCAAATCTCTGCTCTACATGTTCAAACGAAAAGTTTTCATTCTCCCTTATGCTTCTGTCTTTAAAGTCAACCAGTAATATCTGGATGACGCATGCTGAGATGGAGTCTCTCGCTGCTGCCACCAAACCAGTAAGGACTGCATCTATTGCTCGCTAAAAATCAGGATTATAGCAGCATTTATGTCTGAAGTTTCTGCTTTTAAGTGCTCAGATAAAAGCATTTTTTTAGCGAAGCGTTAAGTTGCAAAGTGAGCAATATGAGTAAAGCTTCTTTCTTTTTTTTTGTCTCTGATTAGGAATGTTTGGCTTCACCTTTTCCCTGCTGTTCCTGAAATCTGTTTTGATGTGGTGTTTTTCCAACTAATTTTCACTCACTAACAAAGCTTTTCCTTCTTCTACTTTTCCTCTCCCCTCCATTTTATTCTGGCACCGATTCACTGTAACATACACACACACACACACACAAAACATCATACTCCTACCTGGTGATCTTCCCTTTTCTTTCCAATTCTCTTTCCCTTTTTCCTTCACGTTCTTTTTGAACCAAAAAGGAGCAGAAGGAGTTCAGCTGGGATCAGGTGAGACTAGCTTACGTTTAATTTAAACAAAATTCAAACTAACATATTTTTCCACAAACATCATTTTTTAATGCAAAACAATCTTTAGGAATGATTAAAGGAAAAGTCATAAGGAATATTCTCGGTTTCTTCCATGTGCAGTCATGCGCCTCCTGCTGGCCATTTGAATCATTGCAGATTTGTGACACTTTTTAAAAACCCCATTATTAATCCAAAGTGCTTCTTTATGAAATTATAGCCTTTATGATGGCGTGTTAGGAAAAAAAAATGAATACATTTCTGCCACAAAACTAGAAAAATCTATCTAGAAAAAATCTTTAAAGTTGCAAAAATTTAAAACGTTTTACTTTTGAAACTCAGAAATTCTCCAAAAATCTAAATTTTTTCACTTTTGAAACTAAGAAATTTCCTATTTTTTTCTAGAAATTTTCTGAGATTATCCAGCAGAATTTTTTATTTTTTTTTATCTGCAATGACCCTAATATGCCGTCATATAATCTCAATTAATACTAAGTAATTTTAAGTTGAAATTTGTAGCACAAAGTCAGAGAGAACGTTGTCTGTCCTGGTGCATTTAGTAAAGTAAAATAGCAGAAGAAAACACCACTGTTTATTCATCTAGAGTCTGTTAAGGTCTAGTTATTTGTGAGATGCAGTAGAAAGCATTTGTGTGAGGTTCTCTTCAGGAAGTATTTGATTTTTTAAGTCAACCTTCCTGCCTTCCAGATTCTGGCCCATGGAGACATGAATCATGAGTGGGTTGGAAACGAGTGGCTGCCCAGTCTCGGTCTCCCCCAGTATCGCTCCTACTTCATGGAGTCACTGGTGGACGCCCGCATGCTGGACCACCTCACCAAGAAGGAACTGAGAGGCCAGCTGAAGATGGTGGACAGTTTCCACAGGTGAAACAGAGACGTTCCTTCTCTCCCATGTCTTCATTTTCACACCAGTTTTCTGAATGATGGATGTTTTCAGCAGAACTGAATAATGTGTGTTTTGTTCTGCGCGTAGGGTGAGTCTTCACTATGGGATCATGTGCTTGAAGCGCCTGAACTACGACAGGAAAGAGCTGGAGAGGAGGAGGGAAGAAAGTCAGCACCAGAACACAGGTTAGTGAAGATTCACTCCGGCCCACATTTTCTGGCTCTTCTGGGAAAAATGTGCAGACTTTATGCTCATACTAACCGTACACAGTAAAAATGTTGGTGTTAATTTAACACCAGTACAGTGTCTATATGTGTCCACACTGTTAAAAGACTGACACCCATTGTTTTGGTTAAATATTCAACAGTATCGGGTGTCACATTAACATTACAAGGGTGTTGGTGTTAAATATAATGTTAAAAGTAACATTGAGGGCGTGCCGTGGTGGCGGAGGGGTTAGCGCGACCCACATTCAGGCAAACGTGGCCTCGACGCGGCTGTCGCGGGTTCGACTCCCGGACCCGACGACGTTTACCGCATGTCTTCCCCTCTCTCTCCTTCCCCCTTTCCTGTCAGCCTACTTTGAAAAAAGGGACACTAGAGCCCACAAAAAGACCCCTTGCGGGGCGATTAAAAAAAAAAAAAAAAAAAGTAACATTGAAACCTAAGGAGAATTCAGAGCGATCAGTCAACCTGACAGTCATGTCTTGGACTGTGGGAGGAAGCCGGAGTACCCAGAGAAAACATGCAAACCCCGCAGCCAGGCCGGGAATCGAACCCAGGACCTTCTTGCTACAAACTGTGCCTATTTGCATATTTAAGTAATTTATGTTGAATTAAGAACATGAATCTTGTTTTGCAGGTACTCTCTAGGCCTGTCACAACAATTAATAAATCAATCAATCACATGATAAATTAAAACAAACTCAATTTCCGTTGGTATGATTTATCGTTTATCTCTTTTTTCTCTCTTTCTACCAAAAACTTAATGATAAAGGTTTTCAGTTTGGTGCTTTGGTCTCAACCAGCTCTTATTTTGAAGGATGATTTTGTTTACAAAGACTTAAAAATTAATTTTATTTGTTGTTTTATTTATTTTGAATATCTAAAATGTTCATTAGAATTTAAAGCTTACTGATCTTTTAGAATGTCTTCCAGCATTATTATTTTGTCACTATCGTTACATCACTTAAAATGGTCTCAAAACAACAATATTATCGTTTATCGCAATAACTTCTGGAACAATTTATCGTCCAGCAAAATTTGTCATGTGACAGGCCTATAATTTCACACAAAATGCACAACTTTCTTGAGGTAACGAAAAGCTAAAGAATTTTTTAAAAATCCCAACATCCTCTCTGATCGGTAAACTTTGGCAGTTTGTAATGTTGGCGCTTTAAGAACACACTCTGCAGCCGTTTCTCAAAGACTAACCAGTTAACACTCGAATGTAACAATGCAAATATGTCAAAAGACACGCTGGCAGCGTTATTTTAAAGCTGTGTGGTGTTAAAACAACACCAAGACTTTTTATTTAACTCCACATCTAAGATTTTAACTCTGGCATTTTCACTGTGTAGAGATTTCCTCAACAGACGTGACTTTAAAAAATGAACTTCTCCCTGCTGCTTTTGACTTCCTCTCTTCAGATGTGATGGTGTGGTCCAATGAGCGCGTGATGTGTTGGGTTCAGTCAATCGGTTTGAAGGAGTTTGCAGACAACCTTTTGGAGAGCGGGGTGCATGGGGCCCTCCTCGCACTCGACGACACGTTTGATTACACGGACTTGGCACTTCTTCTTCAGATACCAAATCAGAACACACAGGTGCTGAGCTTCAAATAGAAGTTACTGCTTACACTCTTACTTGTCTCATTTCAAAATAATCCTCATGTTCATCTCATAAATCCCGGGCTGTCATTCTGTCAGCTGCTGTCTGACCAGGATTTATGTTTCTGCAGGCGAGGCAGCTCCTGGAGAAAGAGTACAACGCTCTGATCTCCATGGGAACAGAAAGGAGGCCTGATGAGGTACGATAAAGCCCACTGTCAGCGGAAAAACGCTCCTCATGAAGACTGAAGTGTGACGTTACTGTAACCAGCTGATTAGGTCCATTTTACTTGACATCAAAGATTGTTTAGATTTTTCCCATTGTCATGAAAAGCTCCAGTTTCCTGTTATTTGGGCTCCAGTGCATGTGCCACTGTTGGCATGCAGAAGAGGTTCAGCTGTGTTTACATGGTGCTAATTGCTTAGTTACAGCATGCGAGACTAACCCGTCCAAAAGAGAGTGCTTTGTCAAATGCTAGTTTATTAACAGGCTGTAATAGACGTCCTCTGCTCTGCATGCTGGTTTTCTTAAATCACCTCCGTTTCTTTCTGTTTCCTGCAGGACGGCACGAAAACGTTCACACGCTCCCCGTCTTGGAGGAAGATGTTCCGGGAGAAAGATCTCCGCGGCGTCACGTCCGATTCCTCCGAGACGTTACCTGCCAACTTCCGTGCCTCCGCCATCTCGACGCCCTCAGTCACGTTGAGGAAAGTCCAGAGCGAAGGTGAGGAGTTGCACCGCTGCATGGTGGGTAATTACAGCTGCAGGCAGGTTGTATTTTAAGTGTTACAAATTAGCCAGGGACCAACACAAACTCAGGTCCACCTACAAGCCTAAGTCTTGGTTCGGCTTCAAAAGCAGGAAGTAGACTACAGCACAGTGCATTCTGGGTAAATAAAACCAAAACAAACACGAGAGTCAGTCGCTAGCGGAAGAAATGACTCGTACTCTTTTTATCCCAAAGACAAAAAGAGAAATCCTCCAACTGCTAAAATCTGACGCCTCTCCATTGTTGTTTACATTTTGTAGAGAAGAAAGTTCTGCACAGTGTCTTCTTCAGAGGTTTTGTCGTTTTTCTTCAGTGGTTCTTGATGCAGTGCCCCTACAGGCGAAAGGAGGAACAAGTTTTTCAGAGGGTTTGGTTCATTTGACCCAATGCAGGATGAAAGTGAACCGCACCAACATTCAATGTTCTGAATGTCTCAATCTTGGTTGCCAATCGAACCAAATCTACCGAACTATCGGGTGTGAAAACACTGAGAAGTGTCTCCTTTGGGAGCATTTCATGATTCCTACTGCAGTCCAAATCTGGTTAAAAACTCCTGGAAACATCCAACCTATGCAACTGTAAACAAATATTAAGTTCTACTCTTCTGTTGTACTGATTATATGACATCCCACTAAAATACAGCCATGCTTGTGGTTACAATGCTGCAACTAGGCCTGTCACAATAATCAATAAATCAATGAATTGCATGATAAATTAAATACAAACTCTTTATTTCTATCAAAAACTGGGTGATAAAAGTCTTCAGTCTGGTGATTTGGTCTCAGCCAGCTCTTATTTTGAAGGACAGTTTTGTTTACAGAGACTTCATGATTAATTTTATTTGCTGTTTTGTTTATTTATTTTAGATAATTAAAAGGTCTTCCAGTTCCAATGTTAAATGTTCATCAGAATTTAAAGTTTATTGATCTGTAAGAATGTGTTCTTGCTTGAAAATGGTCTCAAAATGGCGATAACTTCTGGGACAATTTATCATCCAGCAAAATCTGTTATCATGACAGGCCTAGCTGCAGCATGTGAGAAAATTCAAGCAGCATGAATACTTTTGTATAAAACTGTAGATCCGTCTGTCCGGTGCTGAGTAATACCTGGACGGGTCGTCAGTAACTGCAGAGAAATGATTCAGACTCTGTTAATAATCCTTCTTCTCTTTCTCAGCTAACTCCGGTCCCAGAGGAGAGTCGGGTTCTGTGAGAACGTACTCCTGCTAAAGATAAGCACACCAGGTGAGAACCTCCTCCTGAAGCAACGCGAACAACAACACTGGGTTACAGGAGAAAAAATTCTGTTTTTTGAACTGAATTATTGAACTATTTTGCACCGCTGAATCCAAAATGACATCCACTTTTCACCATCAGGTCAGGTTTTTATTGTAACTTGATTTGGGCTAAATTGACATCATCAATTCATTTCCATTAATATTTGTCATCCAAAAAAGGTTTTAGGAGAAAAAAATGGTTTTCTTACAGAGTGTGTTAATTAAATGTTACAAACTTGGATTTCTGTAAATCCAATAATAAACACTTTTAAGGGCGTGTAAATTGAACATTACGTCTCCATTGTGGAATATTCTCCGTCTCTTTTCTGTCCTGATGGAGTTTCTCCTCCTGCTCATCACTCATTGGTCAGATTCTCAGGAAACCGATCCAGATGTGAGAACAGGTCCTGCATTTTGATGCTCATGTCTATAACTCAGAAAGTTGACCTGATTGAGCAAAACCAAGGCGATTGTTGGATTCAGCTCATCAAAATGACTCTAAAACAGTTGGAAAACCCCAGACAGTTTCTTGGCTGTTGACCAGTGTAATAACACTTAAATGTTTCTCTTATTTCTCTTCTTCTTTAGAACCCACTTCTACTCCAACCTAAAGAAAAAAAAACCCACATTTTTTAAGAAAAATATACCGAAGAGCAAAAGCAAAAACGGACACCAGAAGACGAGCGACATCGTCCCGAAATAATCTAAGACAGTGTGTGAATGATTTCTGAAAAAATGACGAAATAACGAGCGAATGTCCATTTATCCACCCGTTTCTCTCTCTCTTTCTGTCTCTTCCTCTCCATAGTTGTGGCATGATGATGATGTTTGAATCTGTAGAAAGTGGTCTGTAGAAAGTGACCATCGCCTGTCGTGGATTCATCTTCTTTTTCTGAGCGTGAGACGGCAATATAGACACAACGAATTTACGATTTAAGAAATGCATTCCTGTTCAGATCGAGTGAAACGGTCGATATATTTTCAGATGATCTGACTCTGAAAGGAGAAAACACTCTGATGGAGAACTGACGTGTGCGCATGTGTGTGCGTGTGTGTGTGTGTGTTCTGAAGCCATAGAGGAACTGAGATGCACAAATGTGAACAGGACCAATGATGAGAGAGTTGGGAAAAGTGCTTTATGAGAAACTCCTGATCCAACCGGGATTTAAAAAATAAGCAAACAGTTTAGATAGGGAGCATTTGTGTTAATATGCATGCCAAAATCTGTCATTTCAGAGTGAACTTCATGATATCAGTCATCTAAAGATGTGGAAGCTCGGGTCAGGACTTTGTAAAACGTGTGTATTTTATTTTGATCATTTTTATGATAACTGCTATTGTATGTATGTATGTACAGTTCGTATGTGTGTGTATTAAACCGTACGTTCATTTCATACTCCGTTTTAAGGCTGACTGTAATTTCATTTTGCGGTTGATAAAAAGGAAATATGTTTTAAACTATGGACATTTAAGATATGCTACTTGTATGTGTACATTTGGAGAAGAAAAAAACCCACATTGTGTTATGATTTAAATTCATATTACTGGAGAGTAGTGACATAATATGACAATAATGAAAATGATTGTAAAAGCTGTAATTAAAAAAAACATACCTGTAATGTGGCAGATTGGAGTTTTTGCCTTATAATGTCTGAAGATGTTTTATTTTAAATTTTTACACATCTTGAACCGACAGCTGCGCTGAGATTTATGAAAACTGAGCAAAAATCAGATATTAATTTAATCTGAGAAGGCAAACTGATCTCTGATTTCTGTGTAGAAATGTATCACATAAGTCTGCTTATGACAAATACAGATGTAATATGAATTGTGACTGAATTATCGAAGCTCAAAAGACATTAATTCAGAATAATTCAAGCTTAAACTTCAAACAATCTGCAAATAATAAATCCCTGTTTGATTTGCATTTACACCAGATATTCCAGCTGATGACGTTTCCACCGTACAAAAAGAAAAGAAAAAAAAAGATGATGCATCTGGAGTGTTTCTTGCTGAAAAATACATTTTGTTTCATTTTTCCCAGCAGGAAACTCTGCATGCTAACGTTGAGGAGTTAGACTGTTACCTTATTTCTGGTGATAAAACATGGACTCTCATCCAGTCCTGTTTGAATACATATGAACATGTTAAAGATTTTCAGTTAAGTACGGTGGAGGATCTGTGATGCTGTGGGAGTTTTTTCTCTTTCAAAATGACCTGGGAACCATGTTAGAATGCTGCCATCATATAAACCCGATTATCTCTGATAAAGAGCTAAATATAGTTTATTATTGGAGGTTTTTAAAGGTTTGTGTGACATTAGTGTCTTTTATTATTCATTTTTAAAGGAATGAGGCAGCAAATTTATTCCTGATCAAATATATCACGAATCAAACTGCATTGAGGACTGTAGACTCTGCTTATGCTGCAGCTGCACTAACACATTATTTTACTTTCTAAATTAGAGGTAAACTCTGGTGGCGTCAACTCTCTGATTTCAACTCTTATTTCTGGAAAGATTTGGTCAGTGATACTAAAAACAAAATCTGGTCTGCCTGTAATTCCCTACTTTGTGACAAAAAGTGCCCACATTTTGGTAGCATTCAAGGAAGTTCTGAAGTTTCTGTGAGAACCATCCATCCATCCATCTTCTTCCGCTTTATCCGGGGTCGGGTCGCGGGGGTAGCAGCTTCAGAAGGGAGGCCCAGACTTCCCTCCCCAGCCACTTGTTCCAGCTCCTCTGGGGCAATCCCGAGGCGTTCCCAGGCCAGCCGAGAGACATAGTCCCTCCAGCGTGTCCTGGGTCTTCCCCTCCTCCCGGTGGGACATGAACACCTCACCAGGGAGGCGTCCTTGCCAGATGCCCCTCAACTGGCTCCTCTCGATGTGAAGGAGCAGCGGCTCTACTCTGAGTCTCTCCTGGATGACTGAGCTTCTCACCCTATCTCTAAGGGAGAGCCCAGACACCCTACGGAGAACATCCTTGATTCCGCGATCTCGTTCTTTCGGTCATGACCCAAAGCTCATGACCATAGATGAGGGTGGGAACGTAGATCGACCTGTAAATCGAGAGCTTTGCTTCTTGGCTCAGCTCTCTCTTCACCACGACGGACCGGTACAGCGCCCGCTTGACGGCAGACGCTGCACCAATCCGCCCGTCGACCTCCCGCTCCCTTCTTCCCTCATTCGTGAACAAGATCCCGAGATACATAACCCATTTAATCCTGCCGGCAACAATTGTTGCCAGACATTTTTCCTAACTTCTGGAAGCTGTAGAACAATTGTTTTGACTTTTGGCAGCTAATTGAAGTTTTAAAATAAAAATAATAATGTGTCAACTCTAAGCAATATCAATTTCATGCATCCAGTGTGAAAGGTCACATGACCAGACCTCTTTACTTCCTGCCTGTAACGCTGGAAGTAAATGTCAGTCACAAACCTCTACAAGAGGAAGTCAGTAAAATATTTAAATAAACAAATATAAATAAAATATTTTGAACATATATTCTTTCAAGTGTCTTCTACTGATATATAAAGAAAATTGTATTCCTTCATTCATCTTTTGATCATAAGAATGAATGTAAGCATGGCAACAATTGTTGCCGAGTATAAAATCTACATTTTCACTAACATAACCAACATAAAATGTAATAATTCATAAATATTATGTGTTAGGGAGGTCCAAGGATTGAAATGCATGCACTTATTTAATTTGGGATTAAACGGGTTAAACTCCTCCACTTGGGGCTTCTGTGAAAACATTATTCCCAATCATCCTACTCCAACTTCAAATGTTTGTCTGCAGTTATTTAACCCACAACTACAAATTGTTTGGTCCTATAAAGGTCAGAAATAGATGTGGTTGATGGGAGGGAAGTTAAAACACATCCAGACTGCAGCTGTGATCAAACCCTCTCTGTATTTGGCTCAGACACAAAGAAAAGAAACACTGCAAAAACAGAAAATCTTACCACGTATTTTTGGTCTAGTTTCTAGTGCAAATACCTGAGTACAGTTGAAATAAGACAAATAATTTAAAAGTAGCTTTGTAGCCAGATATATAGGATTGTCTTAAGTAAATAATTCCTTAATATTGATGAAGTCCTTGTTCCGTTGGCAGATTATTTCACTTTTAACAAGACATTTTTCCCATGTTATAAGTTAATTTACCTGCCAATGGAACTAGAACTTTTTCATCAATATAAAGGAATTATTTACTTAAAACAAGTGCACATATCTAGCTGAAACGTTTCTTTTAAGCTAGTCTTATTTCAAGGTTACTGAGATCTTTGCACTAGAAACTAGACCAAAAAAAATGCTCTGTAGGATTTTGTGTTTTTGCAGTGTGGCAGAAGAAGTCAAATGATTTAGTTGGTTTAGTGCATCTACTGACTTTGGACTCATAAAATAGCTATTTTCTAAACTGATTAACTTTATGCTTACAAACAACACCAGGAGTCACCTTGGCGATCTGGCCGTTTACTCCCTGCTCGAGGTTTTGTTAACATCCAGGGCATTCACACGCGCTAAATTCACATTCCTCACTTTTTCTGGTTTATTTAAAACAAAGATTCAAGTTGTTTCAAAAAGTGATTCCAATTATGACTGAGAAAAAAAACAGTGTCATCTTCACCTCTTTACTTCCAGAGCTCACCCGTGTCCTGTTCAGATTGTCTTTATAGCAAAATGCACATTCTGTCCTTGTTTTATGAAGCCACACATCTACTTTATGTATTTTTGCTGCAAAGGATTTTTCTGAGAATTTGGTGAGGAAATTCTGTGATTACATTAAAATGTAATCACAGATATTACTTCATCGTCCACATATGGTAGTGCCTTCCTGTTTAATAGGCATGACTCTAAAGGTTCTTTTGGTTGCAGAAAACGGCTTTTTAAGTTTCTATGTTTGCTTGAAAATAGAAATCAATACACTGTAAAACATTAGAAGGTGGTTTAACGTGAAAATGAAAGCCCACCTGCTGCCTTGAAAATGGAATTTAAGTCAACAAGAAAATTATTTTGGTTTTAACTCAGAAATTAAAGTTCATGAAGTTGATTTAACAAAAAGAGACAAGTTGTCTAAACATTGTTTTTTAAGTTCATTAATCTTGAATTGTGAGTTTTAACTCATTGTTACAATTTAAACCAAATAATTATTTCACAAAATGCAAGAAAAAAACAACTGCCCTCACCCAGTTAAAGAGACACATTTCTCTATTATTTTACTCACAATATCAAGTTAAAATAACAACTTATTTTACTGTATAATTAAATTCTTGTTTCAAATCACATGAACCAAATTTCTGATCTGATGATGAATTTTATGAAACATCTCAATGAATTCAGCTCAGAAACATTTAGTGTGATCAGGACATTATCCTCAAGCTTTGCAAACTGTCAGCTGCATTAAAATGAACATTTGCCTTAATAACACAAGAGTCAGATCAATGTAACGCTTCATCTCAGGAAACAAAAACACGCCGCTAAGCATTCTGGGAAATAGTTCCCACTCTTTTTCTTCTTTCAGTTTTTTAAGTGCTAACCTAAAAACTCTAGTTTATTCAACTCTTAACAAAAAGTTCACACAACTTACCATCTTTCACAAACTCACACATTTAGGTTCAAAATCTAAACTAACCAAATTTATTCGACTTAAAGAGTAGAAGATCGTAGACACAACTAAATGTAGGCTCAAATGTTTTACAGTGTAAAAATGCTGGCAGTGATTCATCTTGCATATCTTTTAATATTTCTTTCTCTAAAATGTGACAATAGATTACCTTCACATTGCAAACATCACTTGTCACAATATCTGGAGTCAGTCTGCTGGGATCTGGAGTTTTCGGTGGTTTACAGTCTGACCTTCAGCGTCTCTCTGGTGTCTGCACAGCTGCGCTCCTGTAAACACTTCCCCTGCTTGGAAATCAGTTTCAACCCACTCCTTCCTTCTCTTTCTCTCTCAAACACTCATACATCAAACAGAATAAACACCATAAAGTCCAAAACACGGCCGACGTCACTTCCTGGCAGAATCGCTCGCCACATTCTGCTGCGGCGCGTGACGCAGGGAGACGTGTCAGCGCTGCATCTTCCTTCTCAGGTCTGGAAATGTGTTTATTTTCCGAGCGGAGGACTGCAGGGGAAGGCACGCTAGGTTACAGTAAATGTTGTGAACGTGACAAAAGGATCTTCATCACTGGTGTGAGTTGGAGTCGCTTCAGCTGCGTTGCTGTGTGTTGAGGTAATATGCAGAACATCTCATATAAACACTGACTACTGCATCGCTGGAATGTGGCAAAACACTTAATGTCAAGACTTTTTTTGATGTTTCTTTTTTAAATAATCTTGTTAAAAGGCAACAGAATCGATTTGTAAAAAGTGTTTAAACCACATTATGGGAACACTGGTCCAGGTGTTCACTGGATTCCAGTTTAAGCGGCTTAATGTCTGACTCACACACTCTTGCGAAGTTGGACCTCCTTCTCCTAACTCCTTTATAAAAGCACCAAACTTCCTTTAATCCAGAAGCTGCTCACACAGAGTCAAGAATTTCATATTTATTATTTATTTTTGAATTTTTTTCCCCACTAGCTATTTATTGTTATTGTTTATTTTGTATTTATTTTATTTAACGTTCCCTTTTATTCCTTCGTCAAAATGTTTTTGTTTCCAATTAAACGCCCTTCCTGCCCGTTCCCCTTCCTTTTCTTAATCCTCTCTCTTCCCTTTTTCTCTTCCTCGTTTTACATCCCAGAATCCAACCCAATCTTTGCCTTCAGGAATCAGCTCAGAGAGGTGCATCTCTACACAGGTATGTACAGGATTTCAGCTTTGTTCAGTGCAGGAAGCAGAATCTGGAATTTAATAAAAAGGAACTGAGATTTTCAAACATTTTGTGGATGGAAAGATGAATTTCAATTAAAGGTGTGAATCTGGACAGTGAGATGAAACGATTTAAATCTCTTTCTGCATTTATAAGATATTTAAATTATATGATAACTTCTTTCTGATCCTTTTCACTCATGATTTATTTTATCTACGACAAAACTGTTTATATTTAAGTTAATTAAATGAAAAATGAAAGAGTTTATTCATTTTAATTCTGCTGATTTCTTTCTGCTGCAGAAAATCACAGACGGGGGTTGTATGTGGAGATACATCTGGATGGGAGAGTGACTGGAAGTGATGCTCAGAGTCCTTATAGTGAGTAACTGACTGATTAAAACATAAACAATATGTAAAAACATATGAAAAAATATGTGCAAATACAGAAACCAGCACTTTTTTTTAATCTCATTGTTAATGTTCCTTAAAATTTGATCTTTAATTTGAATAAATGTATTTAATAGATTAAAAAAACTAAGAATTGTTTTCAACAAAATAGTACAAATGTAACTGGAATGAAATATTTGTTGAAATAATGCTCCACTTTTTAGAGTTGATCAGATTGTTTAGGGACTTTAATTCAGGAATCCAAGACTTTCCGCTTCTTCTACACTGTAAAAAACACAACATTTTACAAAGTATTTCGGTCGAGTTTCAAGTGAAAATATCTTAGGACATTTGAAATAAGACTAAACTAATTTACAAGTAACCTTTCAGCAAGACATGGAAGCTTGTTTTAATCAATTTGTTGAATATTGATAAAAAGTGCAGACTTTTTCACTCATAAAAAGACATTTTTCCAAAATTATAAGTTTAAAGAATCCTCCAGAGTGGAGCTAGTACTTTTTAAAATCAATATTTATGAATTATTTACTTAAAACAAGCTCCTATTTCTCATTGAATAGTTACTTTTAGGTAAGTTTAGTCTTACTTTAAGTGTACTAAGATGTTTGCACTAGAAACTAGACACAAACTCTTGGTAAGATCATGTGTTTTTGAAGTGTATGACATGACAGAGGCTCCTTTCTCTTGGTCACTCTTGAAAATGGGAAGACGTGATTAAAGTGCGTAAAAATTGGAAGAGGACTCAAGTGCGTCATTAAGGATATAATAGAAGCTGAAGAAAAATCTCCTGAGCTGTAAAAATCAAACTGATAATACGGGAGCCTGAAAACTGAACCTGTTTGTTTGTCCAGGTGTGTTGCAGATAAAGTCTGTTAAACCGGGTCATGTGGTCATAAAGGGACAGACATCGTCCCTGTTCCTCTGCATGGACGACTCCGGGAATCTAAGAGGACAGGTACGATAGAGGAAAGTTCAAGAACATCTAACTTCTTTATTCTTATTTTTCCTCTTCTGGTTATGAAACTTTTAACGGTTTCCGCTCATTTCAGACAAACTATGACGAGGCTGACTGCTCCTTCAGGGAACTGCTGCTGGCCGATGGCTACACCCGTTTCCTGAACTCACAACATGGCGTTCCTTTATCACTGGCATCCAGAAACTCTCCAGATCGACACTCCGTTCCTTTCACAAGATTTTTACCTCTCAGGAATACTTTAACGGTTTCAGAAGAATCAACAAAAACTCAGAGGGACTTCAACCTGGACTCGGATGACCTTCTCGGGATGGGACAGAACGTGGTGGTTAGTCCTCAGCTGTTCGTGGACTAAAATACAGAACCACAAAGAAATCAGAACTGTTTGGGTTTTAAAACTCTGATACGTGATTGTCTTCTAATTTATTATTATTGTTGTTTCTTTGGGGGATTCTTAAATATAATTAATACTGACCTAAGTTATTTATTTATTTTTGTGTCTTATTTAAAGCTTATTTTAATTTGTATTCATTCTGAGAATTGCTCAGATCTTTAGAGGAAAAATGAATAATTCAGATTTCATTTCCAGGTAAAGAAATTCTGGAATTGCACAATTGTATTTGTGCAATTCTATGTTTTTTTTTTTCTTTTTGGTATTTCTAATGCAGAGCAGTGCTCAGCACCTTCTTGCACAACAGTGGAAAAATGCCTGCGTGGGAGCAGGACGCCCTCTAGTGGAAGAAACTAATAATGAGCGCAAATGTTTGATTTTTTATTTTGCTAATTTCTGTTTGATTTGTGATTCAAGAAAGAGAAAAAAAATCTTAACGACAAATTTTCTAAATTAAATTGTAATTTATGAGTTTGTTAAAAATAAAATAAAATTTGATTTAAATCTCTGGACATCTTGAGTTATTTTCCTTTTTTTTTTTTTTACAGTAATCACACAGACATGCCTCCTTTTTTCTACATTATTTAAACTGACGGAGAGTTTTAGGCTGTCTTGTCATTACTTTTACCATGAAGTTATGAATAAATTGTCTTTTTGTTTTGAATGATTCCAGAAGTGGTCATATTACTGCAACTACAACTCCCTCTATGCTGCCATTTAAAAAACTAAAAAAAAAAAGGATAAATAACATTTATATTTACAATCAAATATATATAGCTGGTCAGTCAGCATAATAATTATCCACAATATGGGCCAAATTAACACAGAGATGGTTCACCAATTGTAAAGATGTCAATAATCAAAGCAATGGTGATTTTGTTGAAAACAATATTCTCTCATCATGTATTCCTTTCTGAATAAATGAAGCCTACTCGAATTAAAAGTTAGATTTTTCTATTTTTGTGTGGGGGGTACTGCAAAAAAGATTAATTTACTTTAGAGGGATCCACAATTAGTTGAACGTGTTGACATAAATGTGTTGTAATTTTACTATTAATTTAAAAATTGCTCTTTGTGATACATACAAACTCAAAATTACTTAACATTTTTTAAGATATTTTGTTGTATTTGTCACGCGTGGAGGTAGCCATTTTATTGGCAGTAATTTTATAACAAAAACAACGTGAAAGAAAATAAGAGAAATATGAGAAAGAGCCGAAGAAATGAACCACGTCCACCAGTAGGGGGCGGTAATGCTACTTAACGGTTTTTGCCAATCGCCAATAAAACTCAAGAAGAGCCGGAAAACCACAACTTCCTAAACCTTTTTGCTCTCAGCATTTCTCTCTAGAAGCCTTTAAGCAAAAATAAGCAATAAGCAAAATTGATAACAGAGCCTTACCCTCGTAAGCTTAAACCAAATGACATGCAGACATTTTCCAGCCACAAAGCGCGGTCTAAAGCCCGTCCCAGGCTAACGAGCGAAAGACAATATGCTTTTAAATAACAAAGCTATTACCATATCATCGAATGTGAAATCACGGACCGACACCGGGCCATAAACCAGACCCTAAACAGATGTTACCGGACCGCATAGAGCCCATGAACTACTTACCGGATCACACAGTCCGACCAGAGGTTCGTGTCTTTCATTGTTTCTGAAGTTAGCAGCAGCACAATCATCAGATTCTTCGGGTAACTCTTTCCTCTTATTTCGTTTGGTCTTCCTCACCTTCATTGCCGCCTGTGATTTCTACATTGCCATCGATTTCAACCCGCTGCGGTTCAGATTGAAAAGGCTGAAAGTTGACTGGACGGTTAGCTAGCACTACGGGACCTAGCATGTCATGTACCCAGAATGCATTGCAGCGTAAACAACATGGCGACATCCGTGTTTCAGCATATGACAATATTTTATTTAAATCTATAAAAACTAAACAGCCTATATTTATATCTCGTAGAGCACTTCTGGATAGATGCAAACTACATTTCGTTGCTTGTACTTGTGACAGTGCAATGACAATAAAGTTGAATTCTATTCTATTCTATTTTTACTGTATTGTTTTTCAATGTAAAATAAATATTTCTCAAATAAAATCTATAGTTACAACTAATTGTGGATTCCTATAAGGCTTATTTCACACTGTTATCAGAGCTCAATAACAATATTGATAAAGTTAGTCACTCCGCTGCTACCAGACAAATCTAAATTATCTTTGAAAAACTAAAACAAAAGTTTCTTGTTGATATCATAGACCTGCTGGTATGATCAAATTAACATAAGCTATTTAGAAGTTAGCATTTCTTCCCGTGCCTTTAAAAATGTGTTGCTGTAATGTGGAAAATCACACTGACGTCATGTTTTCCTCACTTCCTCATCTTTTGTAAGCAGAGATCTGGATTTTATCCACCAAAAACCTCATTTAATTTCATCGGTTCGGACTTTACTGGTTGTTAAACGGACAAGCTGAAGCCAATTACTAAAGTGGTTTATTGTAGAAGGATTGCTTTAGCCTGCATATCTTCTGTTAGTCTCCACTGTGATGTAGTGGAAAATCTGAAGAGTTTTATTGAGACAGAGGAACATTACTAGAACATCATCGGATGACAACTATTTGGCAGTTATCAAGACTTCCCCCAGAAACTCAAACATGAAACACGAGGTCTGATATGGCATCCTAAAATTTTTTTTTTTCATTTTTATTTTATCATAGAATAAAAAAAATACAATTATCACTTGGTGAATATTATATTTGTCAACCCATTTAATTTATATCCATGTATTTTTACTGCCTACAGATTAAAGCAGCTTTCATGAAAATTAGTAAAATAGTATCCTTGACAAAAACACTGAGCAATAAAGCATAAATTAAGGGTATTACTGCCATAGCATAACAAAGAGAGCATGTAATTAAAACAACAGACAAATGCAGCCTTTGTACACTTCTCACAAAAGAGTGTTGAGAATGTGAAGTCGGATCGGGACAGATCCCAGTCTTTCTACGGAGGAAGCTTTACTGCCATTTGGCTGAGTTCTGCTGTGACGTAGCAATCATCTGTTTCGCTTGCACTTCAACCTTTAAGGCAAAAATAACTAAGACGTCATAGTTTCAAGGCACATACTTTCTGAAAGTCATTTTCATCCCAAGCTGGAAGCACTGCTACATGTTAGCAGGAGTTATTTTTATACCGTTACCCTGAGAATAGAAAGCTGTTGGTAGTTTGAGCTGTTCTGTGAAAAAGGCTTATCTTCGGGTATATTTAGCTGACTTGTGTTGATGAAAAGGACGATTAAGCGAGGAAGTAGAACCAATACAACATTTTTAGGAGGTATGACCTTGATTGTCTTACTCAAGGTGAGAATTTAAAAGCTTCCCTTTGGAGTTCCTCCAATTTTTTCACTTTTGTTGCAAGATTTAGCTTATTTACTTACACTTTTTGTGTCTTTGAATAACGGTGCTAAGAATCCCGGCTCTCTCTAAACTTGTGTAACTAGTGGTTCTCTCAGATACATGTTACCTCCTGTGTACTCTGCCATCTGGCCAGTACATAGTCCGCCAAGTAAAGTCCCGTTGAGAGGGTTGCAGATTCCTTCAGTGGGATAAAATTCTGGATCTTGATACCTATCCCCATCCTCAGTCTCCTCTCCTTCAGGCTCCTCATCCTCCCACAGGGATGTCTGCACATGATTGTACTCAGTATGATCTTCACATTCAGTCTCTCGGTGGTAGAAGTAGCTGAAGTTGGACACAATGACGGGCACAGGCAGAGAGATGGTCAGAACACCAGCAATGGCGCACATGGAGCCAACCATTTTACCCCAAACAGTCGCAGGGTACATATCACCGTATCCCACTGTGGTCATTGTGACAACTGCCCACCAAAAGCCATGCGGTATGCTGACAAAATCCGTGGTGTGGTGGTCAGCTTCCGCAAAGTAGACAGCGCTGGAGAAGATGATGACCCCAATAAACAGGAAGAAGATGAGCAGGCCGAGCTCACGCATGCTTGCCCGTAGCGTCTGACCGAGGATCTGAAGGCCCTTGGAATGCCGAGACAGCTTGAAGATTCTGAAGACCCTCACCAACCGGATGACTCTGACGATGGCCAAGGATGTGGTCGGAGACGAGTCATCGTCTTTGGCCAGCTCTGTTCCCAGGGTGACAAAGTAAGGAAGGATGGCGCTGAAATCAATGATGTTCATGACATCCTTAAAGAAGTGGATCTTGCTGGGAGCGCTTGAGAATCGCATGATGAGCTCAAAAGAAAACCAGCATATGCACAAAGTTTCCACCATGAAGAAGGGGTCGGTGAAAATGCTTGGAGGAGGAGGCATGTTCTCTGAAGAGTTCCTCCCCTGGGAGTGGTATTCCTAAAGAGGAACAGACAGGAAATACAGCAAAAGTTTGAAACATTTTGGTAAACTAAACAAGTGCACAATAACAAAACATAAATCCTATTAATTGGTATTAAATTAGAAACACTAAAATGTATAAAGAGTATTGCTCCAGAAATTAAGCAATGGAGTGTTTTCATTTTATGTCATCAGACCGGATGGCCATTTTGGTAGTATAGAAAAACTAAAACAAGCTAAGTCCAATGTTAACAAGTAAGGTAAAAATAATAACATACTCCTGTTGCTGAAATTGTTCTGATCATGAAAAACATTTACTTTATAAAAAGTTTCAACAATTAATAATAATGATAATCAAGTAGAAGAATGTCAGAAGCTGTTAGGGTAGAGAAGATATATGTAGCTTGTTAAGCTACATTAAAACTTTCAGCGGTAGGAGGAAAGGAGTTAGTGCTGGGTGGATATTGTGTCAGGTAGGCCCTCTTAGTTATGTGTTCATTGATAAGATTGTATTGCTTGAACCTTTTTAAATGCATATATCTCTTGTAAGCCCTGCTGGGTCAATCTGTTTCTTTGCACAGTAGCACCATCTGTTTCCCTCCTACAGTTATGGAAACATTTTCAATTCAGGAGCAGGGAAACTTTCTCATTATAATGTGATTCATAATTCATCAAAACCAAAATATGTTCTCGTTTGCTCACTGCTTCTCCGTTTTCTCAAACAGTCTTGGTACTTGTTAGCCAGTCTGGTGCTTTTATGGCCAAAAACATCTTTAAAATATTCAAAAAATATCAGAAGTTTGTTTAAAACTGCTTTACTAATCACCATGAGTATCTCCAACATGGCCGCAATGTGTAGCTTTTGGAACTTGATGACATCAGTGAAAACACTACTAGGAATGGTTAGGCTAAGCTAGGCTAACTAATAAGAGGTTTTCAGGGTCCATTGTTAGCCTAAAGCACAGACTACTCAGTAAATACACATCTATCATCAAAAATATTCACAGTTCATCTACAAATTTCTAATAAGCTACGTTGATATTTACTGTTATTGCCCTTTAAGGCAGCATGCGAAACATCTTTTACAGTTAGCACTTTCTGAACTCTTCCTCAGACCACCTGTTGTTCCATCTGTCAAGTCATTTATCATCATATTTCTGCGCAGGATGATATGACACTGGGAACATGTCCAGTCAGAAGTACGGTGACAAACGACCTGAATATAGAACAATATGCTTTGTATGTTGTAATGACGTGTGTAACATATACATACATATATATATAGATTGAGAGAAGCTTAAATGAAGAGGGAGTATTGATGGTGACTTTCAGTAGCAGGTCGGTGACAGTGTTTATTACTAACGCTGGATATCTACAGTATGTGTTGATCCGCTCCATGGGTTCTCCTAATACTAAATATAACCCCTTTAAGATCTGTAAGGAGAAACATGAGTGTCTTCCTCATCCATCTACACCTTCCCATCTCCCTGTTTAACACTGCTAGTGAACAGTGGGCGTTCTGACTTGGACAGGAAAAAGTTACAGTAGTTTCCTGGCAGCAATGCCAACGTAGCGCAGCACAACACTGCTGGAGGAATGTGTTAACATGACCCAGTGTATCCTGCTCATCCTGCAAGACCTTTAAATCATTGGTCCCAAGCCATCGGCGAGCTTCGGCTCTCACCCTTGCTCATGTGTACGGTCATTTGTGACCTTTCATTAACACACCTAACTGTCCCTCCGCTCTGTCTGCGTTCTAGTTCCCAAGTGACACTCGGTGTGCCCTTCCTGAAACCATATCAGATTTAACAGTCGGCTAAAATAATCACACCCTAAGCTTCCTGCAGTGTTTCTCTGGTCTGCATCCAGGGATATTAGCCAAAAGCTTCCCGTGCCAGCATTTTTCCTTCAAACACACTCTGGCACTCTCCAGGAGAGTGTTTACCTGAACACCTGCCTCACACGGTATCATGTTTCCTTTGACCCAAATAGTTAAGCATATTCCATTTAAAAACTCTATACCCTGATGATTTGATATGAAGGCTGTAAAATGTGCAACATTTGGCTGTGAAAGATTATTTGGCTTATACGCCACTGCTATAAATATTAAAACCTGGACATGTTCATAAATAAGTCCTTTAGGAGTTAGCCAAAGAGAGAATTTCCTAGAAAACACTCCTGGATGCTACCAGCAACTGTTTGGAGACAGATGTGGGTGCAAAAAATGTGATTCAGGCAAATAAAAACAAAAATCAAAAGATTACATTGTTTTAACATAAATTACTAAATATATAGGGTTATGGTTGGCAGAATTAGGGAGGATAGTTTATTATGTTAAGGTCTTACTAAACTATTCTAATGTTTAGATAAAAAAAGCAGCTATTTGTAGGTCTGGTTCTCTTCCAGTTGACCTTTTTTTTTTTTTAGATACAAACGGTAGCCGTCAGCGGCGGGACGTATCGTTCTCTACCCACTGTGAAAACCAATGATTTAAGACAGGTTATAATCTTCTCATATTTTACTGTAAAAGATAAATAATATCTACCAGCCGGAGGTAAATGTTTGGACTGAGAAAGACTCAAAATCTGTCATATTTCATAGGACCAGAGTCAGCAACAATAGTGTGTAAAATAAAATGTGACCTTGCTATGACTAGATAACTGGATATTTTCTTTGAAAGTAATATAGGCAATAATATGGTTTAATAATATAGGCAGTATTATGGTTTCTTTGGTTCCTTTTTTAAAATCAAATTAAATTAAATTTTATTCCTCTGCATTGTGTTTTGGTTCCTCCTGCTTTCATTTCATTCCTCTTAGCAAAGAATGAATTGTAAGAAATGAGGAAATAAGTATAATTTCATTATACTTATTTTATCTTTAAACTTTATCAGGTTCCAATTAATTTTTAAACAATGTCCTCTTTTCCGACCTCACATGCAAAATAGTAAGAAGGGAAACATGTCAGTGTGCCAGTACTAAATGTAGATCCGAATGGCTAAGTTACCTGAAGCCAAAACATAATAATAAGATATATTTTTGTTATATCTAAATGTTGGAGGTTCTTCTCTTCAACGCATTTCTCAATCATTTATTAACTTCAAATGTGGAACAATCTTATTATGAATAATTGCTATGACTACATAAGTGACTTTACTCCCTTGCTCCATTTTTTGCTTTAGTTTCTTATTCTTTCCTGTCCTGAATGTGTAACCCATGAGAATAGATACATTTTGTACCACCAAGAGAGGGCCTGTATACTAATTAGTGGTGCAGTTTTCTGGTCAGTTGCTGATTGCCCATCTTTAAAAAGACTGACCTGCTGATTTGGATTTAGGCCGATTCCAGTTTTTTTTTTCCCCCGAAATGTTGCTAAATATAGCAAGAAAGTTGCTGAGTTGGAAACAACTGCAAACATGCAGACATGACCTGGTGGGTTGGTCACTGCAGAGCAGAAGAGGACAGTGGCTGATTTGTAGACATTTGCTGAGGTTGATGAGATCAGTGGCTTTGTGTACAAGTACTGGCCGATCACCAATCTCCCAAAATTAAGGAAATCGGTGCTGATGAATCTGTGCACCTCTAGCACTAATCTTTTTCAGACACATGGTGTCCTCAGGGCCGTCCTGCATGTTGTAGGTGTTTCACTGCTGGTGCAAACCTGCCTTAAATGAATGGGTAACTGCATTCCCATTGACTGCTTAAGTGCTCAAATTGGAATTACGAAAATGAATTTGCTTAATGAAAACACTCCCATATATTATAGTCACAACATATTGATAGTTTTAACAAAAATGTAAAAAAAAACCCATATTTTTTATAATCAGTATAATAAGGAGACAATGCAGACAATTAAATCACCTGTGCACGAGTGGGGAAAAAAATCAGTGTGTGTGTGCGTGTGTGTATGTGTGCACAATTAAAATAAATAATTATATAATTAAATAATTTTAATTGTGCTGTCTTTTAATAAAAGTCCAACTAGGCCTGTCATGATAACAAATTTTGCTGGACGATAAATTAGAAGTTATTGCGATAAACGATAATATTGTTGTTTTCAGACAATTTGTAAGTGATATATTGGTAATGGGAAAATAATAATGCAAGAATACATTATATAAGATCAGTAAACTTTAAATTCTAATCGACATTTAACACTGGAACTGGAAGACATTTTAGATATCCAAAATAAGTAAACAAAACAACAAATAAAGTCTTTGTAAATAAAATTGTCCTACAAAATAAGAGTTGTTTGAGACCAAAGCACCAAACTGAAGACTTTTATCATCCAGTTTTTGGTAGGAGAGAAAAAAAGAGATAAACGATAAATCGTACCAATGGAAATAACTGAGTTTGTTTTAATTTAATTAATTAATTTATTGATTATTGTGACAGGCCTAGGTCCAAACAATGACTGGGTTTGCAAATTAGCCTGTGGTTAGAAAACCTACTCACAAAACAGTGTTTGCTGTGTTAGGGGTTAGGGTTATGTGACATTGTTTAATGTGCTGTGATTGATGAAATAAATGTGATTGAGTGGAGCTGAACTGGAACCATGCAGGACAGTGGGGCCCTGAGCAGCCGGGTAAGGGTCCACTGGTGTAGAACATTATGTTCCCAACCTCTTTCTTGAAGTCAGGCAGCGTTTCCAAGCAGAAGATGAGAATGGACAGCACTATCACCATCACACTGATGATGGCAATAATACGGGCCCCAGACGAGGATTCAGGGTGCTCAAACAACATCCACAATTTTCGCTGGATCTCATTGGACGGCAGGGGCCGCTCTTCCTCTTTAGGGAAACCCTCGTCCTCCTTGAAGCGGTTCACGATGTCCTCTCCGAGCTCGTAAAACATCAGCTCGTCCATGAAGATGTCCAGGGGGATGTTGCCGGGCCTACGGAGCCGACCCCCGGACTGGTAGAAGTACAGGATGGCATCGAAGCAGGCGCGGTTACGGTCCAGGAAGAGCTCGTTGCGAAGCGGGTCAAAGTACCGGGCTCTCCGCTTGGGATCCCCGAGCATGGAGTTGGGGAACTGGGCTAAGGTGCGAAGCTGGGTTTCGTAGCGCATTCCTGAAACGTTGATGGCCAGTCTTTCACTCAGAGCCCATCCGCTCCTCCACAGACCCCCCGAACGCCGCCGCTCTTTCTTCTTCTCGTTCTCATCCCCTTTGTTCTCCTTCTCTCCCTTCTCCTCGGTGTTGAGTTGGTTCTTCAGATGCTTGTCCTTTTCCGTGTTCCCCTCGTTCCCTCTGTCTCCTTCTTCGAATGCCTCTGGATCTCCACTATCCATCCCTCAGAAAGATCAGATAAACCTCCCACCTGAGACTTTGTAGAACTGGACCTGAAGGTGGACTCTGTTTAAACCAGAGGGATGAGTCCATCAACGGGAGTTACAGATGGCAACAGAGTTTGTTAGCTACTGGACCTGATAAGTTTTATTGTGCTTAACGGATTTTCTTTAGTTTTAAAGAAAAAGGGCAAGCAAAAGTCTGTTCACTGAAAAAACACAAAATCTTACCAAGTATTTTTGGTCTCTAATTTCTAATGCTAATATTCGTACATTTTAAATAAGACAAAACTTACAAGTAACTTTTCAGTAAGATATAGGAGCTTGTTTTAGGTCAATAATTCCTTAATATTGAGAAAGTACTTGTTCCACTGGCAGATTATTTCACATCACATCTTTCTGAAAAGTTGAGCCTTGTAAGATAGTTTTGTGTTATTTCATGTGTAATGACATACTGCACTAGAAACGAGATAAAAAAAAAAACTTTATAAGATTTTGTGTGTCTGTAGTGTTCAGAGGTAGTGTGAGAAGAAAGTCTACTCACTATTTGGAAAGCGAGTTGCTGCAAGACACTAACTGGAGGATGAGGATTCACATTGTTCGCCTCCTGCTGCTCACCAGGTAGTCTGTCTTTTCGCCTGTCATCATGTATCACACAAACAGACTCCTTCCTTTGGCTGTCCGCTCCAGCCGGTGATGTGATCCGCTGTGTCCAGCCAGACTCCCGGACCAGCCTGGTCACAACCTCTGCCTCCAGTTGTTTGTTGAAGGAACATCCAGGATCGCGCCCTGTCCCTCAGTGGACGAAATGTTTTAGGAGCGCTGTCGTGTTGAAATTAGATCCCCGGCAGACCCTTCCACCTCCTCCCTGTCCTGTCCCCTCCACTTCAGCCATGAGGCATGACAACCTTCAACCTCCCTATCGAATGACAACACGCCTAAGCAGAGCATGGTGCTTTCGACTGACAGGAGGCCCCGACCCTATTTGATAAATGTCAAAGTTTTTGATTTAAAACCTTGTTAATCATTTTTTAATAAGCCATTTGCTTTAAAGGTATTTTATATTTCAGTTTAAAAATGAAATATAGTGTGGTGAGACAATGATTTTAAGACGACTTTAATGTTCACTTCGTCTTGAAGGTTGTTCTGGCAAACAAAAGCACCTTTTAAAAATAATTTTAACATCTCTGAATTATTACTACAATTAAATTATATATTTGTAGAATGTTTTAGATTTTGACTCAACTCAAGAATTGCACACCTTTGTTTTTGGACTCAAATTTGGACTTTCATGTGTTTATTTGGGACTTTTAAGTGGTAACCTTAAAACACATCAAATAAAACGATCATTTTCATTCTAGTATTTCCAGAAATGTTTTAAATAGTGTGAATTAAAGATCAGATGGTACATAATCAATTAAATCGATTTGAAAAATGTGGTAGCATATACTCTACCAAACAGTACGGTGATACACCACAAGAGGGCGGTAATGTTTTGTAACAGAGGCTGCTGTATATTGGCGACATTTCCTCACAGCTGCCTTCATTCGTAGCAAACAAACCCTTCTGCTTTTTCTGGTCGTTTAATATAGTGTGTTTGGCTGTGTTTATTATGTACTAAAAGATAAAAGCGACAAATTAATCCTCTGAAATTATTGAATGAAATAAAGTTTTTATTGAACCTGCACTTCCTGTTCTGTGGCTTTGCAGTGCAATCATTTTACCCTGATACTCCTGACATGACTACACACACACATAGAAGAAAAATTAGGTGTTTTAATTTTTTTTTTACAAATTAAAATATGTATATCAGGGTCAGAGTTAGGGCTGCATGGTTTCTGCTAATTATTTGCAGAAAAATCACCTATTTGCAATTTTTTTCTGGTTTCCACTGTGTATTAATGCATATGCAGGTATATTTAGTGTTTTGAACTAATAAATGGGCAGTTATAGGTTGTTTTTTTTTTTTAGATATAATCTCAAGTGTTTGAGGACTTCAACTGTTCGTGGGTGGCATTGTGACCTTTAACCCCAATGAATACCAGGAGTCCACTGTATAGTTGATGGATGGTCAGAGTTGATCTGATGCTGGACGAAAACCTTAGGAACTGCAAAACATGTGAAACTGATGGGAGTAGCTTCAAGCATGTTCATGTGTTACAATGGCCAAGTCAAAGTCCAGATCTGAATCCAGCTAAGAGTCTATTTTATGCTCTTTTCTGCCTGAGCAATTTTGCATAGAAGAATAAGAAAAATAGCCTCTGGACATGCTAATCTGGTAAAGACGAGGCTAAAGGAGAGTGAACAAAAGTTTGTGGTTTAATGTAACAATGTCAAATACCTCAGTTTGTATTAACACTTTTGGAAGGCTCTTTACTTTTATAAACTGGTGTGTGTCGATATTAAAGATTCTTTCGAAAACAAATGTTGAGATTAAACAATTTAGATTGTTATGGGAAAGAAAAAAGGGCATTAGATTACCTCCCTGCTTCAAAATATCCTGACCCTGTTCCAGATCGCCCCAGATTTAAAGATCACCTTCTATGGGGGAATTTTCCTGCCATAATTCAAGAGCACACATTTTCAGTCTGAAAGCATGACTTCATGTCTTTCTTCACAAAACTTGTAATTCTTGTGGTCAGAACTTCTGCTCTCTTTCATTCACTGTGCTTTCTCAGACCTTTCTCTTCATGCTCAAAACTTCTCTGCTTGGATCAAATCTTCACCTGCAAACCTGTCTGCTCGCTTGCAAATCATTTTCTGCTAGTGCTTGCACAGAAAAGTACTGTCACCTGACAACCTCTCAGCCAATAGAATGCAAGTGTTACACTGGGTGCGTTTGTTTCCTTCTAGTGTGTATGCCTGTGTGGTTACTATCGATTGTAGCAGGAGTTTGTTCATCCAACCAAAGAAAATGGATCCACAAAACCAACCGTGTTACATCTTAGTCACGACATGCTATCTGTCTGTCTCTCTATTATGAATAGATTTATAGATATATGTTTTCTGTCAATGGTTATATGTAATGATATATAGATAACCATTAACAGAAAAAATATATGTCTATAAACCTTCCATCATAGATAGATAGATAGAATAAACAGTAGTCATACAGGCACAGCCACTAGAAGGAAACAAACGCACACAGTACAACACTTTCATTCTATTGGCTGAGAGGTTGCTAGGCGACGGTACTTTTTTGTTCCAAGCGCTAGCAGAAAATGTTTGGCAAGCGAGCGGAGATTTGAGAAAGCACAGTGAATATTTGAAATAGAGCAGAAGTTTTGAGTACAAGCATTACAAGACATGAAGTCCTGCTTTCAAACTTAAATGTGTGTTCTCAAAATGTGGCAGAAAAATCCCCCCATAACCTCCATGTTGATATTTAGCAAGCTCTTGGAAATGTCCACAAACTTTCAGTCACATATAACATGTCACTCTTGCCTTGAAAGACTTTGGATTTTCTTCGCCTCCTCATTTCAGCTCTGATTACATCAGTCAGTGCTTAGTGGTCTCCCTGCTGCTGTCAGATTGATGAACACAGCTAACTGTGACAGTCACTTCACCACTTCATATCCTACTCGGTCAGAACGCATGGGGGCTTCTTTTGCTTTCATTTACTCAACTTAAACAAACCGACACACAACTGAGATTACTCTTCCATTTATTTTAGTTTGATCTCAGTGATTTTTAAGCAATTTCAATGTCTCTGAAAAAGCATCTCATGACTGTTGTTCAGTTGTTCATTCAAGCTGCAATGCAGGTTGGTTCACATTAGATCGCATTGACATTCATACATTTTAAGTCTCAATAGTAGAAATATGTTCAATTATGACGCTTTATTGATATGTTTCTATTTTTTTTTTCTCTTCAAAATATAAAAAGATAGATCATGAACATTCCATTGAAATATACTTTGTACAGTTCTTGATGAGTTGTTCTTCATGTCCCAACATTTCAAAAATGAAATCCGGCATAAGTCACAACCTGATGCTTCAGTGATCACCTCTTCTCCCCATTCAGGCTCCACTTAAGACCACAGTACAATGGACCAGTACCTAAGTCTGTTTTACACAATAATAGCAGGTAAAATGAATCTTTGGGATGCTTATGTGAATGCAGTAAATTAGATGTTTGTAAAGAGGTTAGACTTGTTAGATTTTATCATTAAAATAACATTTCATATATTAGAAAACTTTATATAGTATGATATAATTTGCTCTGAAACAACTGTAATATTTTCAATTTGTAAAATACTTTTTTAAAGATATACGTGATTGCTATGTCACTCTATGGAAAGCCACAGGTGGCTGAAAATGTCTAAACTGATGACAGCACATCTGTGTCTCAGGGAGCTTACAGTAAGTGTCGATCAGTGGCATACATGGTGTGGATTGCATACAGTGTCCTCAAACAAAAAGAGACACAATGAAAACATTTTTTTGAAAAACGAACAAACATGTAAGTAAAATCAAACAGGATGCTGTGGAGGAGGTGTTGTCCAAAGACCATGTGGCACCTTCAGGACAAATCAGAGTAACACGCCAACACAAAGCATTCCTGTCCTTTTGGTTGTATGAGGTGACTGCTTTTTTCTTTTACGTTTTCTAACAGATAGAAAACCTTTAAAAAATAAAACAGACTTAGCACAATCGACATTGTAACTCATCCTGTTCAACAAATCTAAATCAAATGGCAGTATTATGCATTAGGGGGAAAAAAGACATCTTTTTCAGCCTGCTGCTGGCAGAGAGTCGCAATGTGGAGAACAAAGATATGGCAAACTTAACAATGAAAAACAGTAGCATGAAAATAAAAACACTGCCTGGCCATAAGAAATAAAAAATACAACTTACAAACAATTGGGTGAATCACAAAGTTTTTTTTTGTTTGTTTTTTTGCCGCTGTGCACGCCACCTCTGAAAAATCTCTGTTGCCATCCAAGCTCTGAGAACGTTCCAGAATGAAAACTGTGTGTTAGTAAGATTTTTGCAAATAGAGAAAGTTGTGGACCCTGTTAAACCTGCGCAGACTCAACAGAACTGTTAACGCTCTCTGTCGTCTACATCACGCTGAAATGAACGAGAAATGGGCGGAGGACCGTTCAGCTGCCTGAGCTAAACCCCGGACCAGCGGGGCTTGAAACTCACTGGGAAAACCAAACCAAAGAAGAAGTTCTTGAAGACCCCTCAACACTCCACAGATCACCTTAGTCTTCCTTCAACCTGTCACTGTTTCATTGTCACCATCAGGCTCCCCCAGGTGGACCACTTCTTACCTTTTCTTTATCATTTTCTGACATCATTTTGGAAGCTCTGGGTCTCTTTGATTGGTGCTTGCATGACTGCGTTGTGATACGATGAACTAGCCAGCGGGATGACAAGAACTCGGCCGTGTGGTAATGACAGATGCAAAGACCTGACCTTTTAAAAAAAATGAAGACAAGCTACCTCTACACACTCATGCCGACACTGTGAGTGTGAATAGTTCTCAGTTGCCTCTCCAAGGAAGACTTTGCTGCTCTACAACACGGCACAGTGTTTATAAAGTTATCCGGACTGAAATCGTGACAGGAACAATGACAGAAGGCTGGAGGGAAATGGCAAGACTCTGTTCCCCCTGGAGAGATTATCAAGTCATAATGCATGCTGTTTTTTGTTTTGTTTTGTTTTTTTGATTTTTAATTTTTTAACACATCACTGTGAGGTGTTCACATTATTATTTTTCTATATATTAAAATTTATTATGTTAAAAAGAAAATAGCAAAACACCTACATCCACGTACACTATCAGCGCACCTGAGTCCCTCAAGCCAACGCTCTGAATTTGGAATGGCAGTTAATTCCATGCAAACTTAAAAATCTCTCCCAACTCCTCGCCATATTGCATCTTTTATTATCTTATTGGTCTTCCTGTTCTCCTGCAGAGGGTGAGACTGCTATCTCTGCGAACGAGGCATCCAAGACTCTTAGGAATCCCTTCAACACTGAAGCTTTGAAGATAACTCAAAGGACTCCGTTTTTATCAGCTACAGTCGTGACAACTCTTGCGTTATTGCCAAAGAAAACTAGCAAACAATGAGTACTAATCAAGCTTTCAGAACACGGAGAGCTGCTGTTTCAGTACGGGTGCTGCTTTTGCTACGGAAGATGTGCAAACAAGTCAAGGAGGAAACATGGACTTTGTGACTGACAACAACTACAGCACTTTGCTCAGATGCTACAGGCAAAGTTGGTCAATTAAATGTTTAGAAAGTGTGCTGCTCAACGCGTTACAAAATAAAAACCATGTCAGAGGTCATAAACACTGGAATGAAGAGTGTAGGGCAGTAGTAGCAGAGAGATTTCATCAAACAAAACATAGTTCAGGGTGTACTTTGCAAACATACATGTTTCAATATTCACATTTTTTTTTACTTCTCAAAAGAAAATATAGCTCTTCTCTTTAATTATAATCTTTTTTAAAACATTAATTGCATATAACATTTTTTAAATTTATTTTATATATACTTTTTTGTATCTCTAGCACCCTTGTCTTCAACTAAGGGCTTGCAGAAAAGACAGTCATGCAAAGTAGTCATGCTGGTAAACAAAGTTACAAAAATGCATTTTTTTCCCATTATTCTTATTGTCCATCCTTTTTCTTTTCCATGTCTGAATGGGCAAGAGTCAGTCATTGCTAAAGGTCTTTCTAGAGACCTTTTTTCATCCCCAACACCTGTGGGTTAAATTATGTTGCACACCCCAGCATGAAAGAATACTTCTTTTCTTGTATCCTTTCCACCAACTAATTTTCTTCTCTTGTATGAGACCTTTTTTTTTTTCCAGACTCTTCCCGGACAGAACCCCATCTCCAAAGTCATGGAGCATCGTAGATTTGTTTATCAAAATATAGATTTGTTCTCTTTGTACACGTCCACACTTGTTCTTACTCTTGGTTCGTTTCTCTGAATATATCCTTTGGACCTAGAAGGACTCCCTTTTCCCCCCTGAACTTCATCGTGACATTGTGTTGCCAGTGAAGCACATGTTGGCAGCAAGAGGGACAAGAGAGGCAGGGCAGTATGCATCAGAGGAGTCTTGGCGCCTAATTGGCAGTGTTTGGGAAATATTCACCAGATTGGTCCCGTTCAAAATAATGCAGAACTGTTTGCATTTTTTTTGTAATTTAGGCAGGATAGGCCGATATTCCAACAGGGTTTGACTCCTCGAGTCAGTCTGTTTACTAATCAAGTCTCCGTCACCCAGACACGGGGACGTTTCCTACATGTGCAGTGAGGCACGGGAAGCTACTGGCAGTCAAAGGACTAAGAGACGATGGTTAGCATGAGAGGGAGTAGAAGCCTCACCCTATATTTAATATCTCTACTAATCTACTATACATTACAGAGGGTCATTCAGCAAGTGCATGCTAAAGGACCTTTGGTACCCAACATAGATTTTCGTGCAAGCCCACATCAGTACATGAGAGATAAAGATAAGTCTATCCATCACTATTTAGTGATGGAGACTTTTTAGGGTGAGTATAAAATGACTTGTTTAAGATAATGCTACATGTGCTTCGATTGTTCTGCTTCAGAGTTAGTGCTGTTTGATGAGCAGGGCAGTACTTCTGTCTAATAGAAGTAAATGGAAGACTATACAAGTGCTAAACTTTAACAAGGGGCTGTCAGGAGGTGCCGTTAAAGACTGTGCATTGTTATATTTGTGCATCTCTCTCTCTTTTTTAAATTAATTGTTGTATTGAATAAGACCAATCCTTTGTCTCTCATGTGCTCCCTCAATGACTTTCTACTTCACTGGAAAGGAATACAGGAGTGACATCTAGAAGATCCCTTGAATGCATAATTTTCTCTCTCATTGAACTGTGGATGGATTGGTTTTTAAGTCAAGATATTTCCCAACCAACAGATGCTACAGTGTGTTAGCAGAGATGCTACATTGTTCGTTTGAGTCCAGGTGAAAGACGAGTGCTTGACCGGGAAACTTGCTCAGTGGTTCGGCACTGCAGGCGGTGCCGATTTGGTCAATAAGCAGGGTGGCGTTCATAACACTGTCAGAGAGATGTCGTCTGGAATGTGTCATCAGGAGTCCTGTTTTCTCCAAAAGTGTGTCAGTGCAATGCTCAGTCCGCTTGAAGGACAAGGGAAGGGGGCACAGGAAGAAGAAGTGGGCGGGTGGGAGGGGGTTCAGGTGAACTGTTGTCAAAAAAGGTGTGGTTGGCGATCCAAGAGGCTGCTTTGGTAACAATGTGAGGAGCAGACCATGTGATACATATTTATATATTTTTTTTAATTCATGATTACCCTCTGGTCTCTCTCGTCACCTCAAAGATCTCCTTTCAACTGTCCGTCCGCGACAAGCCTGTCGCTTATGTGGCTCCCGCCGCAATTTGTTTACCAGTTACTGACTCCTCATAACAGAGAAGGCGAACGCTAGAAACTTAACACTGCAAAGAGAGAAACAGAAAGCCGTTAATGTCAAGTTCACCGCCGCCAACCTTCAAATAATCATGTTCAGTCGCACCAAAACTTAACTGCTTCATATGCGGTTAGCTGAGGTTTCTCAAATACACATTAAAACAAATGGCTAATTAGGTTCTGACATTATGAACAAATGTAAAGTAATCAGGAGTTACCATTACCTGTCAACTGCAGTTAAACTGTGTCAGAATGAAGTGAACAAATTGAAATAAAATGCTTCAACAACACACAACAAACACTTAAATCTGCTGGAATAGTTGGTTCGTCTTAAACAGCAAAATTATGAAATGGAAACATTACAAAAATATGGAAAACTGACTTTTCTCAAACTGGACAACATTAAAGAGCTCTGCATATGATTTGGTGCTGCTTGACCTACATGTGTTTGCAAAACTGCGAAGAAAGATGTTCAGAAACATCCAGAAACGGTTTCACTTTTCAAAGAAAAGCTAAACATTCTGTAAAATACAACAGTAAATTTAGCACCGGTCATTTTGTGCCTTAGCATTTATGGTGAGTTTTTAGGTTCTAAATTGTGCCTTTAATTGGTGCTAAACACCTAATTTACAGATAGGAAATGGTGCAAATGTTAATGCTACGACACAAAATGAGAAATGAAAACATTTCTGAAGGATCCTCCTTTATGGAAACAAGGAAAATGAATCTTGTGTTACATTAAACCCATTGATAGCAGACATCATCCACTACTGCTGCTTTTTAACTTCTTCTGTTTGCTCTTCATTTTTCCACTTTTTATCTGTTGATGTCGACACAGGAAGAGGCGTGGAGTGAAGAGGCGTCACCAAAGTTCATGAAACCTCCAACAGGCCAGTAAAAAAAAATAAACACAACGTTTTCAATAAACAGTAGAATATTACATTATAACGGGGGAAATCAAGTAAACAATATGTAACGTTTGCGTTAAAAATACCAACTGTAAATGGTTTTAAACAGGATTTTAATGAAAAATGAACTGTAAACATGTTTAACAACAAAATAGCAGTCAATGAGACACAAATTTTACAGCAAATCCAGTAAAACTTTAAAGTTTGCAATGTTTTTATCTGATGAATTCTCATACAGTAATAATTAAAACAATGAGCTCACTGTCCTGCCAAGCTCAGCATTGGGAAAATGGGACAGAAAATAAGATATAGACACAAACATGGGATCCAGAGACAAAAATGAACTATTTCTCAAATATCAACTATTTAAAAAAAATTAAAGCTATGTAATTATACTTTTATATAGATTTACATATATATTCATTTTCTATTTTGATTTAAAACTGATTGTAATGTCACTTCTTAAAACGTTATCTATGAATCTATTGTTTTATGCAATAAAATGTCTTATTTTCACCATCTTTGTATCATTGGAAAATTGCTCCTAAGTATGACATAAAGGCGTGAATTTTTGGAAACTTGAGATTTATTGATGTTGTTTCAGAATCATAAAAGGCAACTTTATTTACATAACTCACTTTCAGCAACAAGGCCATTAAAACATTGTCCAAACAGCTGCCATTTTGTTACATATAGATGGCATCATGGACTGATTAGCAAAAATAACTAATAACTAATATCAGGTGGTGATTGGTTTTCGTCTTCCCAAAGTTACATGTAACTTTTTGAAAGTAGTAAATTGTTTTTTTTTTTTTTTTAAAATAAATCCAAATTGCAACTAGAACAGGAGAGTCAAACTTAATTTAATTTTCAGCCAAATCAAAAATCGGAATGTTCTTAAAGGGCCAGTTGTGCCAGAATGTATTGATAAAACCCATTTTATCACTAAATTAATAGATGATATTTATAAATAGCTGTTTGTTTTAGCATTCAATCAGTGTTTCTTAAGATTAAACTATCACTGATCAGGGTTTTGTTTTTGCGGCTTTTTGGAATCAAAATCACAGATTTTGTGTTGCTAATTTAGAAATATTTGTAAGGAATTTTTAAATTTGCACTGATGTGTGAGGTTAAATGTGAATTTTTATACTCGCTGTATCGATCACAGACTGCAACTTGACATTAAGTAAAGCTGAGGTCAATTAAACCCAAAGTTTTTGATCAATTTTGAGAAAAATTTGCTGTAAAATCAGAAGAAATTGGGGGTTTCTGTTGATTTTATGTGAATTTTCAGGATTTGTGAAAAACTGGAGACTTATTGATGTAATCTTGAGTCTAGAGGGCCACAGAAAAAGCTATGGCGGGCCAGATTTGGCCCCCACGCCTTCAGTTTGACACGTGAATTAAAAGAATATTCAAAATTTAATGGGAACGCGTTATGCGATCTGATATGTTTGACAATAATTAGTAATCTATTGCAGATTATTTTTTTCTATATGGCTTCCATACATGGATCTTTGAGTCTGTACATTTTAATAAATCCTTAAAGGCATAACTCTATTCTAACTGATGAAATCATCTGATCAAAATATTCTCCTATGTTGTAACTAGTAGTTATTTTACAACATTACACTTTTGAACAAAATGTGGTGTTTCTGTCACTGCAGAGCTTAAAAGTCAAACACAATTCATGGCTGTTGAACAAACCAGACTTAAATGTTTTCAACAGAAAACTGCAGTTGTAAATAAAGTTTAACTGAAATAAAATAAATGTTAGTTATATTATTTATACACAGACTGATCCTATTTACTTGTTGAGTGACATCTTAAGGTTTTTACTGAATTTTATTTAGGGGTGAAGTAATAAAAGCGGGAATACATACGCATGCCATATTTTCTAGCTTTTAATATGTAAATAAAATTTGAAAAAAAAAAAGTATCTTCTTCCACTTCAAAATTGTGCGTGAATTCTTGTTTATCACATAAAACGTGTTTACGTTTTCAAAGACTAAAAATAGTTTTGCAAGAAACTATTCAATAATCTACATTACATTTATTCCTTATGTGATCCAATTCTGTCTGCGGATATTAAGACAGTTTTTATTGACATGAACCTTTTATCAATAACATCTAGTAAAATAATGAACAGCTCTGGAAAAAATGAACTGAAGCTCATTGGAAACCTCCTGCTTCTTCCACCAAATACTGATTTCTGAGTTAAAACATTAAAGTTGTTGTTTCTAAATGAATATGAACTTGTTTTCTTGGAGTTATTCCAGGTCTGGAAGCCCTGCAGCTTTTTCCTTATTTTTACCCTTTTTCATTTTTTGCAGATAAATACTACATTTTTGCTTGGCATTTCAGAGATATGTTGTCAGTAGTTTGTACAGTAAAAGAACAATGTTCATTTACTCAAACATGAACCTATGAAAAAGTAAAATCAGAGAAGCTGATCATTTTAAGTTGTCTCTTAATTTTTCCAGAGCTGCATATGTCCAATCATTGTTGAAAATCTTAATGTAAACATAAATAATCAGTAAATTCAAATGACTTTAATGCCTTCACATGTACATTTTCCATAATAAGTGCTGCTGTAAAGGTTTAGCTAGTTAAATCTAGCATCCTAAACTGACATCAGGGTCTACAGGGACCTCATGGAGGCACAGGAAGGCCTGTTTCTGTTTGATATCCTACAACTTTATGTCAAAACTATGACTTAGCTCTCACTGGAACAGAAGAAAACTATGTTACTAAAACACAAATACAAATATGAGTAAATAGCATTTATATGAGGAAAAATGTGCAAAATAAAAGACATTATTTGATTCCTTCAGTTGCATCAGTCCACAAAAATATTCCTACTTATTTTACTGTAAATGATAAAGTAGACCAGTGATTTAAGTATAATCCACAGAATATAATATCCTCCCTTTATGGTTATACAAGATGTAAGTGAGGCTAAGAGGGTTAATGAGGAGCCAAGCAAAAAAAAAAAAAAAAAACAAGGAGAGAAATGATCCTAACAAATGTTTTGAGCCAAATCTCAGTTTGGTCATGGTCAACATCAGCGTGAATTTTTCCTCACTGCATGCTCACTAAAGTTTTCTCTTCATTTAAAAAACCCACCACCAGAGTTTAGGTTCACATTGTACACAAAAAGTCTGAAAATCTGCTCAGCATGCTGAATGACAAGTGTTCAGATCGCATTACAACACTGCAACCTTTTTCTTTTTTCTTCATGAAAATGTTAAATCTATGTGTGAAAATCCGTTTCTGTTCACATCAGTCCCACAACTCACTTCCAGTCAGTCGGCGATTAAAACAAACATTCATCTGCTCACATGAGACTCATTTACAAACTCCAGTTTCAGTTCTTTGGAAGCACATGGATTTAAAAACTGGTGCCAGGACCACAGAGTGCAACAGTTAGATTAGCAACACCGAAACAAGCAGACGAATTTTACACGTGGAAAATGTGATCCTAAGTCAGTTCTGATTTTAGTTTGACTTTTTCTTCTTACATCCATCCAGTGGTACAGCAGTGTGGATCGTTACAGTGAAATGCAGCAGAAAAAAAGGAAAATATCAAACTTTTTCCAACCTAAAACCATTTCAGACGGCTGCCACAACATCGACGTGGAAATGGAAATGGCTCAGATCTGATCACTTCTACTACTTACATCCACAGGAGCTGAAACATGCGAATAAGTAGTCTGCCTTTTTGTAGGGTAAAAATATATCTGCATATTTACATGTTTATGCACAGCATGTTTTCCAGCATTAAAGAAATATTGCACATTTATTGCATATGTGAATGTGACATTTTTTCTCTTTTTTTTGCTGATCTGTTGCTCCACACAGAATGTACAAACATGAAAAATATACACCGAAAGATATTTATCTTGGTTTTAAAAGCAAAATGTATTGATTGTTTTCAGTAAAATGAGAAAAAAAAAGAGATGATTTAGTCATTTTAGAAAAACATTTTAAAGAAAAGAAAACCTGAGTAAAGAAACGAACAATCATGAAGCAAAGCGTGTTCAATGGCGTGGCTTGTGTTCGCGCAGAATCCACTCCTTATGCAAACGTTAAAGGTTAGTGATCAACACCGACTGTTAGTAAAGTGCTTGTTTTTATTTAAACTTCCTAGTTAAAGTCGTTCAAATTTGACTTTCCAAAAATTAGTTTGTTAGGAGCTTTTTAAATACATCGCGTTAAGTTTCTTGTTAAAAAAATAAACGAGGAAATATTAAATGCTTCATTTATATCACTTACCAGAAAATGATTTTTTTTTTAAAGGTCCATTCAGTCATTTCCTGTCATTAAATAAATAAAGGTGTGAAAACGGAGCTACAGGAACCTGCTGCTTCCCCGCTGATTTTTCTGTGGATCATAACTCCAAATTATTTCAGAAAAATCCTTAATTTGCTGATTTAATTTTCTTTTTCTTTATGAGCATATCTAAAATATTCTAAAATGTTAAGCATCTGAGCCTCTGTTATGATTGCAGAAGCTTTCATTACATAATAATTTGGTGTCACTCTCTCAGTTTCTCTACCATAAAGAAAGGCAACAGGAAACAACGGCTCGTTCCAACGTGATTTAGACTCGCGTCCACTTAGACTTTGAATGTGAACTTGAAGCGCCTGACGCTCAAATTGTGTTCAGTGTGAACGCAGCATTAGCATTAGCTCCACCTAATTATCCACTGCTATCTGGAAAAAAATCTACATTATCCTGGTTTTCTGTAACTGGTAAGAATGTTTGCCCCATGAACAACTCATTTTGCACAAATCTTCATTTTATATGTCATTAAAATGACAGAATGGACCTTTTCTGGCTAACTCCAAGGTAATATTTGCATATGAGGGATCGTGTTCCCAGTGTATTAAGATGAAGTCGGTTTATAATCTTAATATACACCGTGGCATCTCTTTTTTTTTACTACACATCACTTTAAGTCGCAGCTTAAACTTTCCACACAAGTGTCCTATGATGACAGGATGCCAATAGTGAAACAAAGAGCTAACAGCGATGATTTCTGCTATCCTCTTACATCATTAGTCACGAACGACGAATGCAGAGAACTGCTAACATCAAAGTGATCTACGAACAAAGACTTTTTTCTTTGGCTAAATGAACGTTTTCTTGTTTCATGTTCATTTCTCTGGCTGGAGATACTAGCAACACAAAATGAATGTCTATCTACAAATTTAACTTCTAAAATATCTGCATTTTTTCCCCCTTTAAACCTGTGAGGCTATTTTTAATCCTTGAGCCAATCTCAATATTTTAACGTCTCATCTAATAGTTTACAATAACTTCCTTGAAAGCTACGTTTCGTACTTTAACCCATCTGCATACTTGATGCATGCATCACAAACAGAAGTCACTCTACGTTCAAGTTCATTTAACGTTATTGCTATTTTTTGTTTGCACAATATATTATAATGCAAAGGGAAGTTTCAGCGTGATCCGTAACTAATCCACCGCGTTTCTCTGGCATCACGAGGATTTTGTTCTGCTACAAAATGGAGGGGATGGGAGAGCGGCAGCGGCGCAGTTGTCCCGGCGTCTCATAGTTCTCAAACGGTGGACTGGTGATGGGGGCGAGGCGCAGAGACGAACCCGCCACTCCCGATATGTTATTGAGACTGCGAGATTTCTCTTGGCCGGTCGCTTTACGACCCAGAAACGGTTTAGTTTGGATGCGTGCAAAAGAAAATCATAGATGAAACGTGTGTGTGTGAAGTGACAGATGGTTGGAGTTTGGTTTGCATACATTGGAAACATGAACATGTAGTTTATAAAGTCAAAAGAGAAGAAGCACATAATGAAAAGCAGAAATAAGTAGAAATATGTTTAAAAAGAAAACAAGACAAAAAAGACAAAGGACACACAAAGACAGACAGAGACAGGACAGACAAGACAAAACAAGAAAATGCGAGTTATGACATGTCATTTTTTTCTTTTCAAAAAACACAAAGCACAAAATTTACAGATTTTTAGAGACTTAACACCAATTGTAGGCCCACTGCATAAATCACCCAAAATGTTTCATATTCAGGTGTTTTAGGCGAATTTAGCCTGAAGTAAACGGCTGAACACAAACAAAGAAGAGCAAATCATCACTATAGAGAAGGAGTTGACCACATGAAGCTTTTATGGAAGAGATTAGATATAAAACATGTGCTTTAGCTACAGTAGACCTCAATAGTGTGCAGAGTCAGTTTTTAAATATAATAAATGCTTTGTAGGACATTTTCCACCTTTAATGTGACGTATATCCTGTAATGTTTCAAATTAATATAATAATAATCTCTTAGGAAGCAAAATATGATTTTCCAAGGGGGAAATTATTTCCAAAACTCTGAAAAAGTTCAACATATCTGCTCCTCTAGCGGCGATCCCACAGATCGTGTATTTTTCTTTCAACTTAAAATGTTATTTTTTTCAACGCCATTTTTTCTGTTGATTTGGCTGCAAAGCAGTTCAGTTTTCTTTTAAAATCGGCCTTCATCTTCTTTCTGCAAACATTTAACATCACGACTGGTTGATTTTTGGAACGGATCAGAAATGTATTTATATTTCCAGACATGATGCTGCCTCACAGTGTTTCTGTGCTACACTCACAGTTATACACCTGGCAAATGTATTTCTAAAATTACTTTGTTGGTTTTCTGGCAGCGACCCGAGTCAGACAGAACTGAAATGATTTGATTAAAAATGTTAAATTATTTAAAAAGCAATGTAAAACTCATTAATGGCATTATCACAAAAGTTCCCAAAAGTAGAATTTTGTCTTCAGATCCAAACTCGTTCTCCCAGCAGCTGTGTGGAGGCTTTAACTGCAAAAAAAAAAAAAAAAATTTCTGTCCTGCAACACTGCTCCTCTTCCATTTTGGTTGGTTATTTTATGCTTTGTGACTTTTCAACAAAATAAGGCTTGCATCAGGATAATTAGTTTTAATCAACAAGACAATCAGCAAGTCACTGCACCATCTTAAAATGTCTCATTGACAAATTTTCAATTGAACTGCAGAATAAACGTCACAGCAAAGGTGGAAAAAATCCTAACATTTTCCCGTTTAAAATGACGGAGACGTTGCGTCTTGTCAGGGTTGTGTACCACTTTGAGCGCCGCTGTAAATCTAACCGTGGATTCGTTGCACTTGCTTTTGATTCATGCAAACTACAAATGGCCAACTTAAAAAATAAAATTTAATAAAAAGCTCTCTCAGCAACATTTAACAGAAGCGTTTCCTGCTGTAGTCGTTTCCTGTTACCAGATCGCTTCGTATTTTGGCTACAGTGGGAAATGACACGTGACAAGGAAAACTAAATCCAGCTGCGCAAGCGACTTGTTGGTGAGTTTTAAAACTTTTGCAGCGTCCTCAGTGTCCTTTCCCGCTGTATGTGGGTGTGAGCCACAGCATGCAGATGTTGAGTTTTCCCTGCAGGGCGGCGCCACAGGGAACAAAGGGCCGTGCTGACGGCGTGTTGTTGCATCAGAGGAAGTGAAAAACACCATTGGTAGAAATCTACCAATGAACTGCTCACACACATATAATGGCTGGAGCTTTACTGTTAAATTAGGAGATTTTAATGACTTAAAGTCGCATTAAATAAACCTCCAACCATCACATGGCCACAGACAGACAACAAGGAACACGGCAACAGTATGACGCCCTTTGTGTCTTCCTGTCCAGAAGCAAAAAGGTGAAAGTAAAATAAAAATAGGGCAACATTGTGTTGTTCTCAGTGGCCTGCTCCACCACTTTGGACAACACGTCATTTTTAGTCAACCATGAATAAAAGTCTTTTTTTTTTCTTTTTCTTTTGTAGGCCTGAGTAGTAAAATATGTATGATGTGTTTTTACTGAGCTTTTTACTGGAGACTTTTTACGTCACTGAAATGATTCCTGGGAAATGTTCTGTGTTGCTTAAATCTCCGGTGCAACGTCTGGGATCAAATGATAGTTTTATTAAAAAGTTTCTGCTTGTCGAGTTCACATAAGAGATGAAAATACAACTTTGAAATCAAGTTTTAATGTTAGAGTAGAGAAAGGCCTGATTCTGAATTGATATAAGACAATTTATCATTTCTCTACTGTCCTCATAAACCGTTAATCTGAACAGTTACAACTTGTAAAGAAAATAATTATTGTTTGGTGCTTAATATAGCTAATCCACGACATGTGTAAAGGTATAGCCAACACTTTAATTTGGAATAGTTTCTGTTGAGCAGTTGGGAATTCAGCAGACAAAGCAGGGCCTTTTTTCCTCCCCCTTTTGACAGACACAGCAATAAAATTTACAATTCCGAGAGAGCAGAACAGACTTCTTGGCGCCTCTCGGCCAGGTCGGACGGAGATGGGCACGAAGTGGTTAGATAAAAACCAGACATCGGAGCTGTAAAGAAGGGGAGTTTCCGGGAGTTTCTAAGTTTCTAATTGGTCAAAGAACGGAACGCCTTGACTGCATATATTAAATAGGGAAACACCTCTTTCATTAAAAAGTACAGGTCAGCAAGCCAGCAAGAGAGGTTTTTTTTCCATCTTTTCCTCCACATTTTGGGCGCCTTTGTCTGTCTTTTGTGTTTCGTGTTGTCTGTTCTCTTGTCTGTATAAAATGTATATCTCTGTACCTCTGCAGCTTTGTTGTCGATTGCTTTGTATGAGATTAAACTCCGTGATCTGTGACGTCAACACGTTTTGTTGTTGTTTCGTTTTAACAGCACGCGGTTGCGGGTCGCTCATGGAGAACGCCGCTCGATCCCGGGCAAAAGGAAAAGAGGAAGGATCCAAAGGTTTTGTCCAAAGCTAGCATTTAATGATCCTCATTTTTTAATATTTGGGGGCTTCGTCCGGTTCTGGAATCTTGGCGGGTGGCGGTCTCTCCCCGATCGATCCGTCCGGCTGGTGCGGTAAGACGTTTTTTAATTACTCTTTTGTTGTGCGCAGCCACGCGGAGTTTCGGAGCTGCAAGGGTGGATAGTTTTGCTCTTAAAATAGTCTGTTGTTAGTTATAATTGGAATTTAACGATAGCCTGCGGTAGACTTTCAGTGTGTGGTACACTGTATGGAAATACGCATGTACAGCGGACCGTAGCGGGTTCAGACTGAGGATTTTGCGCTCCCTCAGTTGTAAAAGCTGGGTTTTCTTAAGTTTATGTCTTTTTCCCTGGAGACCCATGGCTGTGCTCCTTAAAGAAAGAAATTTAGGAATTGTGTATTTTGAAATAACCTGGGGTAGGTTTATTCAGTGTGTGGGACACTTTAAAAAATGGCTTGCGGGAAGCTTTGACAATAGTCTGAGGTAGACTGTTCAGGAATCAAGTATTAGTGTTTGGCACACTTTAAAAATAGCTTGCGGGAAGCTTTGACAAATAGTCTGCGGTAGACTTTATAAACGGCCTGCGGTAGGCTTTGATATGGTGCATTTTTTATTTTTTGGCCGGCATTTTATTTTTCCCCGTCTGTCTGTTACGTTTGTCTGAAAACGTGTTTATGTTTCTCTGTGTGTCGCGATCTGTGCTTGTTGCCGCGACACGTGGCTGTCTGCTCCAGAGCTCTGGGTGTGTGTATGTGTGTATGTGTGTGTGCGTATGTGTGTCTGCGTGTGTGTCTGTGTGGCCGTGTGTGTGCGCGTGCACGAGTTCGGGCTGGCTGTGTGTTTCAGCAGAGTGTTAAGTTGTTTGGATAGCGCTGTGTGTGTGAATTTGCATTGATTTTGCTGCGTTTTATTGTGAAGTTATTATGGACACTGAGTTGCGACACGTGCTATACGCTATTTTATGGTCGGGGTTCGTCTTAACGGGGAAAGTAGAACGATGGCGAAAACGTGGTCGTTTAGTTTAAAACATAAATAACTAAATAAAATAAATAGGAGTTCAGTACATAAAACTGGTACCAGAAAACAAAATTATTGGTTGTGGTTTGATTTTAACATAACTTTGAGATGTCTCTCTTTTTAAACGTGCACGGGGATTTAAAAGGTTACTGACGATTGGGGTTTAAAATTAATTAAATTGACACATGACAACATTGGACAATTTCTGAAGCTTCAGTAAATTTGATATAAACTTCAGTAAATTTGATATAAATTACAGTTAAATTTGATAGAATAATGACCACAGACTGACACTTGGGGACTGATGAAATTTTGACTGACTATAAAACCTGGCCAGATGTGTGTGTTTTGTGTTTTCTGTAATGTGTTGTGTGTTTTTGTTTGTGTTATAATTCATGTTGGTTTGACAGAGTGTGTGATTGGAGATAAAATACCATTTGGTATTTTATGTCATATAACTACTGAATTTTTCTCAGTGCTGTTTGATGGTGCAAAATTTCTAGTTTTTACAAACATCCTCTGTGTTAAATTGAACTAACTTCTTAAAATTAAACAATAACAGCAGTAACTGTGACCTGCAGTGTACAGTTTGGAAGGTGATTAAAGGATAGAATCTTGATAAAATACATTATCTGAACAAATTGAAATTACAATATGGGTTCTACGGTTAAATAAATGAATAAATAAATAACGAAAGAAAGAATAAGCCAAGAAAATTAGGTCACAGAGGATTCTAGAAATGCTGTCTTGGCAAATTAATAGTTAAATACATAAATATGCTGAATGGATAAATAGATAAATACATAACTGATTAGGTACAGCTATGAAATAAATTAAATAAAAATTTATATAGACTTGAGAACTGAATAGTGGATATAATGTTAATTATTCCTTCTAAGGCTGTGAAGGTAGTAGGAAAATGGAATAACATACAATGAGTAAAATAGGATTTTTTTCATGAGTTGAGGATAAGAAAAAAAAAAAAAAAACGAAGATTTTTAGAGAAACAGGCTCTAACTGTAAGAGGTAATTGTTCAGATAACAACAAACTGCAATATACAACTGACTCTAGATATTTTCACAATCAGTCTTTTTCAAACAGACCAAAACTTTAAGATAGATAAAATATTGTTAAATCTACAGGACTTACGGATAATTAGACAGGATAAATTAGAAGTCACTCTCTTGTTAAATAGAAATTGGTTAAATATAGAAAAGTTTGCTAAAATTTACAAGATTTGTTGTTGAAGGATAACATTAAGTTTGAAATAACTTATTGGTTAATAAATAAAAAAGATTATATGGAACTATTGTAGAGAATCAATATTAAACTGTAATACGAGATGATTCAATACTGCCTATAGACAGACGAGAGGGCTTCGAATAAAATAAAATAAGAAAATTAAGTAAAATAAATACATAGAACAAAACAAGAAGAAGCGACAAGTATGTTTATTTAAGATATGACAATAATGGAGCTCAGGGAGGAGTTTCAACCCCCATTCACAGAAGTTCAGCACGGGAGAACAAGCTACAGCTGTGCTGTAATTTCTACCCCCACTAGATTCAACTAATTAACATGTGAAACCTTTTTGCATATCACTAATTTTAAGTACAAAGCAACCTCTGCTCACAGCAGCTCAGCAGAAAAGAACAAACAACTGTAAGGCAAATAATTTTCTCTCCCATCGTTTAAACTACCTCCTGGAAAATGTAAAATATAAGTTTGTAGCATCGAAACACTGAGTCGCCTGTCACACACAGACACTCTTGGTAATGATTTTCTGTTTTCCTTTCATATTACTTTATATATTAAGTAGTGAGTAATTTAGGATTTTACTCTTTACATTTCTTTACATTGGTCTGATTTTTTATTTGGCTATTTGTGTCAGTTCTTTGTTTATTTTGTTAAATATAACGAATTATTTTTTTTTTTGAGTTATCAGTTTCCTCTGGACCCTTCACCAGGGGATAGGGAACTTTGGTCTTTAGTTTAATTTCTTTCATTTGTAGATTTGGTTATATTCTGACCAGTATTTTTCGAAATTTATCATTTTTAGATTTTCTTGACTAAGACTATATTTTTTTTCTCTTTCAACGTCTCTCTGCCTGGTTTATGCATAACCTTCACTGAGTTTTTAATTGGTAAACACGTTTTGTCAAACACTGCTGAAAATTTTTGAGAAGTTTCTACAACGAATTATTTGATAATCATGAGAGTTAAATTGAATACTGAGTTTTGAAACTGTAATGTGAAATGTTTTTTGAACATAATAATCTTGAAGGTTTAAAGCATGCTACAATAAATTGTTCTGTTTGTTTTTGAAAGGTTTACTTTTTAGACGAGGGCAACGTTGCATATCGGTGGGATTTTTCTTAGCTTGAATAATAACCCTGTTTCATCAACATCGTTATTTCACATACTAGAAATAGTGATACATTAGCCAGTAATGTATCAAAGGGGGAGAAGATGCATGGGTTCATCTTTTATAATACTTAAACAAATTTTTGAAGAACATGTCTGATCTGTGCTACACATAAAAGTGAAAGGAAAATATTTTCTGGTAATATATGTGCTTATTTTAGATAGGTTTGAGTTGTTCTCCATTAAAAGATTTTCTGACAATGGGCTAACATATTTTGAGAAAATAGATAAATTTATAGTGATAATGAAGCATATTTTGGTTAATTAACTTGGGAAAATAATTATAGAAATTAAAATATTATTGTGTCAGCCATGTTCAGAGCATTAATTTAATGGAGCATGAATGTTTTAAGAAATGGTTTGAAGAATCTGTTCTTGATTAAAGTTATCACTAATCAGTAAAAGTACATAGGCGGGATTATAATGATTTTTGTAAACTTGATTTTGATTTTTTGATTTACATTCATTTACAACGAATTTGGATAAAACTTTAAATTCGACGACAAGTAAAAGCCTAGGTAATGTCGGTATATTTTGAAAATGTCTGGATTTGTTTCATTATAATTTCTCCAGGTCTAACTCTTTTGAATTTTGTTTCAGGAACGTATGTAAAATGATTTAGACAAATAACCAGTAAGATCTAGTTTCTTCTATGAAGGTAATTTAAACTGGACTGTTTAACTCACATTGTTATTCATTTTTTGGTGGTACATGTAAGCTTTACAACTACATTTTTAAGTTTTTGTGATTGTTTTGTTTCGTTTGTTTAATCCTATTTTTACAAGATTGGTTTAAGAAAAGATCTGCATATGTTTAACATTCTGGGAACACGTTACTTTGGAAACATGTCTTTTGAAGCAAATGATTACAGGGTTTTGGTGTTTTCCATCGGTTAGGAGCTATAGTATATTATAATAGAAACGTAAATTGAAGGGATCACATCCACCATTTGATGAACAGAACTGGACAGAGTAGGAGATAAGGTTTCACGTGATGTGTTGCTCATGGTTTTACACACAGACTGCCCTGGAGCTCGGTGCTCCAGGACTCTGGACTCTGTCATACAAGCTGTGTCATGCGAGGCGGGGGTGGGGCTCCTTGGAGAAGCGGCTTCACACTTATTTCGAAGACAACAGCCACAGAGCCACGAGCGTTGGAGGATTCACTTGAACACAAAGTGAATTGAAGATGTTTGTGTTGAATTACACAAATGAATGATGCCTTTGGATAAATCTGATCTCTGTCTTGTCATTATAGTTTTGCAGCTGGTTTCCTGGTGCCCTGCGGATGTGGTCTCCTTCAAAGTCTGCGTTCTTTGATAAAAAGGATTAAAATAATTTCCCTGGATGGAAAATAACAAAACAAATTTATTTTTAGGTGAAACCATCGTTTGATTATGCTGACTGTAATGAAGATGATATTAAAGAATGTGGTAATTGTGTTTCTGATGCTAATGAAATTCATGTTGAACACAAAATGTCTGTGTAATGACCTGTGACAGGTCGTTTCTTGAGGTTTCCAGTCGAAGAAGATCAAGCTGCAAGAGGATCATCATAAACTTTTATTGCGTGTTTTTCGTTCGTTGTGAACTCTGGAAAGGACTGTCGTTTTGTTTTTTGCGCGCATTTTTTGAACATTTCCTGACGAAGACTTCATATTTTTTAAGAGACTGTCGATGGACATTAAAAAAAAAAAAAACAGAAAAAGACGAGCAGCAGATTGTAACTTTGTGTGTTTCTCATTTTGGCAGATTGTAATTTTGTGGTGAATGTTGTCCTTTAAGTTGCAGACATTTCTTACTAATTTTTCTATGTATGTTTCTGTTTTGTTTTTTCATTTTATACTTTGGGTTTTGTTTGTCCTGTGTTTTTGGTTCTATTGTGATAATTTTGTTTTATGATTTTATTTTTGGGAGGATAAGTATTTCTTACCCTTGGGTTTTGTTTAAAAAGGGGGACTGGATATAATTAGGGTACGTCACTCTTTTGGTTTTCATTTTTTGGTTTTTTTCGTTTTTCTTTTAGTTTAATACACAGTTTTTGGCTCTGTATTAGAAGGCTTAATCAATTTTTATTGAGGTCTTTTTGAAGACCTCAAAAGGGGGAATTGTAAAGAAAATAATTATTGTTTGGTGCTTAATATAGCTAATCCACGACATGTGTAAAGGTATAGCCAACACTTTAATTTGGAATAGTTTCTGTTGAGCAGTTGGGAATTCAGCAGACAAAGCAGGGCCTTTTTTCCTCCCCCTTTTGACAGACACAGCAATAAAATTTACAATTCCGAGAGAGCAGAACAGACTTCTTGGCGCCTCTCGGCCAGGTCGGACGGAGATGGGCACGAAGTGGTTAGATAAAAACCAGACATCGGAGCTGTAAAGAAGGGGAGTTTCCGGGAGTTTCTAAGTTTCTAATTGGTCAAAGAACGGAACGCCTTGACTGCATATATTAAATAGGGAAACACCTCTTTCATTAAAAAGTACAGGTCAGCAAGCCAGCAAGAGAGGTTTTTTTTCCATCTTTTCCTCCACATTTTGGGCGCCTTTGTCTGTCTTTTGTGTTTCGTGTTGTCTGTTCTCTTGTCTGTATAAAATGTATATCTCTGTACCTCTGCAGCTTTGTTGTCGATTGCTTTGTATGAGATTAAACTCCGTGATCTGTGACGTCAACACGTTTTGTTGTTGTTTCGTTTTAACAGCACGCGGTTGCGGGTCGCTCATGGAGAACGCCGCTCGATCCCGGGCAAAAGGAAAAGAGGAAGGATCCAAAGGTTTTGTCCAAAGCTAGCATTTAATGATCCTCATTTTTTAATAAACTCTAATCAATAATTAACATATATTTATTTGTATTATTTCATTCTTCATGTATATAATTCAGCATCCTGTTTGCAATAGTACGTTTGTATGAAAATGTGCAAAATGTTCAGGGTTTTGGTGAAGCAGTGGGGATATGGAAAGTCATTGCGCCATATAATCTTCTTGGACTGAGTTTAATAAAGTAGTTAAATCCAGAAAACTTCTAAATTGAGATCAGATGTCAGAGACGCTGATCGGTGGTGACATGTAAACGAGAGGCTGGATCACAGAAACAAAAACGTTTTACTCAACTGATCTGAATTTAAACTGAACTGGATCATAAGTTGATCTGAATAAAATCTTTTTGTTTTGTAGACTCTGGTGCGGATATCTTAATGAACCAGAATTAAGACAAAACTAATTTAAAAGTATCTTTTCAAGAGCTTATTTTAAGTAAATAATTTCTTCTATTTCCATTGGCAGATAAATTAACTAATAAGACAATTTTCCTATGTCATAAATGAAATAACTTTTTGTAAATGTCTGTTGTTTAGATATATTTTTGGAATAAAAGGGGAAGATATAAGATTTATTTTCTTCTTTCTTTTGTCTTTCATTTTATATATATAGATATTTTTCTATTGTACATAATTGTTTTGTTTTTAATTAAATGAATAAATTTCCTAGCTAACTAATCTGTCAGCGGTACAAGAACCTTTTCATCAATATTAAGAAATTATTTATTTAAAACAAGCTCCTGTATATTGCAGAAAAGACACTTGTAAGTTAATTTTGTTTATTCGTTGTAATAAAATATAATAGAAAATAATAATATAATAATAATAAATATTAAAAATAAAAATATCTGCACTAGAAACCAGAATAAAAACACTTGGTAAGATTTTGTATTTTTGCAGTGTTATGTTTGCTTTTAATCGGTTCTCTCAGTTTTCTTCAGAGTTTGTATTTTGATTATATTTTTGTTAGTTTATGTCTTACCATACGCTTTATTATTGTTTTAGACATCTTAAGTTATAAGTTAATTTCTACAGATGCAGTATGAAGACACTGATTTGAACTGAATTTTCTCAGCTTCGGCTGTTTTACAGAAGTTAATCTGACTTTACGACACCAGACTCTGAGCCGATCGAAATGAAAACAGATGAACGTCGAACGAATGTTTTGTGTCCAGAAAATTCTTCTTAAAAACAACTTTAAAATGTTCCTGGTGGTTCAGCAGCCAGCATGCAACATGCTGAGTAGAATGAGGAGGGAAAAGGACAGGAGGAAAAACACTTACAATATGAAAAACTGCTAAAATCCATATGCAAAAACACTGGCCACTTTATTAGGTACACCTGTCCAACAGCTGATTAACGTGAATGTGGAATCAGCCAATCACATGGCAGCAACTCGATGCCTTTAGGCAGGTAGACATGGCCGAGACGATCTGCTGCACTTCAAACCGAGCATCAGAATGGTTGGTGCCAGACGGGCTGGTCTGAGTATTTTAGAAACTGCTGATCTACTGGGATTTTCACGCACAACCATCTCTAGGGTTTACAGAGAATGAGCCAAAAAAGAGAAAATATCCAGTGAGCAACAGATCTGTAGGCGCAAATGCAGAGAACAGAGGAAATTGGCCAGACTGGTTGGAGCTGATAGAACTGCAACAGTCACTAGTTACAATCCAAGGTCTGCAGAAGAGCATCTCTGAACGCACAACATGTTGAGCCTTGAGGGGCTACAGCAGCAGACGACCACACCGGGTGCTGCTCCTGTCAGCTAAGAACAGGAAACTGAGGCTACAACTCACACAGGCTCACCAAAATGGACAACCGAAAATTGGAAAAACGTTGCCTGGTCTGATGAGTCTCGATTTCTGCTGCGACATTCGGATGATGGGTCATAATTTGGCGTCAACAACATGAAAGCATGGATCCATCCTGCCTTGTGTCAACGGTTCAGGCAGTGGTGGTGTAGTGGTGGGGGATATTTTTCTGGCAGGCTTTGGGCCCATTGGTACCAACTGAGCATTGTGTCAACGCCACAGCCTACCTGAGTTCTGCTGCTGTGTCTTCTGATGGCTACTTCCAGCAGAAAAACACGCCATGTCATAAAGCACCAATCATCTCTGACTGGTTTCTTGAACAATGAGTTCACTGAACTCCAATGGCATCAATGTCATCCTGGAGCTATGAGCAAAAGAGCAGTGCGGTACTGGTACCGGTCCAGCTGCAGTGATCCTTCAGTGGAACCGCCTGCTTTGTGAATGCGCCTTATGGACATAAAGCATCGCTATTCTGTAAATGTACAACTCATGCACATGATTCTACTATTTAGAATAAACGTCCACATTCCTCACTCTGTGACTCTGTCTCTTTAAATCCGCGCTGCCGTTCAAACGGACATTTGCAGGATCTCTTTATTTTTTTTATTTTGATTTTTTTTTCTCTCTTTAAAATGTATTTTTATTTTTGCGAGCTGACATTATGTGTCCTGAAAGCACCTTTTAAATGAAATATATTATTATTATTATTATTATTATAAATACTTATGCTGCCACAAACAAGGACGTTGCCATGGTTACTGCTTCGCGTGGTGGCAGACTTCCGGGTATTTATACTAATTTACAGATGTATTTATGGAGGTGACAGGGCGGACCAGCAGATGCTCTATTTCCCGCAAATTGGGATTTATAAAGTGAAGGTTTGCAGTCACGTGCGTGCGCACGGCTTTATGCATCCGAATTTTTTTGCACACCGTACTTTTCTAAATTTTTCCGTACGTCAGGTTTCAGTGTGAAAACTGCGCACTGTTTCATGCATGAGGCCCCTGATCTCAATCCAATAGAGAATCTTTGCGATGTGATGGAACAGGAGATTCACATCATGGATGTGCATCTAACACATGTGCAGCAACTGCGTGATGCTATCATGTTAATATGGACCGGACTCTTTGGTACTGAATGTTTCCAGTACCTTGCTGAATCTCTGCCATGAATGATTAAAGCAGTTCTGAAAGCAAAAGGGGAGCCAACCCAGTACTAGAGCGGTGTACCTAATAAAGTGGCCGGTGATTTTTTTTTTGGTCCTTATATTGAAGACTAAAGGATTGTCGCCTTTAGTGGCAGCAGGAATCTGGCTGAAGTCCAATCTGCAGCCGCCAGTTCCTCCCTCACACCAAGCTAGCAGCGTAACGCTAACCTGTGAGGCTAAATATTTTACCTAAGAAGAAAGCGGCTGTTTGTGCATCACTTCTTCTCCTGTTTCACTGGAAGCAGTCATCTAGGTCAAAATGTTCAGAAGTGCAAAGCTCAGCAAATGGACAGGAGTGTTTTCATCCATTTGTAGCAGAACCACAGCAGCTGCAATCTGAGCATCGCTGAGCCCCGGAAGGCAGGCGGCGGTGAAAGCTTCAGAGTGCACACTGTCACTTCGCCGCCAAAACTCCCACTGAGCAAACCGTCCCATGTTTGGGTTCTCCTGCTTCTGGTTTTTATTCGATCCAGTGCAGGTTAGTGAGGCTTTTTTAAGAAGTCAAAAACTGAAGTTAACTCAACTTCTATCAGATTTTAGAGCTTTATGTCTCTCACCCATCTCTCCAGGTCTCTGTAGGTTTATCTCCATAAATTAGAATATCCCTGAAATGTTGATTTCCTTCATTAGAGTCATTATATGAATCCAGTGCACAAAGGTTGAGATTTCTGTTTGTTTGAGTGACTGCAGCTCAGAGCCAATGAAAATCCAAAAGACCAGTTTAACCAAATGAATTGATCTCAGTCTGAGCTCCTTGTGCACAAATTACTGCATCAGTGCAGCATGACATGGAGGAGATCCTCAGAGTCTGGCTTCATTAGATACTTAAGCTTCTCCTTGTACGCTGGGACTTTGATTTATCAAATAAAATGCAGAAATTTCTTCTGAAAACAAGTTGTTTCTTATACACATTTCTTCCTTCCACTTAACTTTTTTTTTATCAATGTGCTTGAATATAGCACTTTGTGAACAGAAAAATTATTTAGATTCTATAATATTTCTGGCTTTTCCTCCTTATCAAGTCAGCAGTTTTCCATGATTGCTGACAAAAATCATAATTTTATTGCTGGAAGAAGTCTAAGAAGTAGAACTTTAGGTTTTCATGAGATGTAAACTGTTTTTTCTTTAATGCACATGAATACATGCTTGCAATATGTCACTCTGTAATATTTCTTTTATTATTCAACTAGGAAGATCCCATTCCCACTGAGAAAAACCTGGATGGGCAGCATAAAGTATTGAGCAGCAAATTTACACAAAATATCAGCAGAAAAGAAACATTAAAATGAGAAGGATTCTAAATTTTGAATTCTATTTTAATTTACTGAGATGCACCTGTAAGATTTCGTCTCATAAATCTAATAATCTGAGGCGTCTTGGATTTCGGTGCCTAGTTTGACGTTTGTGTTGTCACTCAGTACTGGATCGATTCCAAACACGACTGAGCTTTGTGAACATTTCGACCCAAACAGAAGAAAAACAGACGGGTGGAGACTGGCAGCCGAAAAAATATGAATCGAGAAAGAAGAGAAATGGTGATCATTCAGGAATCTATGATTTGAATTCTGCATGATTTTTATTTATCTTTAATTTTTTTAATCCATGCACTGCAAAAATACAAGATCTTACCAAGTATTTTTGGTCTAATTTATAGAGCAAATATCTGAGTACATTTGAAATAAGACAAACAAACTTAAAAGTAGTTTTGTAGCTCGATATAGAGGCTTGTTTTAATTCAATAATTCCTTAATATTGGTGCAAAAGTTCTAGTTCCACTGGCGCCGTTACCTAGCAACCCCAGCCAAGCTCAGCCGTTACCTAGCAACCCAGTTCCAGTTCCACTGGCAGATTATTTCACTGATAACAAAACGTTTTTCTCATGTTATAAGTTAATCTATCTGCCAATGGAACAAAAACGTTTTCATCCATAATAAAGAATTATTTATTATTCTTTATTTTCTGGAAAAAACCCCCACAAACTTTTAAGTTACTTCGTCTTATTTCAAGTGCACTAGGAACTAGACAGAAACAACTTGGTAATATTTTGTGTTTTTGCAGTGTGAGAATGAAATGAGGTTGAAAGTGTGTGAGCCACTGCAGGCTGTCAGGGGAAACGTTGAGCCTGGCTGTCAGCGCGTTCAGCAGAGACATTATTCCTGCCCAAAGTCACACTTCATTTACACTAAGGAGGGAGCAGGTACCTACCCAGAGTCAGACTTTAGTTACACTTGCACTGCAGTGGCGGCCTGGGGATGGGATGAAGAATGAGTGTTAATCACAGGAGGAGCAGGGAATGTCGAGGAAGACTCAGAGGAGGAGGAGGAGCAAATATTGTGGCCAGCCTGTTTACCAACGTGACTTCAAAATACCTAATAACAAATTTCACTGGACGAAATTCGATGAACAATAATCTTATTGTTTTGAGTCTGTTTTTAAGGAGTATAATGGTAATAGGAAAATAATAATGCTAAAGCACATTCTACAAGATCAGTAAACTTTCAATTTTAATGAACATTTTACACTGGAACTGGAAGACATTTTAGATATTCTAAATAAATAAAACAACAAATAAAATGCACTTTTAAGTCTTTGTAAACAAAATTGTCCTTCAAAATAAGGGTCTAGTTGAGACCAAAACACCAAACTGAAAACTTTTATCATCCAGTTTTCGGTAGAAGGAGAGAAAAATAATGGAAATGGAAAATATTGAGTTTGTTTTAATTTATTGTGTGATTAATAGACTCATTGATTATTGTAGCCTAGGTAAAGTACATGTAAGTGTAGACCTGTCACAGTAATCATGTCAAATAATAAATCCACTGTCCACTGCAGTGGACAGACATCTAAAAGCCTTTTTCTTCTGTTTCTTGTGGATTTTATGTTATAAATGCACACAGATCACTGAAGTGGACACTGGTGCCTCATACAATACACCGCCAACTACTGGCCATCCACTGCAAGTGCAAGAAAACTTTTGTTAAATCCAAAATGGCCAACAGATGAAAAAGCAACTCCAGTCCCTCCTTCTGCTGTAAAGGACTCTGGCAGGTAAACAGAACATTGGGACATAAACTAAGACCAATACTACTGATGTATTTTCCAGATAACATCTTTGTATTTGGAGAAAATTGCAAAAATAAAAATTTTCCCCACCTTTTTTATGCCTTAAAAAAAATCAAAAACTCTTTGGAAAAAAAATCCTGATGTAAAGGAATATAACTCATACATGAAGGGTTAAAGTTTACTGATCTTTTAGAATGTGTTCTTGCATTATGGTCTCAAAACAACAATATTGTCGTTTATCGCAATAATTTCTGTAACAATTTATCATCCAGCAGAATGTGATGCCATGACAGGCCGGACTTTCTTCAGACATGCTCTATAATTTCCAGAAGGATGCTTGCCAGGAATCCACAGGATTTGCTGACTGCTCAGTTTCTATTCCTGGGTTGCCCATCTACAGTATCGTTTCTACATGCGGTCAGTTGGCTGTTAAAGGTGGCATTATCTCCTGTTACCCATAACTAGATGTATAGAGTTTTCTCCTAATGATTACCAAAGTGGCGCATACAGTACAGCCTGCTGGAGAAACGAGACGACATGCCACCGTGTCCCTCCACCTCCTGTCAGGAGTATCTGGGTCACAGCAGCTTGTAGAGTTATAAATAAAGCTAAAGTCAACTTAAAGGGATAGTTCAGCTTTTTTTTTATTTGGGTGTGGAGTATTTCTGATCAATCAGATTTTACCTGGAGTAGACAGAAGTTAAAAAAATCCAAGCGAAGTACGGCATAAAAAACTGGTCAATTTAAAGGCAAATTACTTTCAAAATACCTCAAATTTAAGAAATACAGTTCACAAAAATATTTTTTACTTTACTACTTTTGGTGTGATACAATTGTTTAATGTTTTAATCAACGTTACAGGTTTCCTGGTGTTTAAGGTGCAAAAATTACACAAAAATGATGCTACTTTGGCTAATTCTTTAATCTTTGATTGTATTCATGTCATTTACAGCTCTGGAAAAATGAAGAGCAAACTGCACTGAAAACCTGATTTTTCCACCAAATATTGCTTCTGAACTCTTCCTGAGTTAAAACATTAGCATCGTTGTTTCTAAATGATTGTGAACTTGTTTTCTTTGCATTATTTGAGGTCTGAAAGCTCTGCGTCGTTTTCATTAGTTTGACCATTTCTCATTTTCTGTAAATAAATACAAAATGTTTGGTTCATAGAATAAAAGAACAATGTTCATTTTACTAAAACGTATGTCTATAGAGAAGTAAAATCAGAGAAACTGATCATTTTAAGTGGTATCTTAATGTTTCCAGAGCTGCACATAAATGCCCTGTAACACTCACCTTCACCTTTTTGAAATAAAATCTGTCAGTCAGTTATATATGATGGTCAAAGGAAGAAAAAACTAAAAATACACAGAAAAATTGGCTGCTGACTGGAATCAAACAATTTTAAGCTGAGGAAAACTAAAAAATTAATTTAATCAACACTCTTCAGTGTGGACCCTGTCACTGAGCGAAGAAGATAGCTATTTTCAACATCAATGTAATGTTTTTAAATTTTAAAGTAAGCATTTAAGATTAAACTATTTGTTCCACAGTGTGAAAAATGTCTGAAGTTTGTTGAGAGAGTGAGACTCTCAGCAGATAACAGGAAAGCTGCTCAGTTTTATTATTTAAGCTGTCAGCCTCCTGGAAATTAGAGTAAACATGAGAATATCTAGGAAATATTCTGAGAGCCACAAGTTGGTAGCTGCAGGCTTACTGAGATACATCTTAAATTAAATAATAATTACCTGAGCAAGAGGTACAAACACATGAAAAGATCCTCGTTTAGCAAACTATCTGTTAGTGTTACTGTAGGTAAGATACTGACTGCTCAGTTACTCCACATTGTCTCATTTCAGCTTTAATCGTATGAATATTAATCCTATCTTGATGGATTGTGACGCGTTGCTTCTTAAATGCGGCTCAGACAAAATATTTGCCAAGTGTTGTGTGAAGAGACAGATCAGGAGACACAGTAAGAGAACAGAACATGCATGACAATGTGACGCTTCTAAACACACAGAGGCTCCCTGAGCCTGACATGCTACCAAATACAGATCATTTAGATCCACGTTTTACTGCAACTTCGTTTTCTAGTTGACCAACTAAAATGATCTGCAATGAAATCCTTTGAATAAGTGTGAGATTCTATTTAACTTAAAGAAAAATGATAAAAAGATCAAACTTTTTGCAGTTTGTTTTTGAACAAGCATCACCTTTATGAGAGTAAAAGCTCCTAAAATTGTGTTTAGTGTAGATTATTTGTTTTCCAGTCTCTAATTTCACCGTCGTGTTGGAAACATTTTCCTTCCAGCTTCCAGGAAGAACACAAGGGAAGTAAAAGCTCAACAATAAGACACTACTGCACAAAACTGAAATATATCCAAAAAAATAAATCACAATCACAGAAAACAGCAAAATATGAACCGAATGTCATCACACAATAAAAACAAGCATTCACGTTAGAAACCAGATCACTAAAACACATTTTATGAAAACCGTACTGTACACACCAAGTTAGTAACAAAAGTGATAAATAGACACAAAACAATAAATGAAATAAAACTTGTATATATTTGTAAAGTGAGGGAAGAAGAAGAGAAACTAAAGAGTTGAAACCAACAGGACTGAGAGGCTGTTGCCCTTTGTGAGCCATGCATTCAGCACTATGAGGTCAGGAGGGCCACATGGCCGACAGTTAGAAAAGAAAACACACAGAAGGCGAGAAAGGAAGACATCTTACGCTCAAGAAGATCAAATAAAACACAAACGATGCAGACAGGAAGGAGGAGCAGAACAATCCCTCTTTAAAAACAACAGGCTTCAAACTCAACGCAAATATTTTCACTTTGCGTTTTCATAAATTCGATTTTCTAGAAACGGGAGTCTTATCAAAATACAGTTCCTTTTTTAAAAAAGCATTCATACTCCTTTTTGTAACTTTTTCATCTTGCTATGTTACAACCACAAACTTTGAAGTAGCAACAGAAATCCTCTGATCGGTCAACACAAAGCAGTGCTGCACTCTAGGAGTAAAAATAAACGTTTTTGTCTTACTTTTAGAAATAAAAAGCTGAAAAGTGTGAAAGTCTGGTGTGCAAAAGTATTCAGTCATCATTGCTTCAATAAAATCCATGGCAACTAATCACTTTCACGGGTTAATTAATTAGTCGATATGCAGAAAGAAGGTAACACTTTATTTAAAGGGGTGTGAATAAGACTGACTGTCGTAAGCATGAAGGAGCCTTCATGAATGTTTGACTGTTTTCATGAAGTGTCGTTTGGTAAATAATGGCACTTCTCATTCAAATTTACACTAAAAGTTGCATTAACAGCATCGACTTTGCATTATTCGGTAAATAGTGACCCTTTTAATGCAAAGTTGATTAAAAGCTGCACTAAAAGTCAATTAAATGTGTAAATTATTCTGCAAAAAAATACATTTTTAACTTAAAATTTAATTAAAACTTGCATTAAGAGTCCTTTAAAAGTGGCAACCTTTCATTAAAACTGTCATTATTTACCAAATGTCCCTTCATAACAACAGGCATAAACATTCATGAACATTCCTTCATGTTTACAACAGCGTCATGTCAGTAAAACATAAAATGAAAAGATACAATAAACAGGAAAAGTAAATCACGGTAGTAGCTTACTATTAAGTATTTATGTGCTGGAATGGTCTAGTCAAAGTTCAGGATTAGGATCCAATTGAGAATCAGAGGAAAAACTCGGACGTTGATGTCCAGACGTTCTGACTGAGATTGAGAAGAAGTGACAGAAACGTGTCCAGCTGTGAAATTAGATTTTACAGTTCGGATTCCTTCCTCTGTACATTTATCAGCTGTGTTGTGTTGGTTTATCAGAGGAAAACAAAATAAAACACATTTGTGGTTGTACACAACGAGCTGTAAAAGGTTCACCCAGGTTTGGAGGTAAGCAAGAATCGGATCAAATCAGTTTGATTTTAACTGTAAGTGCCGTCTCCTCTCTTAGTACACAAGAAGTTTCAGCAATTTAAGGAACAAGGACCATTATAGATCCCCAGTCTAAGGGTACAAATTAAAGTGTGCAGTTTGTCTTTAGGTTGCCTTGAAGTGGCATCCTAATGAGTCCAGTAATTATTTTCCTCAATGCGCTCCTGATTTGCTTTAAAGGGGGATTTTTGTGTCACTTAAATTGCAGTTTGCACAGAAGAACCATTTACAATGGCAGCATTGTTAGCGTCCTCTAAAAGCTCGGACAGTTGAAAGGCTTGCTTACCTTAGACAGCATGAAGCCACTTGTTAGTCAAACCTGTCATTGCGTTTTTGTCTGTCTGGTCAGTAAGTGTTTCAGTTGCCGAGTGCAGCATGGATGCCTTTTTTAATTTCCATAAAGGTCTGCGCTGCACCAGGCACTGAAAGCACAGTCACGCCGTCTAGGGAGTAGTATTTCAGATCCATCACACGCTCTGGGAGACATCTCTGCCGTGTTGCAGGTGATTTATAAACGCACATTTTTTTGTGTTGTTTCTGTTTTACGACGCTGATAAAAATGCAGCAGCGTTGCTCTCTTACAGCGTGCCATGTTTCCAGAGATGCTATCCCTCGACATAGTCGACTCCACTGACCCCAGGAACCTTAAGCCTTGGAAAACTGACTCACAGCACAATAATCAACGTTTTTAAGTTGGAAAAAAAGTCCAACAAAATATTAAACATGTACATTACTGTGCAAAAGTCTTGCGTCATCAGACAGCAGTCTCTGAAGCAGCTGGAGCACAATGTGCAAGCTGCAACTAAAAACTCATTTTACAACTTTTTGTGCAACATTAGAGTTATTCATGCATTAGGTGTGTCTGTTACGGAGACCCACTGGGGACATGGGGAACAATTTGTCTTTTGCATTTCCTCGCAATAAACAAATACACCCTGGTCTATTTTGACACAAATGTCAATTTCAAATTTCAAGTATATACACATTTAAAGAGCCTCGGTGAAAACATGTTTATATATTCTTACTCTGGTGAAAAACTCTGGTTGAAAATCAATTTATTCACTGCATGTTTATGTCTGTCTGTGTAAGGTTGAGATGGAACTGCATGAAAACGGCCCTTTATTAACCATTCAGACCAACACAATCAAAACCGTCTGATGGTTTTATTACGCTGTGATAATAATTCAGAAATAGTTTGGATGCATTTTTTCTTTCTTTCTTACTGAAAGTTTCTGTTTATATCTTAAAGGGATGGAAATCCCATGTTTGACTTGTTTTACTTTTGCATTTTGCACATTGGTTTATGGTGCATTTCAATCCTAAAGAAAAAGATATAAAACTTCAGATATCTCACAAACGAGGTATTAACGTACATGGAAAAACCTTAGGTTGTAGCAGGAAGTACAGTAAGACTTTCAGTATTAAATTATGCTGCATGAACTGATCAGTACATTATTATGAGAACGCAAAAGGGGGGGCTCTGTAGTTATGACACACACCCATTTTAGTGCATGTGTGTTGGGATAAATGGTGTCTTATGAAAAGTACTTTTTACGTACCAAAAAAGTTACATAAATAAAGCTTAACGATTAATTTCAGATAGAACAGGTTACTATTTTGTACCATTGTACCAGTTTACTTGTATATTTGCATGATGCTGCTGCTGCTGCTGTAGTAATAAAGTTTCTGTTTGGTTTATGCTTCTCATTACTGGTTTTCATTTTTGCTGATTTAGCTGGTTTGACTGGTTCATCTGAAATATTTTCCATCTTGTTTTTGTTTGTATTTTTGGTATTTTTATACGGAATGAGCATCAGATCAACCATCCGGGGATGAAAATTCAAAATTTTACAAACAGTCTGAGTGTAAAGTAATCAGAAAATAGGTTGGCCTGCCTGTCCATGTCCAAGAGTATTAATACAGCCTGAAGTATTTCCCACCAGCTGCGTTTACATTGACCGTACAATTATGCAAATTTAAACTACAAAAAAATAATTCACTTAATGGAAAGGTGGTAAAATGAGGTAGTTTTTGGGCTGTATCAAAAAAAAATTTTCTCATCATACGAGTCACATGATCAAAAACAGGATGTTACTACTGACAAAAACAAAGAAGAGGACAGGAAGTGGTGGGAGGAGGACGGCATGGTGGCTTTTTATGACTTATCATGTGAACAAACTTATTTTAATTACGTTTTTCAATGGAAACACTGAAATTGCTAAATATATATACATATTTTTACATTAGTGGACAAAACGTTTGCTTACATTTGTAATGAAAACGCAGCGAATGACTGCTACTGCTAATGCTTCATGCAACAACCAGTTGTTAGGTTTACGGGCTTTTTTTCTTTAAAATCTGCAATTTACTTTTACTCTGAAGTTCACCGTCTGATTTTAAAAACTATTTGATATGAAAGATATGAGAACTGCACAAGCTGCGAAAAAAACCAGAACGTTTTAAAAATGAACCATTATGTATAAATTAACACTGATTCCAAACCTTTGCACAGTCCTGTACATGCATAAACACACTTTTTTGATATGGAAGTGTAAGATATTGAGCTACAGAATACACACCACTGTAAATGCTGTGCAGCAGTTTGCAGCATTAGACTGTAATAAGTGCTGTTGTTTACCAAAGTGCCGGTCTGTGGGGTTGGGAATACCATGAATAAACACATTAGAAGGGGAAAAAAGAAGTAAAGCCACACACAACAACACAAACACGACACTCGGACGCCACTGGGGGGACAGAGACGCAGTGTATAAACACGTAAGAATGAAAAAGCCCACATACACACGCGTGATATGACACAACCTGAAGAGAGAGACAACAACAACACAGAGGCACATCAGACAACAAGGTGACCCGCTGTTCCTGCTTCATTTCTTTTTTTCTTCTTACAGATTAGTTAATAACACAGGACACAACAACTGGGTTATATTCACTTGAGTAGCTGGATGTGTTTAGCGATCCTGCACTCATGACAGGATGCAGGTTAAAGAGACACTCACACGTTCACAAACACACAGGTACAAAACATTTGTGATCATTTGTGCTGCAAACCCCATTTTCTTTTACACCGTGGACATTGTTTATCAAAATGGTTGCAGACGACGTCACGGAACCAAACGGGAGGTTTTGGCAAGCAGGATGTCGGGCTAAGGTTATGCTCAGCTGTTCTGCATCAACCTTAAGGACAAACTCTTTCAGCCACAGAGAAGTGACAAGTCAGCTGCAACATCTTTGACACAACAGGGTGGAAATATTTGTGTATCAGTGAGTTTTGATGATGGCTGTATTTGTGTTAAAAGGGGGCGCTACTTTCCTGGGGAGCCAGAACTGGGTTACGGGTTATTTGTGACTTTTTCACTGTTACCTCTGAGCTACGGTTTGATCCAGGAGGAGGTGGAGTTTGCATTGAGGTCCTGCTGTAACAGAGACCCCTCCATCTTATACCAATCCTCAGTCAGAGGGGAGTCTGGGCTGGGAGCCAGGGCTGCTGCCTCTACAGTAGTTTGTTGCCAACAAGAAGGGAGGGAGGGGAGAGGGGCGTTGGAAGTTTGGAGGGAGTGTTTTGTTGGTGCAGGTTGGTGACGGTGGCAGTGGTCAGATTGCAGTATTAAATGAATGGCGGTGGCAGGACAATGAGCGTGGGGGTTGGGGGGGAACAAGAAGGGGACGGTGAGATGGAAAGGGAAAAGGAAGGAAGCAGAGGGAAGGAGTTAATGGGGGGTTAGGGAGGAAAAGGGATGAAAAGGGGTAAAATGGAGGGAGGCGCCAGTCAAAAAATTAAAAAGGGCGATGTGAGAGGGAGAGAGAAACAGACAGGGAGAAACAGAAGTGACGAGAAGTAAATTAATGCATGGTCAACTGTCTGAGTCCAGAAGACAGAGAAAGAGAGATCACTTTTGAGTCTGAGTGGACGTGACACATTGTGGGATGGAAAGATCCAGAAACGCCATAGAAAGATGGAGGACATGACCGAAGCCATGTTCAAAAATTCCTTCAAAATGAAAGAAAAAGGATTATGACAAAATAATATTATGAGACGGAATAAATCAAGTATGATACGAAGCGGTGATGGAAAGAAAAACAACGTGACTATGAAGAGGTGGAAACAAAGACAGCAGAGCAGAAGGGCTAGATGTTTATGCAACCATGTGAACTGGAATCTGCATCCACGTGTTTCATCTACGTCTTCTGAACATACAGCTCTCTGTGTGGTTTCTCTGCAGGGGCGTGTTTACTGCGCCTGGCGTCTTGCTGTGTGGTCGTGTTTACACGAGGAGTGCACTTCGCATATCCGTCTCCTGGTGTGAAACTTACCTTTCCGCACATTCCCATCTGTGGCACGGAATTCCCTGGTGTTGAGTAGGAAGCAGGCTCGGTCCTGCTGGTAGCGTTCCCGAGTGGGGCCCCGCCCGATGGGGCTCCGCTCGTCCGGGCTCAGCACCTGGTCGATGGTGGGGCAGTCCTCGTTAGCCAAGGCGGCCGAGGCTGCGTCACCGTTCTGCTTGGAATCTGGAACAAAAATTCACAACTGCTGTAGACAGAGTTCTGTGTATTAGGACGACAGCGAGATCGTCACAGATAACTGAAGCCGAGGCCGACGGGAAGCGCGTGTGGAGGGAGACCGGCTGAACCCATTACAACTGCTTCCAGTTCTAGTTTTATTTGTTGTTTTAATTCCACATCACTATGCATAAGAAATAAAGTATGTAAGCTTTAGATAAAGAAATTTAAGTTAAGTTCTTACAATAAATCAAAGAAAACACAGAAAAACATGAATGAAATACCTCAGAATTTAAATGGCATGAATATCATTTTACCGAGAATTTTTGTCTAGTTTCTGGTGCAAACGTCTTAGTAAACTTGAAATAAGACAAAACTAACTACCAAGGAACTTTTCGCCAAAAATATAGGACCCGGTTTGAAGTAAATAATTATTTTATATTCATGAAAACGTTGACGTGCATCTTCCAGTGGAGCTAGTATATTGATGCAGCTATCGTGTAAGTTTGTTATTTTAAAAAAGGAAAAACAGAGTCTCTAAAAACTTATGTCTCATTATTCTGGCTTTAAGCAAATACAAACAATTTGGGAATACAGTAACATCTGATTTATTGTCAGTGAGGAAAAGATGTTGTCTTTTTATACAAGATATATAGATATCTTGTGTGTCTCTACAACCATATAACTTAATTAAATGTTACCAAATACCAGAAGGTTCTTAATGCTACTTTAAGCGATTCAGGAATATTTTTATTTAACTTTCCCAAACCATAATGAAACCTTAAACCCATGTGGAACTGGGCTAGTGTGATTAAAAGTGTTCAGTAAGCGAACTCGGTGTTGCTATGGCAATAATTTGACAAAATGAAAAGGCAACATAGGGTTGGTGAAGGAGCCAGTGAGCTGGAGCCAAGCTGACCTCTTCAGAATGGGTTCCTGCATTATTACCATGATATTACTTAAAAATGGAGTCAAAACAACAATATTATCATTTATCCAAATAAATGATAATATTTCTGGGACAGAAAAATTTGGAGTTTGCATGTTCTCCCTGTGCATGCATCAGTTCTCTCTGGGTACTCCAGATTATTTAAAAACAGGACCGTTAATTGACAGTTTCTTTAACTTGCACATGGGAATAAGTGAGTGTGTGTCTGGCTGTTTGTTCTGTGCGTCGCAGTTGACTGGCGACTTGTCCCAAGATGAGCAAACCCAAACAAACACCAGGATAAACGGCTACAGGTAAAAGATGCAGCTCCTCTCTATCACTTTTAAGTCCGGTTGACGCTGCATTATTGTCACATTTTGAAAAACAAAACACTGATTAGAGGAAGTACTAAACCCCAATAAAAGTTTCTGACTTCCTCCTTAAAGCAACAATAAAATCGACTGGTTCTACTTCCAGTCTTGACTCCAGGCGATGCTGGTAAGATGATGACTGCTTAGTAATGCTTTAAAGGTGCATTATTGTAGCTAGATGCTAAAGCAGTTTTACTGCTAATGGCAGAAAAAAAAAATCCTGTGAAGTCAGCCAAAATCGAGACGCATTAGTCCGTTTTAATAGATAATGGAGTTCATTTTCTTCCCAACGTGTATGTTCATCACTGGCAGATGGAAGCCTTAAGGCCACTGTGATTCGAAAGTCGATCATAAATTACACAACAGTTCTGATGGGCCAGTGATTTCTCCAGGGTGGTGCGAGAATCAACCACGCATCACTGCTTGATATCTCTCCCACTCCTTTCTCTGGAGACTCTGGCACTTTGAAATCAAGAGTACACAAGATCTCTGAAGTCATACTGCGTGTCTAAAACAGCAAAGACTTTTTTTGTTTCCAACTACAGCGCCATGAAAGATATTTGTCCCCTTACAGAATGATGGTTTCATTTATTAACCCTCAGAGTTTCACGTTTCTGCCTGGATAATTTTGCTTCTTTTAATTATACACAGTTCTTTAAATGTCTTGTGAGTAGGCCTGTCACAATAACAAACTTTGCAGGACGATAAATTGTTCCAGAATTTATTGCGATAAACGATGATATTGTTGTTCTGACACCATTTTCAAGTTATAATGGCATAATAATGCAAGAGCACATTCTCAAAGATCAATAAACATTAAATTATAATGAACATTTAACAATGAAACTGGAAGACATTTAAAATATGCAAAACAAATTAAGAAAAACAAATAAAATGAATTATGAAGCCTTTGTAAACAAAATTATCTTTCAGAAAAACGGATAGTCGAGATCAAAGCACCAGACTGAAGATTTTTATCATTCAGTTTTTGGTAAAACAATAAATCAAGCAAATGAAAATCATTGAGTTTCTTTTCATTTATCATGTGATTAATTGATTTATTGTTTATTGTGACAGGCCTACCTGTGAGTAAATATATCTACTCATTTATGCATAACTGGAACTTTCAATATCTAGCAGTTATTTTCGCCCCTCAGATAATTTCACTCCCTGCTACGGAGGGAGTCAAATTACCGTAATAACCCGATATTGGCTGGAAAGCGCAACGTCTCCCCTTTCAGAAACCGTTGGAAGTTTTTGGGCATAGTGTGAATTACGGTACTGCACATCGCCGACACGTTCAGTCTAGAAGGGTGATAAAACTACTGAATCAATCTGTAAGGGGGAAATTACTATTTTACCAAAACTGTATCTATGACCAAAAATGATTGCTAACAGGTAAAAGAAAAGTTCTTACCTCTGTTGATCTCTATGATTTCCTCCTGAGCAAGAGGACAGTCACCCCCTATTCCTCCAGACCCCATCACTCCACCTAAGACATTTCCCAAGATCCTTTGCGGTGATGCAGTGGCCATTGCCAGGGCGTCTGGCTTGCAGTAGTTGGGCGACCCCGGCTGAGGCGCTCGAGGGATATGCTTGTTCTTCTTTTTGGGCAGCTTTTGCTTGGCCATAGCCAGAGAGTAGTACATGCCGAAGTTGTTGACAATGACAGGTACAGGCATAGCAATGGTCAGCACACCAGCCAAGGCACAGAGCGCTCCCACCAGCATTCCTGACCACGTCTCCGGGTACATATCACCGTAACCCAATGTGGTCATTGTCACCACGGCCCACCAAAACCCAATGGGGATGTTCTTGAAGTTGGTGTGGGCGCTGGCTGTCGGGTCATCTGGGTCTGCCCCAATTCGCTCGGCGTAGTAGATCATAGTGGCGAAGATGAGGACGCCAAGGGCTAAGAAGATGATAAGCAGGAGGAATTCATTGGTGCTGGCACGAAGGGTGTGGCCGAGGACGCGGAGACCCACAAAGTGGCGAGTGAGCTTGAAGATTCGGAGGATACGGACGAATCGGACAACACGGAGGAACCCCAGGACATCCTTGGCAGCTTTGGAGGACAGACCGCTCAAGCCCACCTCCAGGTAGAAGGGTAGGATGGCGACAAAGTCGATGATGTTGAGGGCACTTTTGAAGAATTCCAACTTGTCTGGACAGAAGATGACCCGCAGCAAGACCTCAATTGTAAACCAAATGACGCAGACGCCTTCGACGTACGTCAACCAGCTGTCGGTCACCACTTCGTACACTATCTCCTCGTGGGTTGTGTTGCCGTCTGTGACGTTCTCTGTCCTGTTTAGGATGGTGTTAAAGGCCTCGTGCGTCTCCATGCAGAAAGTGGAAATGGAGATGAGGATGAAGAAGAGGGAAATGAATGCCACATACTGGAAGGACAGGAAGTTTTGGGAGACACGTTGGGAAAGACAACAAGGGGAAGGAGAAAGAGTCAGACAGTTAGATTGAGAAAAACATGAATAAAAAAACAAGTCAAGAGCAATTCAGACAGAACATGAGCAGGTCATCAGATGATAAAACGAGCCCAAACATTTTTTTCTTTACAGAAAATGTTGCTAGAAATGTTTTGTCTTATTAAACATTTATTTTTTACAACAAAGTATTAAAGCCACACTAAAAAAAATATGATGAATTATAATAGTCATATTATTATGACTTGATTCTCATTACACAACTTTTCTCTCCTTATTTTGACTTTATTCTCTTACGACTTCATTCTCATAATTTTATGGCTTTATTGTTGTGCAAGTTTATTTGTGTGTTACTATAACTTTATTCCCGTAATGTCATAAATTTATTGTTATAATTTTATCTTTTAACTTTTTTAATGTTATTATACCCAGTTGTAATTTTTCATACATGGTACTTGTTTGTGACATTTTGCAACCAGTGCATTTTTAGTTGCTTTAATTTGTTGTACGTATCTGTTTTTCTTTAATTTGATACAAAAATAACCAAATGAAGAATGTTTTTGAGAGCCAGTCCAACAACTGAAACACAACACACCAACATTTAAAAATGTTCAAACCTACTAAAATGTATTTTTAAAGAAGTAATTGAATAGTTACTGTGAAGCTGTTGTCTCTATTTTTTTACTCAACGTCATTAAGGAAGTGAGTGTCATACCGCTCCAGGTCTAATCATCATTTTTTTGAATGTCCTTTTGGAAAATATTGCATTCAAGATAAAAAATGTAAAAAACAAAATCCCAACACAAAAAAACAATTGTTTTCCTAACTGCGATCTTCCGAGTTTTTGCATGTGTTCAGGCTTTTTCCGGACTGCGGTTCATTCCCTCAAGCCCTGAGTATTTATAGACGCTGTATACTTTGTGCTTTTTCAGATAAATAATAAAATAAAACAAGCTTGGCCTGAGGAGCAGAACAGAGAGGTAATTCATACTTGAGTGGAGCCCATATATATATGGGAAGCCTAAGTGTGTTTTGCGTGTGTTGCATGAATTTTCAACATTATGCACTTATGTAATATGAAGAGGAAAATACAAGAAGAGACCTTATATCGAACAAACGGAGCAAGCCACTTTCACTTATTTTTCCCTCAAAGGTCTCACTTTGTTTTCTCTAGTTTCTTTGAATTGGAAATTGGATGAAGGCCTACACATATTTCCCCTTGTGCCTTTATGACACAGACAGACAAAGCAGAAGATTTAAAATACTAAGCCTCAGCTTTTACTGAGGAGATTAGCTGAGAAACGCAGTTAAAACCAGATATTTATATAAACTGGGTAAAATGACGCGTAACCTTCTGTCGTTAAATAAAACAAAACTTTTAAGTCGGTTACAATTCCCAAATATTTAAACATAAATTGAAATATTTATATTTAAATGTAAATATTTTTTTTAATTATATTTATATATATTTGGATATAAATATTTTAAGATATTTATATTGTTTAAACATAAATATCTAAAAAAATATTTAAATTCCTATTAATATCAATATTTTAAAATGTTAATATTTTTCGATATAAATATTTTTAAATAGAAATCTTTTTCAATAAAAATATTTAAAAATACGTAGATTTTTAAAAATATAAAATATACTTGTATTTGTTAAATATAAATATTTAAAGATATTTATATTTGTTAACTGCCAGAATAGTGTCATAGTCTCTAAAACATTTCTTTAGAGACTTTTTATTAGTTTATTAAAATTTCTAATTTAAAAGGCTAATTGCATTAATATTACTATATTTTGTCTCCCAAAGACGAATGCGTATCAACACCAGAAGTCGCTTCCTGAGGCTGAAGAGAGAAAGGCGTTTATCTTAGTAAACTAAGTTTTGTAACATGAGCTAAAACAAATGAAATGCTGCGTTTCCAAAGCTTTGTTGATATTCCACAATTTTGAAACTGCTTTGTTTCCATTAAACAAGAAATGCAATTAAATCACAAATTCATAAGTTTGTCATGGATTCGTCACTGGAATCACATGACTTGTTTGATGCAAAAAATGTGTTTCCATTGCACTTCTGTGAAATATTCTAATTTGGATACGACCAAACAATTCACCTCATCCAAGCGCCAGAACTTTAAAACAAAAAAAATTATACTATTTCAAAATTGGCATGTTTTCATTAAACAAATTTATGTCAAATTGCATAATTTTAAGGTCAATGGAAATGCAGCTGTGGAGTAAGAAGACATTACTCCAAACGAAACGTGAAAACGCCAGACTGCATAAACTCATTTTCTGAGCCACGTCTTAGAGTCTGATGAAACTGAAACTGAAGTGTTTGGTCATAAGAACACAACTCTACCTGAAAGTAAAGGGGTGACAGTAGTGATGGGTAAATGAGGCGTCATGAAGCCTTTCGACCCAAAGCAAAACTGTATTGAAACTGTGTCACTGAATACTGACACCTGCTGGACATTAAAAATCCCTACAGGCAACGTAGCTGACAGACTGATTTGACGACCTGGTCTATACAATAAGATTTAAGTCATTGCATTTTATTGTATATTATATATTGTGTTATGTCATATATTCAGTTAAATTCTAAATATATTTGATATTCTTAAATACAGTCAATAAATAATGTGAACATGTATCAAAAAGTGAAAATTTAGGTGAACGTGTTTGGAATGAGGAAGCTTGTGGACTGGGGGGAGTTTCACAAATTTTCACTCAAAAAAATAAGTTTTTCCAACATTTTAAAATTTAGCCTGTTAAGCTTTTTTGACACAACTTCTCCTGCTGTAGAAAAAATGAAGTAAACAATACATTTATATGAAATGATTTATAAAAAGCAACTGAGTAGTTTGTAGAATGGCTGCATACCTGAGTTTATCCAGGTGTATCTGGGATTCATTCTGATGCCTATAAAGCCTCAGCATTGAGGAGGTGGATTTATTTAAACAGGACAGTTCTGTCAAACATATGCAACACTTAACCTGCAGAACATAATCTGGAAGTAATCTAAGAGTCAATTTCAGCTGAATTTGGATTCAGATAGATTATGTAGAAACTGAAAAGAACCGGATGAAACAACTACAAAGTGATAACCGATACCTTATTTTCTGACGTAAGATCAAAATGGATGAAACCTTTCGTTTGCCTTGAGGCTCCATATGTTGACGCTGTACCGTAAAAAATCGAGAATTATTTTGGCAAATGCATCCTGCTGACAGATTCGCTTCCTTAGAAACACAGTTTGGCGCGTCAGCGTCATTTCGAAACAGTTTCTGTATCGGTCACGTGACCTGCTGAAAACAATACGCGCACCGACACGGGGTTTTGTCTCTGGGCTTGACGCATCTTAGCCGGACCCATCACTAGGTGGCAGCTTCATATTTGCTGCAGGAGGGACTGGTGCACTTCACAAAGCAAGTGGCGATTCAGAAGTAACAACAACTGTTACTTCTGAACAGCTATTGTTCAGAAGTAACAACAACTGAAGCATGACACACGCTTAAAGAGTGTCATGAAATGGTGTGTGTGGAAAAAAACACACACAAAACTGACTCAGTTACACTTGACTAAAGTCATACAGTCCAAAAGTCAGTTCTACTAAATATTAAGGAAATGTAATTAAATCTCAGAGTTTGAGGAAACTAAACTTTTTCATCTTTCCGGCGTTTTGCAATCAGAAACAAGCAGGAACAGTTTAGTCTGATTTAATGTCAGTGTATGTCGTAAACATGTGACCTTTCTGGAGCATCAGGAAAATAAAATGTTTATTTTCAGATTGTTAATTCCATGATGGTTCTGTTAGATTATACTGTGCAAAGTTCCATGAAGTAATGGCAGGTCCATCACATATTAAATTTTTTCCACAATATTTTGTTTCGACTTCCATCCATCTATCGTCATTCTCCAGCAGTTTTCCGCTTCTCTCTTCCCTTCCTCCCATTTCCACTCCATCTTTCCTCCCTACCTCTCCTCTTCGATCTTTCTCACTAGTCGGTGTCTGACCTACTTTCTCCGATTGCTGCAGTGCTCATCTCCTCTGTATCGTGAAGACACACACATAGACACGCAGAGGCTCACTATCACCCCCTTCTTCTCCTCCCCCCACCGGCTCCGCTGTCCCAGGGAAGCGGGATAGCACCGGTGGGCTCAGCGAGCTCCTCTACCGGCTGAACACAGGAGAGTCTCAGTCCAACAAATCAGGCCAATGAGGAGAGCTTTGTCTTAATCCTCCTGGGTCATTGTTGGTATTCCTTATGGCTGCTGCGAATGCAGCGGCGCTCAGATGAGCAGACCTGGAGCAGATCGCAAAAAGTTTTAACATGCGTCAAACTTTTTTACATCTTTTCACATTACAGCAGTGTTTCTCTGAGGACCACTTCCAACATCTAACACACACAACATCTTAATATACAGGGTGGGCCATAAGTTTCCATACATAGGAGAATGTAAAATGTGTATTTCTTTTATATTTCAGATACCCAAGAAGATGCGTTTGACAAAAGAGCAAAGAATTGAAATTACACTGATGGCTGGATTGGGAAGCAGTCGCATGGCTGCACCAAACTTTAACAGAAAACATGGAACGAGCGTCACACACACACACACTGTGGCAAAACGGATTAGCAAGTTTCAGAGAACTGGAAATGTTGCAGATCAACCATAAAGTGGTCCAAGACTTGCAGCGATTGCACAGAGTCCCACAAAAATAAAAACGGTTGTCCAATATAACATGTTGATTTTTTTCTATGGATGGAAACTTATGGCCCACCCTGTATACAACCTGAATTGAAAATATTAGTTTCTTAACTCATTGTCTTGTTCTTAATGTGAAAGGTGGTGTGAGGTCACCACCTTTCACCACCTGAAGATATTTCTTCATCTCTGATGGAAAGATTTTACTGTATCTAAGCTGTGCATTACGGACCACGTTAAAAGGCCAGTTTTATGGCGCATGCCTGATTGCCAAACTGTTTTTCTACATGCCAGTGAATATATTTAAATGAAAAGCTAATGTACGGAACAATTGTAGACCTTTTTTTTTTTTTTTTCTGTGCACATGCAGGAAAAAACAATGAACTACAACATGGGGCATTTTGAGTAACTTACAGATTCTTTAAGTAAAGATTCAAAGCTTTCCAATGAGAGAAAAACATAGAAATCAAACAAGTTCTTAACTTCAAGTGTTGTTTGCATTAACATTTTAGAGCTATTTGTAATTTAGGAGCATGATAAAAAAAAAAGAAATAGACTTAATTTACATTGGCAAAAACAAACATTTTGTTTCAGTCATAAATAATTTTATTTTAGGTGTCAAGATGCAGTTAGTCAGCGTGGGGCGCAGCTCTGTTCACATCACGTCTCTGCCTTCACTGGCTTTGCTGTCTTAATGTTGCTCAATGTGCCTATTTTTCCAGATGTGTCATTTCTCTGCACTGTCTGTCTCTTTAGCTTATTACTTTTAGAAAGTGTGTAGTACTCATTACTTTAGACCAATACTTAGAGATGCTATCAGTTTAACCAGAGAAACTCCTTCCAGTTTATAAATTGTGGAGAACTTATTCGTATCCAGCAACGCAGAACAGGAACATTTAGTTTATAAACTTCACTCAACCCAGAACAGGAATTAGAACAAACTTAGAAAGAAACTCGTATCAGTTTTTCTAGAGAAACTACTCATTACCTTAGATCAACATTTAGCATTAAACTTTTAATATCAGAGCAACTTTGTTTGTTCTAGATTACAGATTTAGAAAGTACCATCTACTTTGCATTTATTCTGTTTTTCTTGTATGCTGTTTTTAACTTCTTTGTCCTTTAAATTGTCTATAAATAAAGTTGCCTTAACTTGCCTTCTACAAAGTATTCACTGAGAATAAAAATGCTGCATTTTTATCCTGTTTTTAATTGTAACACATTTTCAGAGTGTAATCCGCCTCTCACCGCTTTTACTCTGCAGGTATAGGCAGTAGAGTGAGGAAATTTTAAAATCATCTAGCCTCTTCTCTCTGTTTTGTCCCAATAAATCCCAATAAAATACATAAAAAGTTTGTGGTTGCAAAATGGGATAAATCTGAAGCGGATAGAACATTTTGCAGAGGGAAATGTACTTTTTATTTTTAGACATTTTCTTCTTGCTGTAGAGTAAGATCCATTGCAAAAGTATAAATAACACCCCCCCCCCAAGACGACGCAATGAGAAAATAGAAGTAAAACTGCTGTAATGTTGCATCTGCTATGTAGGTTACACAGGTGGGCACACAGTGGGGAGTGGACAGGTTGGACGAAAATGTGGATCCATGCATGAAGAACAGAGAGAGCACCAAAAAAACGAGAGCGCGAGGAACCACATGACTAAGCAGCATAATTCAAAGTAAAGAAAATATCCAGAGCGACTAAACTTGGCAAAAGGTAGTTCGTCATTCCAATGATCTCAACAGGAAGTGACAGTGTCTTGAAAAGAGGACAGAAAAGTATGACAGGGTTGATAGTAAGAGGAAGAGGGAGAGAGTGAGGAAAAAGAAGCAAACACATCAGGAGCCTGGAGGTTAATAGTGAATGACAGGCCTTAGCCACAATAGCAACTTGTGTCAAGCAGAGGGACGGGGAGTTCTGGGAGTCCCATCTGACATGTTGCTCCATGAAATCTCTTCATCTCAAACGCAGAAATTCATGTGAAAGGAAACAGTTGCATAACTTGGAATAAGCTTTTCTCGTCATGTATGACTTTCTGATGATTCTAGAGCGTTTTGTACACTGTAAAACATCTGAGCTGCAGTTAGTTGTGTCAACTATTTTCTACTCTTTAAGTCAAATAAATTTTGTGAGTTTCAGATTTTTAACCAAATGTTTAAATTTGTGAAAGATAAACTTACAGCAGTAAGTTGTGTTAACTTTTTATTCATTTTGTCAAACCTCCAAGAGTTGAATAAACAGAGTTTTTAGGTTAGCACTTAAAAAAAACTGAAAGAAGAAAAAGAGTGGGAACTATTTCCCAGAATGCTTAGCGGCGTGTTTTTGTATCCTGAGATGAAGCGTTACATTGATCTGACTCTTGTGTTATTAAGGCAAATGTTTATTTTAATGCAGCTGACAGTTTGCAAAGCTTGAGGATAATGTCCTGATCACACTAAATGTTTCTGAGCTGAATTCATTGAGATGTTTCATAAAATTCATCATCAGATCAGAAATTTGGTTCATATGATTTGAAACAGGAATTTAAATTATTCTACAGTAAAATAAGTTGTTATTTTAACTTGATATTGTGATTAAAATAATAGAGAAATGTGGCTCTTTAACTGGGTGAGGACAGTTTTTTTTTCTTGCATATTGTCAAATAATTATTTTGTTTAAATTGCAGCATTAAGTTAAAACTCACAATTCAAGATTAATGAACTTAAAAACAATGTTTAGACAACTTGTCTCTGGTTGTTAAATCAACTTCATGAACTTTAATTTCTGAGTTAAAACCAAAATAATTTTCTTGTTGACTTAAATTTCATTTTCAAGGCAACAGGTGGACTTTCATTTTCAAGTTAAACCAACGTCAATGCTTTACAGTGTATGGTTACAACCCACAAGACACCAATGTCTGGTGAAAAGTTACCAAATGTCCTGTTTTTATTTTTCTACGGATGGATGACAACAACATATCATCCCAGAAAATTAAAGTGAGGCAACGGAATGTTTCCTGAACAGGTTTTGTTTCATAAAAAGCAAAAATGTGTCAAGAAATGTTAGCAAAATTAGTTGTATTCAGTTATTGTCAGTGTCAGTGAGGTGCATAGGAAACTACGTTTTACAACATGTACAAAAATAAGGTTCATGAAGGCTGCAAGACAGTGAGAGAGAGCAAGACTTTCAGCTCTACGTACGTTTAAATTGTTTAGTTGGCTGAAATTTGGGTGTGCAGCAGCGAAAGTAAGTGAAATGTTTGACTGGAATGAAACGATTCAGTCAAACATTCATGTTTTCTGTCATGAATATTTGACTGAAAATGTTCTAAACGCTGATCTAAACCCGACGTACCTGCTGCTCTGCAATATCTGTGTTTACTGCAAGTAAGGAATGTAATGTTCATATTTATTAGTCTGATATTTTGCATGAGTTTTACACCTTTTCAAGCTAAAATTCACACAACACACTCACACTCAGCAGATAACAGAAAAGCTGAATGAAGCGCAATAAATTAATATCCTGTTGAGTTTTCAACATCTCTCTGAAAGTCAAAAATGTTCCATAACAGACAAAGTTATGTAAAGCAATGCTAGCCCTGCTAATCACACTGATTGCTGATTAGCAGACAGCTTAAACTCTAATTATTTTACCTTTAAAATACTACTAAAACATTTGTGATTGTGCCTCTATGCTTATCTTAACACACATCTACTACTACAAATAATTAATGACCACTCAGGGTATGAAAAAGAAGCTTTACGCTCTTCTTGTATTGTAATTCTTAAAAACAAATCAGAGTCTGCTAAAACTGGTGTTATCATTTAGTCTGAAATTAGTTTTAAACATGAAACATTTTTGTTTTAAATCTCAACATCTCAAACTAAAACACAATCAAGTTGTTTCAGAACAAATGAGGAATGCATCTTTCCACATGTATCAAATATAGTTTATCTTTGCACCACAATCTTTTATATCAGATGTACCAAAAGTTTGAGTTATTGTCAGAGTGAACAAGTATGTTCAGTGTTTCTTCTCTTTTTGAAATATTTTTGGATTTTTGTGTTTCCAATCGACCAATCAGGCTGAAATGTTCCGATTCTGTTCAATAGAACATTTTGGTAAACAGAAATTAGGCAAATCTTAGACAGAAGTTCCAGAAAAGGTTCTGCATGTTTTCTGTTTTACATGACTGGAGTCTTCTTTGCTCCACTATCTCCCTGCTTTGGAAGATTCCCGGCAACATAAAAGGTTTTTTACAGAAACAACATTTGTTTTTACTTCATTACTGTCAATCGGAAACTCTGGGAAACGTCTGGACTCCATTCTCCAGTTTTAGACATCGGAGCGCCGCTTTCCAACCGCAGCCAATCTAATCACCATTGGGTAAAAAGCCACAATCAAATGTTGGCAAAGATGAAAATCATTGTTTCTGTAATTAGATCTAATAGCACTTTAATGCTGGGAGAGTGGATTACAATGTAGATCCGAACAGTAGATCTATTTATGAATCCATGTAGCAACAAATGACGTGGAAATCTCCCACGGAATGAACATTGTTATAATGTTCTTTAAGCAATGCATCAAATCTGCATGTTTCACACAGGGGTGGGCGTGTGTGTGAGTGTGTGTGTGTGCGTGCGTGTGTGCGTGGGTGTGCGTGTGCGTGTGGGTGTGGGTGGGTGTGTGCGTGTGCGCGCGGGTGGGTGTGTGTGTGTGTGTGTGTGGACACACAGCCTATGGGCACAGAAGGTGTGTGTGCTGGTCCTAGATAGCGCGCGCTAGCTGCAGGAGAACTGCGCCGAGGTGACGGTGAGGAATGAGAGGATGGAGGAGACGGAGAGAAAGAAGAAAGGTGGAGGAAGACGATAAAAGGAAAAGCAGCAATCTGTCACTTCACACTTATTTATCTCCTCCGGCACTTTGCCTGTTTTCTCCCGCCATCCCGCGCCGCGACGTGAAGGTGTGTGTGACAGAACAGCCATGTCGGCGCTTTTGAATATTCAATCGCGTGCTCAATTTTCGACAGCGCCGTTTCTGCCACGCGCGACACCTGCATCCGGGTGACCTTCAAGGTCCAACACCGAACCCCCGAATCTACCGCTGCTCTCTCAAATTAGATGTGCAAAGATGGGCGACACAAAATTAAGAGCAGAAGGGAGAGGAGTGAATGAAAAATGTTTTCTTTTTTTTGAGAGAGAGACAGAGAGAGAGAGAGAAAGAGAGAGAGAGAGAGAGAGAGAGAATGATGCATTCATTGTATAGCGAGTCTGAAGGAATGGAGGGGAAGAGAGATCGTTGCAAATCTGCACAAATTAGGGGGGGAGGGAGCAGAGACTGCGAGAAAGACAGGAGAAGGATGAATGTAAGTGATACAACCGAGTAGAGATTGTCTGAGCTGATATTAGCTCTACAGACGTCTTCTTCTTCTTCTTCTCCTTTTTACTTATTTTATTCTTTTACATGCACGGCGATGCGCTGCGCTCTTCTTTAACGGGACCCTAGTGGCGCAGTGTTTACTGCGGCACCATCCAGAAGAGCTTTATCATTACAGTATTACCACAGTCCTGCCTGGCTCGCTGTCACCATGACAACCACTGCGTTAGCCTCTGCTTTCAGGCACCAAGGACAAGACTAAGCCAAACACTGCTACAGCTGGCGCAGAGAGCACAAATGTGATCGTTTGCTGATCCTGATAATTGTTATTAATATAGTTTTTTTTTTTAAACCAGAAGTGGTCAGGTGACCTTGACAGAAGTGTGGCATATGAAAAAAAAAAAAAGATGCACCAAAGAGGCTTGTTTCTGCTCCACATGCACACGGATTGATGATGGCGATGTTTGATCGGCATTAGTATGGAAAGCAGCAACCAGTACGGCGGGCTGTGCGGAGAGACGCGACTGGAGGGCGAAGCAAATGGGCGACGAGTGCTGCAGAGTCAGCAGAGATAAGCAGACATTGAAGGATGATCTGAAATCATGAAAATGAGGCGTGAAAGATGAACATTTTAATGATGTGAGGTACAGAACGGTGTACCGACGGTTCGAGTCCGGACCGGGTAATTCAGGTGTTATATCTGTAACCGTCAACATTCCAACTGAGTGTGTTGTGTGAATTTTAGCTTGAAAAAGTGTAAAACTCATGCAAAATATCAGACTAATAAATATGAACATTACATTCCTTACTTGCAGTAAACACAGATATTGCAGATCCGCAGGTACGTCGGGTTTGGATCAGCGTTTAGAACGTTTTCAGTCAAACATTCATGACAGAAAACATGAATGTTTGACTGAATCGTTTCATTCCAGTCAAACATTTCACTTACTTTCACTGCTGCACACCCCAAATTCAGCCAACTAAACAATTTCAACGTACTGGAGACTTAACTCAGTGCTTATGTAAGACTCGGTCAACACAACAGGACAACTTGTGAACTAATTTCTAAAATTTCAAATTAAAACTCTCCAACAGAGACATAATACATCTTTTATACATGCAGGTCTCACGGTATCGATCTGGGCATTATGACTGTTAAGTGTTATAGTCTAAACCGTTTGTGTCCAGGATGTGTGCGGTCTGCAGAGATGTTAGCTGCCTGTACAAGTCCTGGATGGAGGGAATGCCAACCCTGACGATCCTTTCTGCAGAGCTAATTCTGATCTGATCTGTTCTGTGGATGAAACAAACCACCCAGAGCGCAAATCAGCACATTTTAACAATTTCTTGATTCAGCTGCATTAAGGTGAAAACTTGTTTCTTTTTCAAAGCACAAACATCTGAAGTGAATCTTGCATCCCACAGCGGACTCTGTTTGGACCGTTCCACTTTCACGTTCTGACATGGCCCTGCCATCTTTGTTTCTGTTTCAACTGGCTCCGCTAAAGCATGACCAACAGCACCCTCTGCTGGATGGAGGACATACTACAACCCTGAAAGAATATCTAAGCAGATGCAGAGTGATTGGAGATCATTTTGAGCTAATAGACCATCAGTTGATTAATAACCTCCCTACATGAGGTTAAGTGAAAAATAGAAATTCAGCTAACGCAGCAGTTTGTGGTTTTGCGTACACAATAACGACAGGAAGTTGAATGAAGAGGCACTGCAGCACAAACCTCTCACGGTGTCATTGGATCACATCGGCCCAAACAAAGTGAAGCACCTCAGATCATTTTGAAGGAAGGATCCAGAGCCAAATGTCCGAACACAATATATCAAATCCTAGTGACCCTTTCCTCTGTGAGTAAATCATCTGTTGCAGATGAAGTGCTGCTTTTTCCCAGATAATGCCATCAACACGTGTGTGTGTGTGTGTGCGCGTGTGTGCGCGTGTGTGTGTGTGTGTGTGGGAGGGGAGGTCTGAGCCAGGACGCCTCCATCAGGGGTTACCCAGAATCTGAGACGTAGGAGAGACGAGCTGGTGGAAGGAGATGCAGGTTTGTCAGGCACCTTGGAGATGAATGAGGAGGAATGCTGGGAGCTTAAGAAAGGTTGTGAGATATAATTAGCTCTTGCACTGGGTAATCCTGGCATATATTTTATTTTCAGAGTGCTATACTTACATTCTTGCAACTCTTACTCTCTGAGGTCAGCACTCCTGGAAGATATCCTGGTAAAATTTCAATCACTGGAGGAGCTTCTGTTTCAGAGATTTCCCCCGAATGAGTCAACGCTTTGACATGATACAGCTGAATAAATGCGCTTTTAGAACGAAGCCCCTCACACACACACACACACGAGCAAACACACACACCGACTCAAGTCGACACGTCACGGTGTGGTATGTGCGCCACAGCGCTCAGGTCCTTTCTTTTTTATTTCCACTGCAGTCCTGTCAAAACAGCTCTGAAGACAAACAAAGACCGCCTGCAGGTGACTGAACTGTACACATGTCCCTTCCTTCCTGTCAGAACATTGTTCCGTCCCGATCGCTGCAGCTTATATGTGCAAGTCCCTTGTTTTCTTTTCTTTGCAGTCATCATCCCTTTCTCCATCTGTCCTCTCTTGTCCTGCTTGTTCTGTCCGAGACGGTCGCTTCTATTCCATTAGCTGAGATGACCGATTGCTTTCTACGCCTCCTCCCTTTCCAAACCCCTTTTGTCTTTGTCCCTGTGTGCTTAAGTGACTGTCCACAATCTACTCTGAAAGTCAACGTGTAAAATTTGAATGAAGCCATCAGATATTCCTCTAAATCAGCGTTTTGTATGAAACCGTGGTGTTTGTACACCTCCACTTGGACGGGGACAGGAGGGACGATCAGGAAGCAGATGGTCACACAGGACTCATCGCAGCAACACCATCCAATGTCATTTGCCAAGAGAATGAGCAATTCACCGAGTCTGACTGTTTAAGTGCTACATCATGACGCGAAGCCTGCCAGGCATGTTCAGACATTAGTAACAGGCAGGTAAACACAAGGCCTCAGGCTACAGCACATACATGATCCGACCCGCTGCTTCTTTAGACCCCAGGTCTGCCATCTTCTTCTCTTTAAGTCAAATAAATTTAGTGAGTTTTAGAATTTGAACCTAAATGTGTGAGTTTGTGAAAGATAGTAAGTTGTGTAAACTTTTTATTAAGAGTTGAATAAACTAGAGTTTTTAGGTTAGCACTTAAAAAACTGAAAGAAGAAAAAAACAGGAGTGGGAACTATTTCCCAGAATGCTTAGCGGCGTGTTTTTGTATCCTGAGCTGAAGTGCGTTACATTGATCTGACTCTTGTGTTATTAAGGCAAATGTTCATTTTAATGCAGCTGACAGTTTGCAAAGCTTGAGGATAATGTCCTGATCACACTAAATGTTTCTGAGCTGAATTCATTGAGATGTTTCATAAAATTCATCATCAGATCAGAAATTTGGTTCATGTGATTTGAAACAAGAATTTAAATTATTCTACAGTAAAATAAGTTGTTATTTAAACTTGACATTGTGAGTAAAATAATAGAGAAATGTGTCTCTTTAACTGGATGAGGACAGTTTTTTTTCTTGCATATTGTGAAATAATTATTTGGTTTAAATTGCAGCATTAAGGTGGACTTTCATTTTCAAGTTAAACCACCTTCAAATGTTTTACAGTGTAAAAAATAGCATAAATATTTGAATAATTCAGATTTTCCTCCTCTGGTTATCTGATAACATTTTAAGTCTGTTTCACCAAACCCAAAATAATCTAAAGTAGAAATCAGCCCATTGGGCCAACAGTTGATTGTGTTGGTTTATGGCCCAGTTAGCGGCTCGTGTTTCATGACTTTGCCATCCGTCTGTACGGAGACATGAGGAGGAATGTCAGAAGAAGTGATTTATCAGTGTTGTGTAGGTGTGAAAGCTCAGCCAAATGCTTTATGGGCAGATACACTTAACTGTGTTTGGGTTGGTGAGGAAGGCTAAGCTAACGGGGAATGAGTTATGCTTGAAAGGGGTCAGAGAGAAGAGGACATTTAGAAATGAAAGACTATTCAGAAATTCTTATCAGACTGCAGCAGCCGCTTGGTAAGAGGTAACTTTCTAACTTGACTTTGTGAAAAGAATTAAAACAAAATGTTTCGATCATCAAACGCTGATTGTAGATACATGTGCCAATGCATGTGCCAGTTTTTCTGATTATAGCTCGCAAACCTCTGCTCCCTCGCGTCGTTCGGCAGGACTTGCCCCATTTAGGAAATTCAGACTCCCACCGCCGTAATCGGTTCTGGCACACTGTGGGCTCTGTCTCTGCTACGCCCAGTGTTCTGGATCGGTTTTAATTCCAGAGCATAAGAGCAAAATGTCCAGGGTTTATCACAAGGTCCAACTAATTGACTGTCTGCACGGGGCTGCAGAGTGCTGACTCAGCACTTAACCGGCAGCCGCTAAATGGGCTGAAGTGAAAGAGGAACATGGCCGGACATGAAGAGAAGAGTCCGTACTGCTTTTACAAAGCCTCTACCTCAAATAGAGAGAAGCAGCATCCATCGGATGTCTGTAAGACAAATGTCCAGCAGGATCACTTACTCAAATAACCTGCAACACATAACAGCAACAACTTAGGTTTTATTCATTTAAATTCCTGTAAAACCAACTGATCTGGCTTCAGTTCATGTCCTCAAGAAGGTAAAAACCAACAAATGGAGAGACTTTAAACTAGCTACAATAAATTAGTACAATCAAACCAGCTACACAGGATGTCAAGTACGAAGGAGAGGCATATAGACTGCTCCATTATAGTCATGAGACACGGAACAAAGAGAATAGAGCTGTGCTCAGGCTGTGAACTGATTCACTACTGTAAGCCAAAGAGTCGGTCATTTTGTTGTAGTGCTTGAAAACGCTCACTAAGTTTGCCATTAATAGAGTAAAATAAAGAATAGAAATGTGCAAAGCATTGGTTAAAACAAAAAATAATGCACTGCAGCCTCCGAGTTAATCAACTGTGCTAATGCTAGCGCTAACATCTGTGGCTAATTACTTTCATTTTCACTCAAATTGAAACCTCAAAGTTAGCCAGAATGCAGATTGTCTGAGGTATTATCTGGTGTATGGCGACTCTCTTTATGTTCAATGAGAGTTTATTGACCCTTTGCGCGAGACGTCACTCTATCCAGAACTCCGCCCACTCCGCCACGAAGGACCAAAACAACCAGTGAGCTCCTTTAAACTGGCAAAAACAACTGAGGACAACAATTTCAGTCTCTCTGTTCAATACTCCCATCCCTCATTTCCGGCGTCCATCATGGCGCCTCAAATGGTTTTGTGACGTAGCTCCAAAGGGTCAATAGGCCGAATCATGATGGTTCATTATCATGGTGCTGTTGTATCTGGGCCAATAAGTATTAAAAATGTTCTGCAGATTGTACCAAAACATCTTTTAAGGCCTTTGAACATTTTCAAACTCAGGTAAAGAAAATACAGAAAGATAAAGAACCAAATTAACACAAAAAGTGTTTCAAAGCCTTGATTTGCCGTCTTATGTAATCCTATCTAAACAAATCGAACTCTGACTCTGCATTCTGTAAAACCACGCTCCGGTTTCTTTCCCCTCAAGGCAGTTCTCGCTTATTCAACACAAAATCTCGTGTCCGTCCTTGTTATGAGACATCGAGCCTCTGTCCAGTTAAGTATGGCCAACAGAGAGTGCTCAGATTACAAAGCAGCAAACAGAGGGACAGCGACTTCCCAGGATGCCAACACAACAAGAGACGGCCTGTGGAACAAAACCTTGTCAGGGAAAAATGAAACAGAACGAGGTATATTTACCAACAGCGGACACAGGAATGCCAAGTTGACAAAGCGCCACACCCCTGCTGCTCCAGGAAAACTATTTATCTTTATCAACTCTCTGAGCATCAAGGAATACTGTTTCTCTTTTTTTGGCAAGGCATATTTGGCATTGGGCAAGTGCCATCTATAGACGCACGATACAAGCACCAAGTCTCATCCTCTCAGCAGTAATGGAGGAACAGATTTGCCACCGGAGAATGAAATTAAGGCCTCCTTTTCCTTTCATTGCTATTTTCAGAGTCGGCCCACAGGGAGAGGAGCCGGAATGGAAGTGGGAAATAGGCCTTTCGGCAGGGTCGCGTTCCAATGGAAACAATGCGGATGCACTGCTAACAGTCGAATTTCGATGCTGCGTCTTTAAAGGGACACATTTTTTCTTGTGGATTAATTAAAAATGTGGCAGACCTGTTTTAGATTTTGATGGTTCTGGCTGCATTTTGTCAATTTTAAACCAACATAGTTCAGTAATGGTAGAGCAGCTAAGTTAAAGTAAAAATCCATCCATCCAAAGTTAAAAACAAAGCAAGTATCAGAAGCCGTTTCTAACAGAACAGAAGTTGAATCTGAATCTCCGCTTTAACAGAAGAGCGGAGATTTTTAAATATGTTCAATTTAAAATGACTAAACTCATTCCAGATGACAAAATGAGGTACAAATTTCATAAATCCAAGCAGAAAAATACTCTGTTGAAGCAAACAACTGATTACATTTATTTGGATGATAAAGGCAAAGGTCATGTAACTATTGGCATCGCTGCTGACAACAAGCTTTTAATTTGAAAGCTTTACACCCTGTTTTCCATTTTGAAGAGTGACTAACAGATAGCATGATATTCAGACTCCAATGGAAACAAAATGCCATGGATTACTCCAAACAATCAGAGACAAAGTAAAATAAAAAAAAGAAATGTTTACAAAATAATATGGTAACACTTTATTTGAAGGGGTAAGACTGACATCACATTGTCATAAACACGACATAACAACCTGCCATGAACATGAAGGAGTCTTCATGAATATGCTTTAAAAGTGAATTTAACTGGTACATAATTACATTTTTATGCAAAGTTGCATTAAAACGTACATTAAAAGTCAATTAAAAGAGTAAACTTTGCTTTAAAAGTGTCGTTATTTACCGAATGACACTTCATAAACGTCGTAAACATTCATGCAGACTCCTTCATGTTCGTGTGTCGTGCTGACAGAGTTATGTCAGTCTCATGCAAACCTCTTCAATTAAAGTGTTACCAAGAAGATTGTTTATGCCATTTGTTTCCACCAAGATTCTTGTTTTAATTAAAAGCATAATTTATTTTTATCAGTGATGGAGGTAAAATCTTTAACTTTTCTGTGACTTCAGGCTTTGGTAACCAAATTTCTGGTTTGGTTCTGGAGGCATCGTGATCCGTTTGGTGTATTTTCAGCTGTGTAACTCGAAACGCTGAATACAGTGGAAAAAGAACGGCCAACGATCGAGCCGTCGAGACACGACCTTCAGGGAGAACGTGGGTTCTGGACGCCGCGCCGCACCGCTCCACCAGAAACGAGGCACACGGTGTCCGGTTCTAGAAGGGCCAAACGGGTCGCCGTCTGTGGAACATGCTGAGCTACAGATGACGCTTTGTCAGCTGATTTCTACTGTGCCCTTCTGGAAGTGACCAAAACGGAGCTGAACCTGCAGAATAAACGGGACGGCCGGGTCCGGATCCTATCCAGGTGTGAACAAACGTTTTCATTCATATCCTCATGTGAACAGCGTTTTTAGTAGATCATATTACTGTTTATACAATTAAAACCCACATATAAAGGTCCTAAAATGCCAGTTCCTTACATTAAAATACACAGGAGCCGTTTTATCTTATTTTATTTTTACTAAAAATATAAAAAAACAAAATCCTAAAGTAGGAATTTCAGAAAAATAGATACAAAACAAAGACGTAAGTAAGGAAAAAATAATTAAATTGAAATTTTTAGCAGCCTAACATGGTTGAGATGAGAACTGGTTGATTTTCAGATTCGACTAAACTGAACTGGTGACCGTAAACACAGAAATCAGATTTTCTTTTAACCACTGAACGCACCAAAACACAGTTTGAAAGCTTTTACTTCTGGAAGAAGACGACTAAAAGTGAGCAATTTGTTTGTTTCAGTGGGTGTTTAAAATGCAATCAGAGGAAACACAAAATATATATGAACCTGATTAAAGGGGAACTATTTTCAACCTTACAGACCTTCAATTGCAAAGTACTGAATAGACACAAAACCAGGAAATATTAACTTATCACATCAAATTTCTCCTGTTTTTTTATGGAAATCGCTGGATTTAGAAGAGATCTAGAGATAATCTGATGTTTACCGTTACCAATGCTAAAGCTGCTGATGGAAAAGATCATTTAAAATATGAACTTCTGATCAGTTTGACTTTCTGATGAAGCTGTTATGCATGTCTGTTCCTAAAACAACAAATTAATGACAGATCGAACAAAACGACTGAAAAGAAAAATCCCAACCGGCTAAAATATCAGCAGATTATTGCTCTGAAGATTATTTCTGCTGAAAAAAATTTGGTCAGATTTTGCATAAGGGGCACAATTTTCATCAACATTTTTTTAATATATTAATTTTCCTGTGCCTTTGCATATTTGGACATTTTCTTTTTGTATATATCAGTTATTTTTCGATTATCCAGAGGCAACATCCTAAGCAGAGGCGATGAAGCTCATAATGAACTAAACACACAATACTGACTGAAATTAACAAAGATTTTTATAGAAAATTGCTGTGTGAATCTATGAAAACTATACAAACAACCACACACTGTCTCCTAGGATGTTTTTTTTTATTATTTATTTCCTGTTGGGATGCTTCTTTACTCTCACTGAGAAGAACAGGGTAAAGCTGTAAAGCTAATTTTAATGAATGGGTTCACCGAAGGGCCTTTTGAGTAAAAGCCACCGCATGCATCTTTTTTCAAAAGCCTCGCATCAGTGAATATTTCCCCCTGAAACACTTTCTCTAAATGCCTATCTCCTCCTGCCACAAACAGACATCCGGCCGCACTCTAGACATTCTTGCTCCAGGTGAAAATATGTTCTCATACATGATGTTAAATTCCCAATTTACATGGATAGGTTGGCAAAAGTGAAATCCCCTTTTAATACATTTTTACAGCTTTACACAAAAACTAAAAAGTGTTACTGCCAGATTTTGATTCTCCCAAACTTTGGAAAATATTCACCCAAAAAATGGGTAGATAGTTTGAAAAATTTTTTTCTCTTTTTGTGTTTTTCTTGAAAAAAAATAACAAAAATAGAAACACTAAGAACTCAAGTAAAAAAACGCACGAAATGAACTGCAAAGGGTTAAAACGGCATCTTTAGAAACCAAATCAAATGGAGTTGCAAGCTGCGTTTTCGTTACAAAACTTTGTCGAAAAAACACAATTTTGTATTTGCAGTGTTTCCATTAAATAAGAAACGCTATTAAAATCACATGAATACGTTTTTTAATGCGATAACCTATTAAAAAAAACGCTGCGCCATCATCTTCCTACCACTTCCTGTTGTCTTCTTTGTCTTTTCCACCAGTAGTAACATCTAGTTGTTGATCACATGACTAGTGGTGCAAAAAAAAGTGTTTCCATTGCGGTTTTGTGAAATACTATATTTTCAATACAGCTGAAAAACCATTTCACTAAAATATTTATCAAAAAATTTTAGGTTTTTAGGGGCGTGCTGTGGTGGCGCAGTGGGTTGGCGCGCCCCACGTTTGGAGGCCTTAGACCTCGACGCGGACGTCGCGGGTTCGACTCCCGGTCCCGACGACCTTCGCCACATGTCCTCTCTCCTCACCCTCCTTCCTGTCTGCCTACTGTGGAAAAAATACGAGCCACTGGCGCCGCAAAAACTCTTCGGAGAAAAAAAAATTTTTTAGGTTTTTCAAAACTGGCGTCTTTCTATTGAGCAAATTTATTTCCGTAGCAGGCCTGTCACGATAAATTGTTCCAGATGTTATTGCGATAAACGAGTCGTCCTTTTGACTGAATAGCTGCTGTATTGAGCCTGCAAGTATTTTGCATGTTTACGCCTAAATTAGGTGAATTTATTGCCAGATCTCTTTTTAATTTCGCCAGATCACAATCATTTATACCTGCAGCAAAAGATTAACAGCCAATCCAGGCGATTGTCAAAAATCGGTGACAGTCAGAGATCGGCCTTATGGCTGATCGGTATTGGAATCGGCAGCAAAAAACCTGATCGGAGTATCCCTAGTGATTAATTGATTTATTGCTTATTGTGACAGGCCCATTCTGTAACTCCAGTTTTCCAGTTGTGTGGTCAATAGATACACAAAGAAATTCAACTGAGAGCAATGCAGCAACGGTTCAAAAAGACTAAATAATGTCTATGAATGAACCAAGGTCAAGATCTACATGGATTCCTGTTTTCACTGTAAGGTCCAAACCAACCGGGTTCAAAGAGAATCCGACGCAGCCGAGACGCCTCCATTAAACAGCTGCCTTACTTTCTACAAGTCCAGAATGAGCCGCTCACATTCGGAGGCAAAAAGAGCAGATAGTCAATGAAACATCAATCGATTAGCAGGCAGAGGGGGGAAGATTGGATGGCTCAAGCCTTCACCGATAATCGAAGATGTTAAGAGAAGAGAAGGACCCCACCCCCAACCCCATCGCCTCTCCTCCTGTCTGTACCCCTCTCAGGCTCCTGCTTAAGTCCTTTTTCTCCCCTTCTCCATTTCCCGTTTCATGCCCCCTCCGCCTCTTTTTCCCTCTTCCTCCAGCTCTCTCCCTCTCTTTCTCTCGTGTCTACTGCAGCAGAAAAGCCAGCACAGACACCAGCTTGTGTGTATATATGCTTCTACATGTGTGCACTACTACGGTGAATTTTGCGCGTGAGCCTCACGCCCTCATGAGCGGTGAAGGTGAAATTAGGAAGGAGAGAGTGAAACAGAAAAGCTAAACCCACGGGTGGATCGCTCCGATCAGAACATTGATTACTGCTGCATTACATCACAGCCATGCAAACAACCCTCCACCCCCCCACATAGAAATCATTTGAGTAAAGCCGCCCCACCAGCGCCACCCCCATCTTTCTTTATGTTTGCTCTCAGCTCCTTCTTCCTCTCTCATCTGCCTTTGGTGCATTTCCACGTCGGGATTTCATTTTTTTTTCTGCCTGAATCACCTTGGGGTTTTTTTTTTCCCCTTTACATTAAGTTTCCATCATAAGAGAATAAAAAAAGGTTGCATCTCTTCACATAGCGTGACGGAGGAGCAGTGAGGACGAAGCCTGATTGGGGTCACTTCACTGTGTGACATACATGGAAGGACGCAGTGAAACGGGGCTAAATGCACCCAGAAACGGAACCAGCTCAGTCCAAATCAGTTCCACCCACTACCTGCTCTGCACTCCCCGTAACCCCACAGCGCTGCCACAACGCCACGTCCTGCAGCCAACATGGAGCTGATGGAGTGACGTGAATCAGATCAGATATTTTCATATTAAAGTCCAAACCAGGAAGCTGTTTTCATCCCATTGGACATTGGAGTAAAAACGCACCAATCCGACTTTTCCTGACTGAAACCGATTTCTGGGCCTCAAGATTTTTTAGTTTTTTTTATTCCAAGGACACATTTATTCAAATTTGACTAAAATGCAGCACAACTGAGTCCCGCGCCAAAGTAGTTGGAATGTTTTTGTTTTTATGCAATTTAATAAATGAGACTTTCTTTCAGTATTTGACCTGCTGATCGTTGATAAAAACCAAAACAAACTGAGAATTAGCAGATTTCTATCTTTGAATGACTAATTATTATCACCATAGATGATGATATTAGATCACGTGTCAAACTCAAGCTAATACATATTTGGGATTTTATTGCAAATTTTTCTCAAAAATTACCAAAAACTTCCTTACTTGTACTAAACAGCTGCCTCAGCTTTAATTAATGTCACGTTATTGTCCAGGATCTGTACAGCGAGGAATAAAACGTCACATTTACTGTCAAAAATAAGAGCAAATATTGCAAATATTTCCAAATTAGCACCACAAAATCACAAAAAGTATCACAAAATCCTGGAGGGACTGAAAATATTATCAATATTATTATTTCATTTTAAGAATTAATTGATATTTTAACAGCTTGTGATCAGGTTTTATCAATACATTCTGGCACAACCGGCCCTTTAAGAGCTTTCATGATGTTGATTTGGCCCAAAACGAAAATGAGTTTGACGCCGCTGAGTTAGACGACGTCAAACTGGACCTGGACTCAGACAGGAAGTGATTCTGTTTTACCGCCGATGGGATTCAGTTCTCACCACTGGCAGACGATTAAAAAACAAAGTTATGAGAAGGAAGTAGAATAATACTTTATTCTCGTAATTTAAGACTTTTGTTCTCGTGATTTTATTTCTTTATCATAAAAATCATGGTGTGGGATTGCTGGACGTGGTGAGGAATCGATCCCATCGGGGGTTAAACAGAACCACTTCCTGTCTGAGTCCAGGTCCAGTCTGACGGATTGGGTGGTTTAACCCAGACAACAACAGCTCAATAGTTTCCACCATTTTGGCTGAGAACTGAAGTCATGTCTGCGTCTGAAAACGTGTAAATGGACGTCTGCGTCGCAGATCCGTCTCCTAAACTGGGATTACAGATCAGGCATGAGGGCTGTTACTGGTATCCAGTTAAACCAAGGTTTTAAAAAATTTACCTTTCAAAACTAGGAAAGCTTTCTTCAAACATTTCCTTTGAATATGATGCAAGCTAACCAACAAATATCAGCTGTAGTTAAACTCTGTTACTGAATAAAGTTTTGTTTAAGTCTGTTAAACAAAATAACATTTAAACGTTACAGAAAGCCTCGCTACAGTTGTAACACTCAATATTTTAGTATTTTGACAGCAGTAAAAGTATTTCCTGCTTTTCTTTTTCAAGTTAAAGTGAATGGATCATGTTATGCACCTTTGTTTTAAACAAATACAGAGATACTGATGTTTTTCTTGACTGTGCAGTTATGCTGAATTTGCAGTTTGGTTATTTTCACCTCATTTTAAATCAATAAATGCAGAAATCCGGCTGGTTCTGCTGCACTGTCTTTACACATTAAATTGAAGTAAAAGGAAAAGAAATTGAATGCAACAAGAGGGTGACTCTAAATTTAAAAACAGAAAGCAGCAGCTCTGATCAAACAGCTGGATTTGTTTGCAACAGAAAGCTCAGAATAAAAGAACCGGCGCAGATCAAAATAAGTCAGGGAGACTTGTTACTTCTCCACCTGTATGTCTTAAAACAAGAGCATTTAGGAGGGATTTCAGCAGGAGTTTGCCTGAAAGCAGGAAATATTTTCCCAGTAAGTTGGGCATAATGGACAGAAAACCAGAGGAAAAACTGAGAAAAATCAAAGAAAAACCAGAAGAAAACCAGAGGAAACCAGAGAAAAACCAGAGAAAACCTGACAAAACCAGAGGAAACCAGAGAAAACCAGAGAAAAACCAGAAAAAACCTGACAAAACCATAGGAAAACCAGAGATAAACCAGAGAAAATCTGACAAAACCAGAGGAAACCAGAAAAAAACCCTGCAGCATTCAGGAGAAAATGTTAAAACAGAAACACAGCAGAGTATATTAAGGATAAAAGTAAAGGAATCATGAACATTTTTACCAACTATGCTACAGTAACTTCATAAAGGAAGGGTTTGAAGGATGATGCGTTACATCCATATATACAGCTCTGGAAAAAATTCAGGAAACTACTGCAAAGTCATCAGTTTCTCTGATTTTACTTTTTATATTTATATGTTTGCGTAAAATGAACGTTGTTCTTTTATTCTATAAACTACTGACAACATGTCTCTGAAATTCCAAGCAAAAATTTTGTATTTATTTGCAGAAAATGAGAAATGGTCAAGATAATGAAAAGATGCAGGACTTTCAGACCTCAAATAACGCAAAGAAAACAAGTTCAAAATCATTTAGAAACAACAACACTAATGTTTTAACTCAGAAATCAGTATTTGGTGGAAGAACCAGGAGGTTTTCACTGGGCTCTTCATTTTCTCCAGAGCTGTAAATACATCAAACCTGCTGAACAAAGGGGCTGGAACTATTCCACCAACTAACAATATTTCACTTTAAATCATTACTTTTTAACCACATCAGCAGTTATATCAACTAGTTGCAGGCTACCAATCCCAAGTATCCCAAAGATGGATGAAGACCGCCTTGCAGAAAAGCCAAAATGTATAATTTATTTATGGTTTTTAAAGGTGCCCGGCTTCATTTTGCCCCAAGACAAGCATTGAAAACTGGACTTTAATCAACCAACGTATTTTTTCAATTTAGCCTGAACAACGAAAACCAACTAAACCGACGTCTTTGTTCATGTAGACGTCTTTCCACCTGCTACCTTTTATCCATAGGACTCATGAGGCGACCTTATGTACAAACACATTTCAAAAACCAATAGGAAGATGTAACCTGGTACTTTTTGGCTTTATCTTTACATCAATACACAGCTATAAGTCAACTACATTTAGGAATCACAACCACCTGCAAATGACTAAATACTTCCCATCCTGTCTAAAGTAACAGCCTGTTTTAAAAGTTGAAACACCAAATATATCTGAATATGCATTAATACACACGGTGGAAACCATCTGATGGTTTCCCCTACTTCAGCCAATCGGTCACCAGGAGAATGAACACGTGTTTAGTACCATTGCACCAAAGTATTTCAACTTTCAAAGCTGAATTTTCTTGAATATTTCTGACATGCTTTACAAAAACAAACGCGAATCACTGACTTGGCTAAAAGTGAACCGCGATGAGGCGAAGGTCCATGTCAGGATTGTTGGTGTTTTCACATTTTAGTCACATTTAAACTTCAGTCCATACATATAAATATTTTTTATTTGCACGTTTAGACCACATTTATACATATTAATGTTAATGTTTCAGTTTAAAACCCCATTGAAGTCAACAGATGTCTTTATGCTGACATTGTCTTTTCAGGCACCTTTCACTTTTAGCTTCATTTCTACATAATTAGATTTATTCAGATATATTTTCAACCACTTTTAAATATTAATAAACATATTCATGTAGTTATTTCAATATTTCATTCAATTACGTTTCTGTATCGGTGGAAATACTTAAACTGGTTTCCTTTCAGACACTTTTAGACGTTAGTTAACGTCCTAAAAATCTTCGCCATCTTTTTCAAACCGCATTTCTTCACTTAATACATATTTATAAGGTCTGCTTTGAGTCACACAAAACGTCTTCGGTTGTCCTTCTGCGCTTTACTTGTTCGTAGGCGAATTGCGGGGAGGGAGACACTATGAGGCTGACAAACCCTTTTCCATTTTTTCCTCAAGTTATCAGCATTAATTATTAAACATCAGTAAGTCAATACAGGCAACCGCCACTTAATCCTGCCAGAGATTACATGCAAGCAGTTAGTGACCTGTAGTTAATATCGACGGCTTGTTTTCGCGCTAATTAAGCTTAATGGAAGATTTTTAAACAAAGTTTTCACGCGAATTCTTGGAAACATGCGACAACCGTGCAGAGGAGCAAGGCGGGAGACCTGAGGAACTCACCCGGGCGTATTTGGAGGAGTACGGGTCCTCGAACAGAGCCCATATTCGGGGCTGCCAGGTCTTCCACCAGCCCGCTCTCCGCGCGTCCTCCTGCAGACACAGCCTCCTCAGGTCCCCGTCCGCGCCGCCCAGAGCCGGGTCGTCGTCCGGCGCCTCCGGCTCCGGGGTCTCGAAGCTGTCCAGCGCCTCCTCCGCGTCCCGGTGCTGCCGGTAGTTCATCCAGCAGCACGCCTCCACGTCCGTCTCGTCGATGCCCCAGAAGGCCAGCTCCTCCTCGAACAGCGGACCGCACACATCGTTGGGACAGTGCAACTTCCCGGTGCGGTAGTAGTTGAGGATGAAGGAGAAGACCGACGGGTGGCGGTCGAAGAAGAACTCGTCCAATTTGGGGTCGTAGTCGAAGTTGCTGAAGGCGTCCGGCTCGGTGAGCCACGACAGGCGGGTCCCGGGCAGCGTCTTCAGGGTGCTCCGGTACGTCTCATGCCGCACCCCCCCGCAGTTTATCACGATTTTCTCGCTTTCCGACGGACAAGTCATGTCTGCGCTGTAACATGCTTTGTTGGACGACTTGTTCCCACCCTTGCGCCCTTTGAAAGAGGATACACACACCGAACTGAGCATAGAGCACCGGGTGGGGGGGGGGGGGGGGGGAGGAGGGAGAGGATGCGAGAAACCGACGGGAGGAGGAGGAGGAGGGAGGAGGAGTCTGAGGAGTCTGCGGGGAGAGAAAAGGGCAGAAAAATGTTTTTTAGCGACAAAAGGGGGAGAAATATGTAGATCTGGATTATCAACATTATTGGAATTGCACAGCAACACCAGCAGGTTTCACATGAATTCACATGATGATGAGCTGGAGGAAGAAAAGGAGGGGGGTTTAGAGGAGAGGGGAGGGGAGGTGGGGGGAGGAGGAGGTGCAGAGGGGAGCAAAGTAGTTTGCAGCACCGAGGATCGTGGAAAAGGGAGAAACCAGGAAAACAGGTGGCGTGAGTCAGAATCCGCATGGCTGCTTGTTGACACCACAGAGATGATGAGATCTGATTCCCTCCAACTGTCAGGACAGTCCTCCACATTCAGCATCTCAGTTCTAACCGCAGCTAAAGCGGGAGGCGGTGTTCCTACTGGGCCACCGTAGACAAGAGCTTCAATATTTAAAAAAAACAGAGAAAAAGAGGGGAACTGGGGATCTGTTCCCCACCTTCCTCCAGAATACCTCTGTGACGTGTTGGTGCAGAGCTCTGTGTGTGTGTGTGAAGGGGGGTGTGTGGGTGAACAGGGGTGTGTGTGTGTGTACATTAATTGCCTCCCGAGAGTGTGGTGTCCGTACTAATGTTAGATCTCCTCAATCAGCCTGTGCTGCTCTACACAAACTGCTGCAGCCCCCTCCGACCGCACCGAGATCCAGGCGATGCACAATTATTCCACTTTTCCCATGCACTGCACTGCACTGCACTGAGCCGTGTGTGTGTGTGTGTGTGTGTGTGTGTGTGTGTGAGAGAGAGAGAGGGGGGGGGAGCTTAAAGAGGAAGAGAGAAAGGTGAGAAAAGAAAAAGAGGAGAGAGGATGAGGCTGAAAATCAGATTTTTGATGGGAAAGAGCTGGGAGAAAAGAGAAAGTGCATGCAGCAGATTGAGAGGGCAGCTCGTGTAACGTTGCCTCTTGTGTAGTAATGGAGGAGAAAAAGAGGAGGGGGTTAGGAGGAGGAGGAGGAGGAGGAAGAAGAGGGGGTGAGGAGGAGGAAGAGCATTAAAAGGAGAGTGCACTATAAAAGTGAATGAATTCTGCTGCAGTAAAAAGCAGGGGTTATTTGCTCTCTCCCTCTTCTCTCTCTCCTCTCTCTCTCTCCTCTCTCTCTCTCTCCTCTCTCTCTTTTCTCTCCCTCTCTCTCTCTCTCTGTTCTCCCACTGAGGGTCAGATTGTTCGCCTGTGGGCTGCCTCTCAATCCGGAGGGGCTTTAGAAAAGACACGCGTTCCCAGCAGGAAGAGAAGAAAAGAAAAAGCCCACTGTGTTTATGTTGTTAACCTTTTTTTCCCTATTCAGAGAAATGCACCACTCTCCACCTCCTCCTCCTCCTCCTCCTCTTCCTCTCCTGTGAGCCCTCCCTCCACCCTTCCCTCCCTCTGCCTCACTTTATCTTCCTCTCTCACTCTCATATTTCGCATAAAGGAGTCACATTTCACTGAAGAAGAGGAATCAAGACTTCACCTCTTCCTCCTTCTTCTTCAACAGTCCCGTTCCCTTCACTCTCTCTCTCTCTCTCTCCCTCTCTCTCTCTCTGCTGTCATCTTTTCTCCTCCCATCTCTGCATCACACTTGGATTCACTCCGTTTCCTTCTGCCTGCTTCCCAAACTTATTTTACTTTGCTCTCACAGTTATTCCCTTCCTGCAGACTTATTTACTTTTTGTTTTGCATCTGAAGAAACAGATTTTTTTAATGTTTAAAGACTTTTCCTTTTCTCCTAAACCAGAGGAAAGATTCAGTTTGTCAACCCAAAGGTAAGAACGACTGAAAGCGAGCGTTCTGCATGAGTCAACAATAAAAGATAGAAAAGTTATTCCTCAGAGGAAGAAGTGAGAAAAGTTGAATAAGTCAGTTTCTCTCCTGTTCTTGCTTTGCGCTGCAAAGTTTGAGTTGCGCTGCATTTTTATGTAAAACTCCTGTAGTTTGCATGCAGACACATTGAAACAGAGCCAGCTTCATCATTACACATTAAAATACAAACATCTCTAGGTCAACATGTGCTGAAGCTCCTGGTCCAGAGGGGGTTTCGTTGTGCTGCCGGGCCGGATGCCGGTCCAGCACCACGGACAGCTCCACGCTGCCACACTCAACTTTTTCTGCTGCAGCTTCTGGAAAAAGTTTCATCGTTTTAGTAACTTTTCTTGAAGAAAACAACTTCAGTTTTAGTTCAACTTTGCAGCCCTGCACTCCAACTCGCGCTTCACAGCTGCAGATGCGGCTTTATTGGGCGAACTGCTGAATATTTTATGCACGGTCAGAACCACGTCTGTAACTGCGGTTCTGTCTCTGTTTGTTCCTTCATGGTGAGGCAAGTGGAGCTCATTGATTTCTGTCAGAATTCATCCTGGACGTTAGTTTTTTGTTGACTTCAAAAAGGACAGAATTAGTTTGATTTACATGGGATATGGCTGATTTTAAGGAGGAACAAAACAAAAAAAACCCAGAAAAGTCCAGAAAGGGAGAATTAAAAACAAGAAAAAGAAAGAAGATTCTCACAGGAACATTTGAGAAATGAAGGTTGGGACGATGCCCCCCCTCCACCTTCTACAGCACCAACACTTTCTCTCTCCTGCACCATTTCCTGCGTTGGCCACCGTGTCCTGCGCCACTACACACACACTCACACACGCACACACACACACACACAGCGAGCATGAGGAGGAGTGCACACACATTCATCTGGCTACAAAGAAACGACAAAATGACATGCGTGTGTGTAAAAAAAAAAGGACTATTTGAGTAGAGGGGATCCTTTCTGCAGCACGGTGCGCCGCGCAGACGCTAATATATATTAGCAGAAACACTGCAGCAAGAAGAAGAGGAGGGAGGGAGATTATGGGATGCATTGACTGTGAGGTAGCAGCAGTAGCAGCAGCAGTATCCGGGGGGAAGGAGGGAGGAATTTGGAGGAGTGCTGACTATGCAGAACAGAAGCAGCAGTTGGCAGAAAAAGTGCAAAACCTTCAGCAATCACAGAGGAGCGGCGGGGCGGAGGGAGAGCAGATAACAGATAGCTGGAGCAGAGGAAGGGGAACGTGGGGGAAATACAGAACAGAACCTGGTAGACGGAGCTGCTGCGGAGCTGGATGTTGGAGAAAACAGCGATGTGTGTGTGATGTGTGTGTGTTTCTGCAGACATTTCTCCCTCCACACGCCACTGTACCTCATCAAAGGATGTAACCACAAGGCTTCACGCTGTTCCGTCCTCATCACCTCCCCTCCTCTCCTCTCTAGCGCTCATCCCCAGTGTCGAGGAGACCCCCGCAGGAGAAACCAGAGCACTGCAGCGAGAGCCAAAGCACTGCGGTCACCTCCCCTTCCAGTGCGGTGCCACACCCCACACCTCGCCACCCTCTGCACCTCACTGTGCAAATCTGAGCCGGGTAGGACGTGTGCGTGTGTGTGTGTGTGTGTGTGTGTTATGGGCAAGTGATGGTAGGAACACACTAAATAAAGAAGGATGGAGTGAATATGTGAAAGAAAGGCAACTAAAGTCAACCAAAAATACAGAGAGCTGGAGGTGAAATCACTTAGGGAATCATTACAGAATATTCCTGTAAGAATCTTTAAATGTGGAAACAAGCAGAAAGATTTGCTGCTCTCCCCTCAGGTCATGTTTTCACATTTAGCCACTTGAATTTTAGGATGACGGCCATTTTTAAAACCCTTTTAAAGAGATTATTGCCATGAAATGTTTCCTGTTTTCACGACTTGGATGAACTTTTTCTCACATCTCGTGTTTTCTACTTCGGTTGTCGTATTCATGCAACTTTAAAATGATCAAATGTAGCAAAATCTGAATCTGAGGATGTTACTGTTTGAGTCTCACACCAGTTCTGAACTGGAGGAAAAAGTCTGACAGACTGGGAGACAGTTAATGGTTAGCATTAGCATTTTTTTTTTTTTTTGCTTAACAGTTTAGTGTTAGCTTTTGTTAATTTGTGTTTAGCATTAGCTTCTGCTAACATTAGTATGCATTTAGCACTTTAGCATTAGCTTATGCTAATACAGTATTTTTGAGTGGTTTAGTGGTTTCGCATTAGCTTCTGCTAGCATTTCTGTGTTTTTTGCAGTTTAGCATTAGCTTCTGCTAATATTTTTAATTTTTTTAGGCTTAACATTAGCTTCTGCTAACATTAGTATGCTTTTAGCAGCTTAGCATTAATATTTCTGTGTGTTTAGTGGTTTAGAATTAGCATAGCTCAGATTCTTACTTGTTGAACTAGTGAAGCTAACTTTTTGTTAGCTACGCCCGCCACTGCTGCCAATTTTAGTGCAAACATACACTCTTCATTATAACCAGGGTGGCCATTTTGAAAAATGTCCACCTGAAATATGGCTTCTACAGGTCAACATACTGTATGTAGGTTATGATTCGACACCAAAAACATTAATCTAATTGGCAATTTTAGTCCAGAAAAAGTCAGTTTTTGCATGACAAGCCTAGTGGCCATCTTGAACAATCAACTATGTTTTCTACTGGTCCAAATATGTATGATTTGAAACCAAAAGTATTCACCTGTGATTAAATATTGGCAAATTTAATGAAAAAATAATCTTTAAATGCCATGGCCGCCATCTTGAATTTTTTGTGGCTAACATTTAACACAGAAGAAAAGTGAGAACATCTGGGCCACATTAGGTTCTTAGATCCACCTGTGAACGATTTTGCTGAGATATTCAATTATTTGCTGCAGTACAGGAAGCGTCTCTTTTACCAGCGGCTGCTTCTCTACTCAGCAACATCACCGTGGCGCTCTTCAGGCCTGACCAATCCACACAGGCTGCAGCCGCCGCCGCCGCCGCCACCCTGTGGAGTCTTCAGTGCTGTGCTTGTCGGTCGCTCGCCCCTTCCCAACTGCTGCTGCTCCCTTCTTTTCTATCAAAAACCAAACTCAAGCACTCCTGCTTTGCTTCCTGTAGCTGCCTGGGGATTATTAATACATAAAGCTCTTATCAGGAATGGACCGGCAGCAATGGAGTCTGCAGCAGGAGCTGCGGGTCTCAAATCTTTCCTGCCCTACATGAGGAAGTTTTCCCCTAACAGATACAAAGTCAGGTTGAGATGTCGGAATGAAAAGTGAGAAATGGTAGAAGAAGGTGTTTTGGTGAAGGAAAGGTCAGATTAATCCCTGAAAGCGGCGCAGAAATAAGGGGGACAAGATACTGTGTCATGTCGAGAAGGGGCTCTATTTTTAGACCCCGGGTAAATCTGAGCTAAAATCCCTCGGTGTTCAACTTCAAAACCAGCTTCATGGAGAATTTGTGCTCAGAGTGGAAAGCTTTAAGCCTCCCCCTTCACCTCCCAGCTCCTCTCAGTCATTTAAACCTGCCTGCTCCTAATTAATGACTCTATCCTGCCGGTGTGATTAGGCCTGTTATGATCCGGTAGCGCAGCGATGCGGCGCGCCGGCCCAGACAGAGAAACGGCACACGGGATGGAGTATTACTACGCTCAATCCTGACCTGTGACCTGGAAGACAATTAGACACTAAAGAGAGAAGTTGGCGATTAGATGCAAAAGAGGAGGGAGAGTCTGGATCTGGATCGAGTTGGAAGGGTAGATGTAATGAATATTTTATTTGCTTAATTCAGTGCAGTTTAGTTTTATGTATATTTACTCAAGACACGTTACACACACACACACACCCACCCACCCACACACGCACACACACACACACCTACAACTCTGGAAAAAAATGACTCTACTTAAAATGATCAGTTTATCTTATTTTACTTTTAATTAGTTTATGTTTGAGTAAAATGGACATTGTTCTTTTATTCTATAGACTACTGACAACATGACTGAAATTCAAAGCAAAAACTTAAAATAAGGAAAAAGATGCAGCGCTTTCAGACTGCAACTAATGCAAAGAAACAAGTTCATATTCATTTAGAAACAACGATACTAATGCTTTAACTCAGGGAGAGTTCACAAATCAGCATCTGGTGGAATAACCACCAGGTTTTCCATTCGGTTCAGTGCAGCGGTCTCTTCATTTTTTACAGAGCTGTATCTATGATGGAGTCAAGTCCAGTTTATTATTCCAGTTTGAACCGAGTTTCTCCTGAACAAGCACATCTGAGATAAATTATTCTGAATTTAAATGGATGTTTTTTTTCCTCTTTTTTATTTACGTCTGGATGGATTTTTGTAGCCAGTGAAGAAAGTTGTAGCAGCTATCCTCCACCACCAGGAGGCAGCAGCGTTTACTTTAAAATGAAAGTTCAATGGAGGATTTTGAGCATGGCTAAAGCTGCGTTGGGTTATGATTCTGCCACAACAGCTGCCACTCATTTTTATGAACTTTATCAGTTTTCATTTGAATTAACAAGACAGATGTGGATTCATTTAGGAAATGTAGTTTTGGTTTTGAGAACAGAAGGTCTAAGTTATCCTTTCCACACGTATACAACACAAACAAAATTTTTTTTTTTATAAATCTTTGAAAAGCCTCTTTGTAAAGCTTTATCACTGAAATCTGTTTGCATGCACAGAAAATCTCTGTTTTGCCAAAACAGATTAAATCCAAGTTAACCGGATTTGTTACAGATAGCTGCTAGCATGTGAACTTTATTTCATAAACCTTTTAACTGTCTGAGCTGCTGCAGTGGACAGATATTAACACAGAATCTCCTGGTTAATTAAAGTAAATATAAAGGTTGGAAGTGGAGCGCCACCAATGATGTTCCTCTGGGAACTGAGAATGAAACACGTACAAACATGGACACAACAGTTGGTAGCCGTCTGTCAAGACTTTCAAATTACTTGGTCTCACACCACCAGGTGTCACTTAGCTTAGCACTTTAAGAGTTTTTACTTGGTGTCATTAGATTAATAACTTCCTGGTTGAATATTTAACTGTGTTACAAGAATCCAGGAGGCGATGTAAAGAAAGAAATGCTATGGTTAGTCAAACATCCAACCACATCAATCACCCAAAACACACAGTGGTTCCTGAAACAACTTGAAACTGACAGAAGTAATAATAAATCAAAATTAACTGACAATTAACCAATAAAAATCAGACATTGCTTTTGAAATGTGGTTCAACTAAATCATAAAAAAATAATAATAAAAGAATAAATATGGTGCCTCTAGAAAAGAAAAGCCAGAACGCCGGAGGTGCAAAAGTTATAAAAAATACTTTCATTACCTGGAAAGGTTGAGCAACAAAATATTAATTTTTGACCAGGCTTGAGTCATTAGTTTGTTTTTTAGATTAATTCTGTTGAGTCACAATTAAAAAGTGATGCCTGATTTTCATTGACTAGATTTTGGTAAATTTCTATTTATTATTACCTTTGTTACCTTTCTGGTCATTAACAGAAGAACAAATAATTTTGTTCACTTGTAATGGTAGTGATGTAAAAAGGGAAAGTATGATATTATAAGTTATGTGAATGATTTTAAATGATTTTTGCTGTTTTACATTCTCTGAATGAAACACTTGAAATTTCTTTCTCCGTTTAGTGTTTCACACAGGAAGATAATTGGTGTTACACCGCCTCCAACCTTTGTTTCCTGTTTCTGTATCAGCTGCAGACTCCAGAGTCTGAAACTCCTTCCAGTTTCTGATTAAAGTTTCATTCTGTCCAGATTTATTTCCAGTTTATTTTAGTTCACATAGTTTGAGTTTAAGTAGAGGTTAGAGGTCATGTTTAGCATTAATTCAAAACTAAAAACATGACGATGACATAACAGTTCGTGAAATACCGTTTGCTGAGAAGTTTTTGAGAGAGAAGTTGCTATAAAACAGCAAAAGTTTGCTTTAGTTCTGGTCCCTCGTTGGATTAGCGATAAGCTTTCGCCTCTGAGGCTGAAGCTAGTGATTTCAGACCCAAGAGAGATATTTACTGATGGTAAGATATTAACTTTTTAAAGCCTTTTAACAAAATCTCCCTTCATAAAACCTTTAATATGTGTTTAAAGGAGCAGATGAGGGGCGGCTGTGGTGTGGAGATAAAGCGGCCGGCCCATAAATAAAGGCTTTTAGTCGCCAGCTCAACCCACCGGGGTTCGATTTCTGACCCTTTGACCTTTGCTTTTCTCTCTCTGCCCTCTTCCTGGCTGATCTAATGCAAAGAAAGGCCAGTAGATCTGGTTACTGAAGTTATTATCAGTAATAATTCCTTTATTTGTAGGAAACACAGTTTGTAGGATAAAGTGAGTAAATCCTCAGAGTGGGAAAGTTTATCCGTCAGATTAGAGTTTATGTTTGAACATATTTCAGGAAGTTTGAAGGCGGATGCGTCTATCTGTGGAGTAAAGTTTGGGATTGTGTATTTGTAACTCCTGGTAACTCAGATCAGGTCTGGAGGGAATAACAGCAACGGACTCAACAAGTCTTTGTGCTGGAGGCCAGATAAATGATAAAGAACCAACTGACGCTTTTAGAAATAAACATAATAAACAATGCAGGTTTTTGCAGTTTTTTACTAAAATTAACAGCAGCATTTTTTTAGATCTAGTTCTTTTGGCGTAAGGTTGGAAACTGCATGTTTAACATCATTTTTCTGGAATATCAATGCGCCATAAAAAAAAATTCCAAATTTTGGGTTTTTTTTTTCTTCTTTATTTTTAACCCTATAAAAGAAACAAAATGTTGCTTGTGTATAAAAATATCAAGAAGTTCAAATGATACCCGACTCCAACATCTCTGCCCGGTTTTCTAAATGGGGGAAAAGAGGGAGCGGCAAAAGCAAATGAGGCGGATTAGCAGCGCTTGCTAACAGCTGGAGGTCTAACCCAGGACAAGTTACTGTGGAATATAATCTCTGCTGCCTGGAAACTGAGCTGTTAGCATGTTAGGATAGTCATAAGCATACTGCAGCACTCTTCAGTCAGAAGCTTGTTCAGATTTGTTGAAAGACTGACTGCTACTGGAGTTTCTTCCTGCCCACAGCATCACCTCCCACTGTGATAAAAAAACTTCGATTATATGAGTTAGATCAACATTTAATCTGGTTAAATAAAAAAAAAATCCAACTGGATTGAATAGAAAATGTACTTTATAACTTGCATCGCTCTGAGGATTTTCTAACCGAACGTCTGTTTACTTTAACTATTGATAATAACTTAACAGAATCTCACTTTAAAAACCAGAATAAATACTTTCTGAGCGTAGAGAAGCTAAGAAGAGGAAAATGGGAGCAAAGTGGATATTAGAGGAGCTGGATTTTCTCCAGAAGGTAATCAGGACAGATGACGTTAAGTTTCCAGCTCTGAAGGCCACAGATCAGAGAGAAAGCATGAGATGAAGGGTCCGAGGAAAACAGATCCGTAACTCAATCACAGCTTCCCAAATAGATTCAAACAGCAGCGCCCTCCTTTTACGAGCCCCTCTGACTTACTCCACCAGAATCCCACAAGGAGAGGGGATTCTTTTTTCCCTCTTCTTTGCAAAAAATCAAAAAGGGGTGTTTCTGGGTTACCCTGGGCCTAAAAATAGCAGCAGCAGTCGATTCATAATGCAGGACCGAGAGCAGGGCTGGGGAAGGTGGCAGAGGGAGAGCAAATGGAGGAACAGAGGAGGAAAGGAGAGGAGAGGAGCGCCGGAGCCAGCTGTTACGAAACCAGAAGCTCTGTGTGTGAAATGCAGAGGAATGCAGATGGAGGAAACTGTCAGCGAACGCCGGGATGAGGCCGTGGAGAGAGGAGAGAGAGGAGGGAGAAAAAGTCTAGACGCTCAGCATCCCGCCTTCATCTCTTCTAGACTTCCTAGATGAGATCTCAGAGACACCATGTCCTTCCTGTTCAGCCTCTGCATCTCCTCCATATCAGACCTCCATTTCAGGCCTCAACACACACACACACACAGAAAACTGACATGCAAAGAGAAGAACAGATGCATTCCTGATAAAAGCACAAAGCAACACACACACACTTACTCTCTCTCTCTTTCACACACACACACACAGGGGAACTCGTGCAGGCAGAATGATGCAGGAGGGAGTGCATGCATGCACCCAGAGTCATGAAACTGCTCCGATCTGCTGGAGGAGACGGGAAACACCCAACATTTCAACCCCCAGCCTCGGTTTAGTCAGACAGCATCAGATTATTTCTGATTTGTTTTAATATTTTGTCTGCAGTTTCAGTCAGATTGTAGATCTCGTTTCCTTGTTCAGTGCTTTGAGTCAGATATTGATCAGAACACGATCACACTTTTTTTTTTTTTGCCGGTATTGCAGACTTGTTGAATGCTACTAAACGGATGCAGTTATTTTTTTATTATTTTTATTCTCCAAGCTGGGATAATATTCCTTAGAATGGAGCCACCAATATATGAAATAAAGAAAAAAACACACAAATCCGAATAAAACACACACACACACACACACACACCCCGTCACGGTTTAATACTCACTCGCGCTTGGCTCAGGTTCGGCTGCTGTGCGCGCGCAGACACGCACATGAAGCTTTACGGAAAAAGATCAATCAAAGCGCAGATTTCTCTGCTTGATGCTTTCAGTCCAGTTTCTCGCAGGCATTCAGCTGATCTCTTTTCTTCTTCTTGTTCTCCTTCTTTCCTCTCCACTCAAAATCAGCAGCACATCGCGCGCATCTGTTGCTGGAAAGCCGCGTTATTATTGCCGGATATTACTTAAAGCGCGTTATGGTCATGATGATGGAGGCTTCCGGATGAAATGAAGCAGAAGTCCCCCGCTTATTTATGCTATTTTCTGTCTCTCCCACCTCTTTGTTATTGCCAAAAAAGAAAAAACAGAAGTGCCAGTCTTTGTTGCTCTCTCTCTCTCTCTCTCTCTCTCTCTCTCTCTCTGGGTGTAGCTCTTCCTCTTCCTCCCCCTCTTCCAAATGTTTGAGTGGAGATGCAGCCTGTAGACACCTCTCCCTCTCCCTCTCCCTCTCTGTTCCTTTGGAGGAGCGTCACCTCCTGCACTATTTTTTTCCTCAGACGGTTCATGTGGGCGGATTAGAGAGCAAGACAGAGAGGGTGGGAGGGTGAACAGAGAGGCTAATGTTTTTCCCATATGCCTCCTGAACTTCATGAATGCAGCGGAACTGAAAAAGGAGAAGCCAGAAGATTGAGGCCATTCGCTGTTTTTGTCTGTTTTGTTTTTGTCCGGCCGGATGGACGGATGGATGGATGGACGGATGGATGGATGGATGGATGCACTAACACCATTTTGTCTACAGGTTCCTGGCTTTGATTGTGGCTCGGCTGACATCATCAGTCACGTGGTTTCAGAGGAGCAGGTGGATTCTGTTACTTTAACAGCGAAACATCATTAGAGATAAATGAAAACATTGAAATTGGCTTTTATTTTAATATTATTTATTTATTTATTCGACACCTACATGAAAACCCTGAGCCCATAAATAAAATTAATTTCTATCATATCCAACTTTTTAAAACATCTTTTAGCTCAAGATGAATATCACTGTCATTTTTTTTTTTTTTTTTTTTTGCAAAAAGTTATTTTACCTAAATCTGTTTAGGCAAAAAAAGAGGGGGTGAATTAAAAAAAAAATTAACAAAAATCTCTTTTGACTTTTTCCATTATTTTAGTAAGTTGTTGCTTTGCAGACCAGGTGAGTTCCTCTTCCTGCCTGCAGGAGGATGTTTGTGTGAAACCAGCAGTTTCCCTGATGGACTTACTGATGGGAAGCTGAGTGAAGACCGTCTCACGAAATTTACAGGAACAGTCAAAGGCCGCTCCATCAGCGCCTGCAGCAGTTAGCTTCGACCACAAAAAGCAGCCAGTGATGAGATTCAGACGACTGCAGTTCATTTAAAGCAAAGACAAAATTACTGACCTGAAAATCTGTGGTCTGAAAACATGAAGGCGAAAATAATCAGAGAGATGAAGCAAAAACTGCAGTCCAGTTTGTCTTCTAGCAGTTTGATTCAGTAATTTGCAGCAAACACATAATCAAAAAGCAACAACAGTGCAGCGAAAAGTTTCAGTAAAAACAAACACTAACTCAGTTTGGGAGTCAAAAACTTTAAGTGCCAGCAATAAAAACCCAAAATTTCAGCAACAAACAGAAACTGCAGCCTGGTTTATTTACGTCTCTTTCAGCCCTGCAGCAAACAAACACAACAAACATGCAGGTGTTGTTTTCCAGAGTTATTTTATTTATTTTAGCTCTCAAAACTGCAGCTGAGTTTCCTTCTGCAAACAGAATATAATAAAAGTAACGAACGATTTTTATATCCTTGCTGGCAAATCTGTTTATGGAGATTCTTATTGTGACTGGAAAAATGTTTAGAATGTAAATTTTTGATCAAGTTTTTCCGTCGTATAATAGTTAGTAAAGATCCAGATCGTTTCTGCCAAAAACACACATTTTCTAGAAAGAAGAAAAAGTTTAAATTTTGCTGAACAAAACCTTAGAAATGTTGAGTTTCAAAAGGTGAAAATTTGCTAATGAGGAAAAAAAAAAGAAAAACAGAAAATGTCAGATTAATCTCAGAAATGTTCTAGAAAAAAAACAAGAAAACATCTAAATTTTTCTTAGACAAAAACTCAGAAATGTTGAGTTTGAAAAGGTGAAAACTTGCCAAAAATAAATAAATTCTACCTTTTAAGATCAGAAGTTTGTTCAGAAAAAATTCTGAATTTTTTTGGTGGAAATTTATTCCTTTTAAAAAAAAAATATATATATATATATATATATATATATATATATATATATATATATATATATATATATATATATATATATTTATATATATATATATATATATATATATATATATATATATATGGTATATATCACTGTGATGGCCGTAATACTCCATCACAGTGAGAAATGTGAAAGTTTATTTCATCTTTATTTATACTTTTGAATCTCATTGAGACACAAGTTATAACTTTCAAGACTGACTGTAACGTAATAAAACATTTCATAATGTCCAGCATTCATATAACCAATAAACTGAGAAAATGCAGCAATAAAAAAAGAGAAAACTGTGAAGACAGGAAGAGACATGTGGTGCTTTTACTGCGAATATGTTTAAATCCCTTCAGATTTCCAGTTTCAGGATCTGTTTTCGTTTTTCTTTCCGGGGAAATGTCTGAAGGGAAAACGTGTCTGTGGTTTTATGTCACATTGATGGAAATGAGCGAATTTTAATCCTCCAGACAGAGTCAAGATTCATGGGAATCCTCTGAACTCCAGCTGTGTTTCTCCCGTCTACCTGATCTACAGCCAACAATCAAACCAGCAGGAACATCGGTTCTCTGGAAGTGAGTGACCTCTGACCTCCTATGAAACATAAACAGCTGGATTCAACGGTAGACGTTGTGCAACCAGAAACAAAGACACGTTGATTCAACTTTTACACCGTTTCCATCTTACAAACACTTTCTTTTTCAAAAATAAAAATCTTAAAAGTGTGGCCTGCATTTGTGTTCAATACCCATCAATCACTGATTGAAAACTACAAAGTAAAACTACAATCCCAACGAGCTTCAGAGTTATTAAAATACAAAACATTAAAAATACAAAATATGTTCAAATCTCCTGCAAAGGGTCAAAAAATGAGAGATACGACCTTTAGAGGAGGGAAGGAGGGAAGGAGGGGAGAAAGGATGGAAGGAAGAAAGAGAGAGAGAGAGAGAAATAAAGCTAACATGAAGGTGAATGAAATAACACGTTTAAATTTTTAACTTTCAAAGGATGAAAACCTGATTTAGTGGATGAAAGCAAACCAGTTCAGTTCGTCGGTAAAAATATTTCTCTGGTTTTACAAAATATTTCCTGCAATCATAATTTCAAACTAATCAATATTTCCAGAACAAACCTGGAAATAATTCAGTGGTCCTGGTGTTTCTTCCCTTTGAACTGGTCTGACCTGAAGGTTCTGACTCGGTTCTGGATCCAGTTCATGTCGACAGAGGAGAACTTTCTGGACTTTCCTCAGTTTTCATTATTCATGCTGGATGCAGATTCTCCAGCTGCTGCAGGCTCACAAACGCTGCGCTCTGATTGGATGTCAAAATGTTTCAGTTTAATCAAATACATTTCTATGATTTAAATCATAAAAACCTAAACTTACAGCTCAAACGTCTTCAGATTAAAGCTGCAATAAGACCAGAGTTGGGAAGTAACTACTTACATTTATTCAACTACATTTACTTTTTTTGCAAAAATGTTCTAGTTCTAGTTCCACAGGCAGATAAATTCAGATAAATTCACTTTTACATGGGAAACATCTTATTATTAGTGAATTTATCTGCCAATGGAACCAGCAACTTTTCCATCAATATTAAAGAAATCATTTACTTAAAATAAGCAGCTACTGTATATCTTGCTGAAAAGCGCTTCTCTTACTCCTGTGGAATAACTGGAAGCTTTTATACGATTAAAAACATCTGAGACATTTTATTAAACAAAACCTGCAGAACAGATTTAATCTGTAATGATCTGACAAGGTCAAAGGTCATATGAGACAACGTACAGATGTTGCTGTGGAACATAAAAGCTGCACCTGCATATAAACACATTTTAATAAACATATTCCATCCATAATGTTTGTTTCTGCCTGCGAGGCACAGAGTGGTTCTGTTACAAAGGCCGCAGCTGAAAACGAGTCCAGACCGAGTCCTGTCCTCTCCGATCCGGAGACACTCCGTCCTCCTCCTCTCTCCTCCTCTCTCCTCCGTCCTCCTCCGTCCTCCTCCTCTCTCCTCCGTCCTCCTCCATCCTCCTCTCTACCTCGGCTTCCTCTTCTTTTTCTCCTCTGACTCTTTGTTTCTCTTCCTGCTGCTGATCTCGGCTTCCCACTGTTTCTTCACCAGTGTGTAAAGCCTCATGGTGGCCTGAGCGTCCTGCACCTGGAAAACACAGGAAGTGATCTCATTTTAGCTGTTAATCAGTTGATATTCCAGTAAAAGCCTGGATTACTGACGACTTACAGACGAGTGTTCGCCCTGCTGGACTTTTACGTTCAGGACTTCTCTGCAGAGGACTTTGAGCGACGGCCGGCTACTCTAAAGACGGAAAATCAGATCAATACAGCTGGAATTTTATGACTTAGTTTGACATGATTTTAACTTTAAGACATATCATTACTTTATGCTTTTATGTTACCTTGGCGATCCGCCTGAAGGGTTTATACTTCTGTGTGTCTCTGATGAACTTCTTTGGATGATCCAGAAGCAAAATCTGAAAACATTTTCTAAAGTTAACCAACCATTTAAAGTCCAGTTTATCTTCTAGCAGTTTGATTCAGTAATTTGCAGCAAACACATAATCAAAAAGCAACAACAGTGCAGTGAAAAGTTTCAGTAAAAACAAACACTAACTCAGTTTGGGAGTCAAAAACTTTAAGTGCCAGCAATAAAAACCCAAAATTTCAGCAACAAACAGAAACTGCAGCCTGGTTTATTTACGTCTCTTTCAGCCCTGCAGCAAACAAACACAACAAACATGCAGGTGTTGTTTTCCAGAGTTATTTTATTTATTTTAGCTCTCAAAACTGCAGCTGAGTTTCCTTCTGCAAACAGAATATAATAAAAGTAACGAACGATTTTTATATCCTTGCTGGCAAATCTGTTTATGGAGATTCTTATTGTGACTGGAAAAATGTTTAGAATGTAATTTTTGATCAAGTTTTTCCGTCGTATAATAGTTAGTAAAGATCCAGATCGTTTCTGCCAAAAACACACATTTTCTAGAAAGAAGACAAAGTTTAAATTTTGCTGAACAAAACCTTAGAAATGTTGAGTTTCAAAAGGCGAAAATTTGCTAATAAGAAAAAAAAAGAAAAACAGAAAATGTCAGATTAATCTCAGAAATGTTCTAGAAAAAACAAGAAAACATCTAAATTTTTCTTAGACAAAAACTCAGAAATGTTGAGTTTGAAAAGGTGAAAACTTGCCAAAAAAATAAATTCTACCTTTTAAGATCAGAAGTTTGTTCGGAAAAAATTCTGAATTTTTTTGGTGGAAATTTATTCCTTTTAAAAAAAAAAAAATATATATATATATATATATATATATATATATTTTTTTTTTAAAAGGAGTATATATATAAATATATATATATGGTATATATCACTGTGATGGCCGTAATACTCCATCACAGTGAGAGATGTGAAAGTTTATTTCACCTTTATTTATACTTTTGAATCTCATTGAGACACAAGTTATAACTTTCAAGACTGACTGTAACGTAATAAAACATTTCATAATGTCCAGCATTCATATAACCAATAAACTGAGAAAATGCAGCAATAAAAAAAGAGAAAACTGTGAAGACAGGAAGAGACATGTGGTGCTTTTACTGCGAATATGTTTAAATCCCTTCAGATTTCCAGTTTCAGGATCTGTTTTCGTTTTTCTTTCCGGGGAAATGTCTGAAGGGAAAACGTGTCTGTGGTTTTATGTCACATTGATGGAAATGAGCGAATTTTAATCCTCCAGACAGAGTCAAGATTCATGGGAATCCTCTGAACTCCAGCTGTGTTTCTCCCGTCTACCTGATCTACAGCCAACAATCAAACCAGCAGGAACATCGGTTCTCTGGAAGTGAGTGACCTCTGACCTCCTACGAAACATAAACAGCTGGATTCAACGGTAGACGTTGTGCAACCAGAAACAAAGACATGTTGATTCAACTTTTACACCGTTTCCATCTTACAAACACTTTCTTTTTCAAAAATAAAAATCTTAAAAGTGTGGCCTGCATTTGTGTTCAATACCCATCAATCACTGATTGAAAACTACAAAGTAAAACTACAATCCCAACGAGCTCCAGAGTTATTAAAATACAAAACATTAAAAATACAAAATATGTTCAAATCTCCTGCAAAGGGTCAAAAAATGAGAGATACGACCTTTAGAGGAGGAGGGAAGGAGGGGAGAAAGGATGGAAGGAAGAAAGAGAGAGAGAGAAATAAAGCTAACATGAAGGTGAATGAAATAACACGTTTAAATTTTTAACTTTCAAAGGATGAAAACCTGATTTAGTGGATGAAAGCAAACCAGTTCAGTTCGTTGGTAAAAATATTTCTCTGGTTTTACAAAATATTTCCTGCAATCATAATTTCAAACTAATCAATATTTCCAGAACAAACCTGGAAATAATTCAGTGGTCCTGGTGTTTCTTCCCTTTGAACTGGTCTGACCTGAAGGTTCTGACTCGGTTCTGGATCCAGTTCATGTCGACAGAGGAGAACTTTCTGGACTTTCCTCGGTTTTCATTATTCATGCTGGATGCAGATTCTCCAGGTGCTGCAGGCTCACAAACGCTGCGCTCTGATTGGATGTCAAAATGTTTCAGTTTAATCAAATACATTTCTATGATTTAAATCATAAAAACCTAAACTTACAGCTCAAACGTCTTCAGATTAAAGCTGCAATAAGACCAGAGTTGGGAAGTAACTACTTACATTTATTCAACTACATTTACTTTTTTTGCAAAAATGTTCTAGTTCTAGTTCCACAGGCAGATAAATTCAGATAAATTCACTTTTACATGGGAAACATCTTATTATTAGTGAATTTATCTGCCAATGGAACCAGCAACTTTTCCATCAATATTAAAGAAATCATTTACTTAAAATAAGCAGCTACTGTATATCTTGCTGAAAAGCGCTTCTCTTACTCCTGTGGAATAACTGGAAGCTTTTATACGATTAAAAACATCTGAGACATTTTATTAAACAAAACCTGCAGAACAGATTTAATCTGCAATGATCTGACAAGGTCAAAGGTCATATGAGACAACGTACAGATGTTGCTGTGGAACATAAAAGCTGCACCTGCATATAAACACATTTTAATAAACATATTCCATCCATAATGTTTGTTTCTGCCTGCGAGGCACAGAGTGGTTCTGTTACAAAGGCCGCAGCTGAAAACGAGTCCAGACCGAGTCCTGTCCTCTCCGATCCGGAGACGCTCCGTCCTCCTCTCTCCTCCTCCGTCCTCCTCCTCTCTCCTCCGTCCCCCTCCGTCCTCCTCTCTCCTCCGTCCTCCTCCGTCCTCCTCCATCCTCCTCTCTACCTCGGCTTCCTCTTCTTTTTCTCCTTGGACTCTTTGTTTCTCTTCCTGCTGCTGATCTCGGCTTCCCACTGTTTCTTCACCAGTGTGTAAAGCCTCATGGTGGCCTGAGCGTCCTGCACCTGGAAAACACAGGAAGTGATCTCATTTTAGCTGTTAATCAGTTGATATTCCAGTAAAAGCCTGGATTACTGACGACTTACAGACGAGTGTTCGCCCTGCTGGACTTTTACGTTCAGGACTTCTCTGCAGAGGACTTTGAGCGACGGCCGGCTACTCTAAAGACGGAAAATCAGATCAATACAGCTGGAATTTTATGACTTAGTTTGACATGATTTTAACTTTAAGACATATCATTACTTTATGCTTTTATGTTACCTTGGCGATCCGCCTGAAGGGTTTATACTTCTGTGTGTCTCTGATGAACTTCTTTGGATGATCCAGAAGCAAAATCTGAAAACATTTTCTAAAGTTAACCAACCATTTAAAGTCCAGTTTATCTTCTAGCAGTTTGATTCAGTAATTTGCAGCAAACACATAATCAAAAAGCAACAACAGTGCAGTGAAAAGTTTCAGTAAAAACAAACACTAACTCAGTTTGGGAGTCAAAAACTTTAAGTGCCAGCAATAAAAACCCAAAATTTCAGCAACAAACAGAAACTGCAGCCTGGTTTATTTACGTCTCTTTCAGCCCTGCAGCAAACAAACACAACAAACATGCAGGTGTTGTTTTCCAGAGTTATTTTATTTATTTTAGCTCTCAAAACTGCAGCTGAGTTTCCTTCTGCAAACAGAATATAATAAAAGTAACGAACGATTTTTATATCCTTGCTGGCAAATCTGTTTATGGAGATTCTTATTGTGACTGGAAAAATGTTTAGAATGTAAATTTTTGATCAAGTTTTTCCGTCGTATAATAGTTAGTAAAGATCCAGATCGTTTCTGCCAAAAACACACATTTTCTAGAAAGAAGAAAAAGTTTAAATTTTGCTGAACAAAACCTTAGAAATGTTGAGTTTCAAAAGGTGAAAATTTGCTAATGAGGAAAAAAAAAAAGAAAAACAGAAAATGTCAGATTAATCTCAGAAATGTTCTAGAAAAAACAAGAAAACGTCTAAATTTTTCTTAGACAAAAACTCAGAAATGTTGAGTTTGAAAAGGTGAAAACTTGCCAAAAATAAATAAATTCTACCTTTTAAGATCAGAAGTTTGTTCGGAAAAAATTCTGAATTTTTTTGGTGGAAATTTATTCCTTTTAAAAAAAAAATATATATATATATATATATATGGTATATATATATATATATATATATATATATATATATGGTATATATCACTGTGATGGCCGTAATACTCCATCACAGTGAGAAATGTGAAAGTTTATTTCATCTTTATTTATACTTTTGAATCTCATTGAGACACAAGTTATAACTTTCAAGACTGACTGTAACGTAATAAAACATTTCATAATGTCCAGCATTCATATAACCAATAAACTGAGAAAATGCAGCAATAAAAAAAGAGAAAACTGTGAAGACAGGAAGAGACATGTGGTGCTTTTACTGCGAATATGTTTAAATCCCTTCAGATTTCCAGTTTCAGGATCTGTTTTCGTTTTTCTTTCCGGGGAAATGTCTGAAGGGAAAACGTGTCTGTGGTTTTATGTCACATTGATGGAAATGAGCGAATTTTAATCCTCCAGACAGAGTCAAGATTCATGGGAATCCTCTGAACTCCAGCTGTGTTTCTCCCGTCTACCTGATCTACAGCCAACAATCAAACCAGCAGGAACATCGGTTCTCTGGAAGTGAGTGACCTCTGACCTCCTACGAAACATAAACAGCTGGATTCAACGGTAGACGTTGTGCAACCAGAAACAAAGACACGTTGATTCAACTTTTACACCGTTTCCATCTTACAAACACTTTCTTTTTCAAAAATAAAAATCTTAAAAGTGTGGCCTGCATTTGTGTTCAATACCCATCAATCACTGATTGAAAACTACAAAGTAAAACTACAATCCCAACGAGCTTCAGAGTTATTAAAATACAAAACATTAAAAATACAAAATATGTTCAAATCTCCTGCAAAGGGTCAAAAAATGAGAGATACGACCTTTAGAGGAGGAGGGAAGGAGGGGAGAAAGGATGGAAGGAAGAAAGAGAGAGAGAGAAATAAAGCTAACATGAAGGTGAATGAAATAACACGTTTAAATTTTTAACTTTCAAAGGATGAAAACCTGATTTAGTGGATGAAAGCAAACCAGTTCAGTTCGTTGGTAAAAATATTTCTCTGGTTTTAGAAAATATTTCCTGCAATCATAATTTCAAACTAATCAATATTTCCAGAACAAACCTGGAAATAATTCAGTGGTCCTGGTGTTTCTTCCCTTTGAACTGGTCTGACCTGAAGGTTCTGACTCGGTTCTGGATCCAGTTCATGTCGACAGAGGAGAACTTTCTGGACTTTCCTCGGTTTTCATTATTCATGCTGGATGCAGATTCTCCAGGTGCTGCAGGCTCACAAACGCTGCGCTCTGATTGGATGTCAAAATGTTTCAGTTTAATCAAATACATTTCTATGATTTAAATCATAAAAACCTAAACTTACAGCTCAAACGTCTTCAGATTAAAGCTGCAATAAGACCAGAGTTGGGAAGTAACTACTTACATTTATTCAACTACATTTACTTTTTTTGCAAAAATGTTCTAGTTCTAGTTCCACAGGCAGATAAATTCAGATAAATTCACTTTTACATGGGAAACATCTTATTATTAGTGAATTTATCTGCCAATGGAACCAGCAACTTTTCCATCAATATTAAAGAAATCATTTACTTAAAATAAGCAGCTACTGTATATCTTGCTGAAAAGCGCTTCTCTTACTCCTGTGGAATAACTGGAAGCTTTTATACGATTAAAAACATCTGAGACATTTTATTAAACAAAACCTGCAGAACAGATTTAATCTGCAATGATCTGACAAGGTCAAAGGTCATATGAGACAACGTACAGATGTTGCTGTGGAACATAAAAGCTGCACCTGCATATAAACACATTTTAATAAACATATTCCATCCATAATGTTTGTTTCTGCCTGCGAGGCACAGAGTGGTTCTGTTACAAAGGCCGCAGCTGAAAACGAGTCCAGACCGAGTCCTGTCCTCTCCGATCCGGAGACGCTCCGTCCTCCTCTCTCCTCCTCCGTCCTCCTCCTCTCTCCTCCGTCCTCCTCCGTCCTCCTCCATCCTCCTCTCTACCTCGGCTTCCTCTTCTTTTTCTCCTTGGACTCTTTGTTTCTCTTCCTGCTGCTGATCTCGGCTTCCCACTGTTTCTTCACCAGTGTGTAAAGCCTCATGGTGGCCTGAGCGTCCTGCACCTGGAAAACACAGGAAGTGATCTCATTTTAGCTGTTAATCAGTTGATATTCCAGTAAAAGCCTGGATTACTGACGACTTACAGACGAGTGTTCGCCCTGCTGGACTTTTACGTTCAGGACTTCTCTGCAGAGGACTTTGAGCGACGGCCGGCTACTCTAAAGACGGAAAATCAGATCAATACAGCTGGAATTTTATGACTTAGTTTGACATGATTTTAACTTTAAGACATATCATTACTTTATGCTTTTATGTTACCTTGGCGATCCGCCTGAAGGGTTTATACTTCTGTGTGTCTCTGATGAACTTCTTTGGATGATCCAGAAGCAAAATCTGAAAACATTTTCTAAAGTTAACCAACCATTTAAAGTCCAGTTTATCTTCTAGCAGTTTGATTCAGTAATTTGCAGCAAACACATAATCAAAAAGCAACAACAGTGCAGTGAAAAGTTTCAGTAAAAACAAACACTAACTCAGTTTGGGAGTCAAAAACTTTAAGTGCCAGCAATAAAAACCCAAAATTTCAGCAACAAACAGAAACTGCAGCCTGGTTTATTTACGTCTCTTTCAGCCCTGCAGCAAACAAACACAACAAACATGCAGGTGTTGTTTTCCAGAGTTATTTTATTTATTTTAGCTCTCAAAACTGCAGCTGAGTTTCCTTCTGCAAACAGAATATAATAAAAGTAACGAACGATTTTTATATCCTTGCTGGCAAATCTGTTTATGGAGATTCTTATTGTGACTGGAAAAATGTTTAGAATGTAAATTTTTGATCAAGTTTTTCCGTCGTATAATAGTTAGTAAAGATCCAGATCGTTTCTGCCAAAAACACACATTTTCTAGAAAGAAGAAAAAGTTTAAATTTTGCTGAACAAAACCTTAGAAATGTTGAGTTTCAAAAGGTGAAAATTTGCTAATGAGGAAAAAAAAAAAGAAAAACAGAAAATGTCAGATTAATCTCAGAAATGTTCTAGAAAAAACAAGAAAACGTCTAAATTTTTCTTAGACAAAAACTCAGAAATGTTGAGTTTGAAAAGGTGAAAACTTGCCAAAAATAAATAAATTCTACCTTTTAAGATCAGAAGTTTGTTCAGAAAAAATTCTGAATTTTTTTGGTGGAAATTTATTCCTTTTAAAAAAAAAATATATATATATATATATATATGGTATATATATATATATATATATATATATATATATATGGTATATATCACTGTGATGGCCGTAATACTCCATCACAGTGAGAAATGTGAAAGTTTATTTCATCTTTATTTATACTTTTGAATCTCATTGAGACACAAGTTATAACTTTCAAGACTGACTGTAACGTAATAAAACATTTCATAATGTCCAGCATTCATATAACCAATAAACTGAGAAAATGCAGCAATAAAAAAAGAGAAAACTGTGAAGACAGGAAGAGACATGTGGTGCTTTTACTGCGAATATGTTTAAATCCCTTCAGATTTCCAGTTTCAGGATCTGTTTTCGTTTTTCTTTCCGGGGAAATGTCTGAAGGGAAAACGTGTCTGTGGTTTTATGTCACATTGATGGAAATGAGCGAATTTTAATCCTCCAGACAGAGTCAAGATTCATGGGAATCCTCTGAACTCCAGCTGTGTTTCTCCCGTCTACCTGATCTACAGCCAACAATCAAACCAGCAGGAACATCAGTTCTCTGGAAGTGAGTGACCTCTGACCTCCTACGAAACATAAACAGCTGGATTCAACGGTAGACGTTGTGCAACCAGAAACAAAGACACGTTGATTCAACTTTTACACCGTTTCCATCTTACAAACACTTTCTTTTTCAAAAATAAAAATCTTAAAAGT